>NC_060279.1:59257174-59589484 GCF_021613505.1 Equus quagga
CAAAAGCAGAGTGAGCCCTCAGCAGTAGAAAGTCACAGGATGATGGTCTGAAGAGTCCTACTCCATGAATTCAATCCTCTGGCTCCCCTACTGGATATCCATTGACATAGTCAGAAGAGAGAGCCCACATCTGTACTGAAGTTGCATTGTCCTATACAGAAGGGAGTACTGGTGTGCACCCACAGCTAGATAAGAGAAAACATACTCTGACAAAAACTGTCTAGTGAGCTAAACATTTTTTTCAAACTTTCTGAGTTGTCAGCAGAACACAATGTCCCATGTTGAAAATTATGTCAGCCTTTCCCCCCAGAAATCCCTCCATAAAAATTTAACTCTGTACCATTTCAAATTCATCTGAGGAAAAGAGAGATAAAGTACCCTTAAATCAAAGAGATTTATGTATTCCAATAAAGCTGCAAGATTTTGTTTTGATAGCAATAATGCAAGAGCCAACAAATTAAATGCTCTTGAGGAATGATTATGGCTACAGGAGTTATTTTCTTTTTATCAGTATTGAATAGCTGTGTAACTTGTCTCTTACAGTTGTACAGATTGCTGTGGTATTGATAAGTGGCTTATGAGAAATGGTGTTGAATTGGAAAGAAAGTATAATTTACTTTTAATTTGATTTCATTTAGTAAATCTGACTTTACAGCTTGAGTTGTAGTTATTTATTATTTACCAGCCATGATACAAAGTAAGCTGCCACCAGGGACATCAATTATGCCCCTTGTGAAGATTGCTATCGTTGGAAGGAATGGCAAATGCTCCGCCCGGGTGTCAGTGATGAGTAAATTTGAAATTGCCTCTGACCTCTGAGGGAGTTTCTGCTTCTACTCACTTCTGCTGCCAGAGGGTCCTTCTCTGCACTTGGCATTCACGAAAGAGCCACAGAGGCAGAATAGACTGATCAACTGATCCGGAGGCCAGTCAAGATAAATTAGATGCTTAATTTATACACCAGGCATTGCAGACAGACTAATTACACAACGACAGTTTGATAAAGTAATGTAAGATTCTGCACATATTAGGCAGAGCCTGCTTCCATGAAATTATTGCTGACATATGTGCTCTGGGCTTTGAGATTTTACATGCACAATTGTGCAGTGAGCTCTATGAAACACATTCTATAAACGTATTAAAACTCGATGCTGTCTGCCAACCTTTTCTACTTTGAGGCTGCCCATTAAAAGACTGTTTTCCCTTTGCTTTGTCTTTTTTTAGCACTCACTGAAATGGATACAAAATAGTTAAACAGGAAACCCAAAGATACGATAGCTGAGAAAGATGCTGAAAAGGAAGCAAAAACAATATTCAAGGGCCAGTCCCATGGAGAAGTGGTTAAGTGCACACACTCTGCTTTGGCGGGCCAGGGTTTCACTGGTTTTGATCCTGGGCACGGACCTAGGACCACTCATCAAGCCACGCTGAGGTGATGTCCCAAAGCCACAACTAAAAGGACCTACAACTAAAATATACAACTATGTACTAGGGGGTTTTGGGGAGAAGAAGGAAAACAAACAATATTCATAGAATCAATCACTGAGACATGGAGGAGAGCGGGCCTTTGGGGAAATAATGCTGGGGCTAAAATCTCTCATCTTATCTCTTAAGAATTCAGGGCCTATACTAGTGCTCAGAGAAACAGAAGACAAAATAAGAGCTGAAACACAGTGATAAAGAGAAGCTTTATGGGGCTACTGATGTTATATTGTGAAAGCACAGGATGAAGAAAGACACACTTTATATTTCAGAACTCTGCGTTTGCGTACAGTGGGTAATGGAGGCAGCCAATACTTGGTGTTCTTTGAATAGCTTTAAGCACTGTAATTGTATGTAAACTTAACTCAATCGCCTAAGGGGAGACTGAGGATTAACTGTAGTTAGTATAAATGCTAATTTAAAGAAAAGGCCGTTTTAAAATCAAAGATGTGAGATATGAGATAATTGGAGAGAGAAGGAAGTATCACGTTATTAAAGGAGAAGTTCGAAGATCTAAATAGAGCCAGAACAGAAATAGTTTTCATAATTACAGGTGGGTAATGTTTGTGAAAGTTCCCTGGTACAGGGAGTTCGCATCAGAATGGCACTGGGTGTTAGTGTTCACACGGCACGCGAAATAAATGTCTTCACTTATTTCTAGAGAAGAATATTTAAAATAAACAAACAAAAAGTATCCAAAAGGTCATTGTAGTCCATTAAATTGGACACAGAGTTTCTAGATGAGAGATGCACGACCTACAGCATACAGCAAAGTAGACCTGAATAAATTTCTTCACATTGTTGGATATGTTTTACTTCTAGGACAGTGGCTACAGCCCGGTGAATACTACCCGAAGTCTGGTGTCTGGGTCATTGTAACTTTCCTTTGTTTTCGTAGTTTTTAAGTGACACTGTCATACTTACCTGAACCTCTTAGGATAGTGTCAGAACCGTGTTCAAGCATTTTGACTCTGAGTTGAAGGCTGCCTTGGGGCATCATAGAAGTCTTGCCATTAAAAGCTCTCAAAGCAGCTTTCTCTAGAATTTCAGAAAAAAGTTCCAATGAATGATTTCCACTTCCTCAAGGGGAGGATGCATTAAGTTCCTGAACATTTAAATTAAGCTCTGAAAACTTCCTGCTCACCTCATAATTTAGCCTTTCTATAATACTGGCATATCTAGTGTCTTCTTACTATGTAGACTGATCAAAAAAAACAATTATGGCCACAGACATGTGCTTTCATGTCCCTTGACTCTATGGCATTTGCTTTACCATCAGAGTTTCCTTGGGAACATGCCTTAGTTATGTGTTCAACTCTCTCCTTCTCCTATGACTTGTCCTGTATCAGCATGAACCTGCTTTAACAAGGACAACAAAATCTTACATTTTAATTCCTTTCTGAGTCATAGACCACTGATTACAAGTGCATGCTGGGAGACACAGTAGCATCTTCAATAAAAATAAAAGGTCTGTAGATTCCGGGCTCAGACTGACTTAGTTCAAATCCTGGTACTGTATTTTGTCGCAATACAGTCTTAGGTATTTTATTATAAAAGCATCATATTTTTATTTAGTAAAATGGCAATAGTAATTCTCTTATCATTGGACTATAAGGGGAATTAAATAACATAATGTGTGCAAAGCATAGCAGCATGCTTGATGCATAATTCAAATTCAATAAAATTTGCAGCAACTATATACTTCTCAATGAACCTGATTTTTTTTTCAGGAACATATATGGTTAATATTTAAAGTGAAATAGAGAGTGGATTCTCTACAATCTCAAATGTACAGTGTTCTTAGTAACAAGAAAATTTTCGTTTCTGTTTACCAGATAGACAGATGGAGGTGGCATCTATGGGATCTTTTTCCTTGCAATTGACACAATCTTTAGCTCATAATATCATCTTCCGTCTTTATGACCAAGACATTCTCTCCATCCATGTAAAACTCAGGTGAACCACCTAAGCTACCAAATCCTAGCTTTTTTTATTTGTGTAAAGAAGATAATGAGAAGATTTGTCCTCCAAGACTATTGTATTATGATTTCCAGTTACCAGACTTGTAAAAGCCTTAGTTTTTTAATCTGAAAAATTAACTTTAATATAATGTTTTATCCATTACTGAAGTGCCTTCATCCTTAATGTATTTCCAAGTGGAATTTCTAGCCTAATGACATAGAAATGACTAATTCCTCTCATACAAGGAAGCAATCAGTAGATTAAGTATTCTTCTGCCTGTATTCCAAATCTAAAATTGCTTGTTGGAAGTAAGAATTGAATGGAGTGTTTGATTACAATCTTTAGTAAATTTATTCATTTATTCAAAACTTATTTGAGCTCCTATTATGTGCCAGATACTATGCTAACTGTTAAAGAAAAAATATATGTATATATTTGCTTTATAGTTCATAAAGTAATTTTGATTGAGATGAACCTATTTAACATTTACAGTAATCCAATAAGGAGGGTGAATGACCATTTAAGATCCATTTTAAGATAAAGAAGCTGATTATAGGAGAGGTCAAGTGATTTCACATCATTCTATAATTACATAATGGACAGAACTTGGATGTGATCTGTTAAAATGTTATGTTATTTCTAATAAAACTACACTTATCTTAGGGTTTGTTTGTTTGTTTTACCACATAGTCAGAAAAAATTCGGTTCAATACATATCTTTCTCAAAACGTAAACCTTAAGATAAATAACCTCGCCTGCCATTGCCTGTGTCAGCATTAGGTACACTGTATTTCTGAAGGATGAGTTAAGACATAGAAATCAGTACATAATGCAGAGTTGGAGGTCCTGGGAAATCTCTTGGTTTCTTTTAGCTAATATATAATGATTTCAGGTTGTCTGACTAATGGAGTATGGAATGCAATGTTTCTCTTTAAAAGGTGCCATTTCAGCACTCAGTCTGGAACGTTATCAGAAATGCAGATTTAGACAGACAGCCATCTATGCATCTGCTCAGTCAAATGGCCTCTGTGAGTGCTTGCGCATTCTTTCTTTTGGCAAACTTGAGGCTTTGAGAGAGAGAAAATATGGACAAGGGCACATATTAGTAAATGACGGGGCTGGGACTCAAATCCATGTCTTCCTGGCCTCTTCACCATCACACCTTCCCCCACGCAGTCTGTGTCTCCTGATTGTTTTCCCTCTCATTGGGGGGGGGGGGGGGGGGGGGTGGTTAGGAAGGGCTCTCTTCATTTCTGCAGCCTCAGTGCAGGTGCATTGTAAGTGCTCAGTCAATGGGTGTTGAATTGTCTGTGTGGATGAACTTTTCATTCTAGCACCAAGTACCAGCCTTTGCACCATAAATGCATGGGGCTGGAGGTTTTGAACTGGACAAGCCAGTGACTTCCTATGCTTCTTAAGCCTTCTTTTGCTACACTAGATTGAACTTTAAAAGCCCGTTTACAACAGCCTAACCCAGGGAGTGATTGCTCCTTGCTTAAAATCTTCTCAGTGAACTCAAAGCATCTGATGTGACCTATTCCATTTTCTACTGTGCCTGCACCCACATGCACATACACATGGCTAATGGGTGTTTTTGTTTTTAATATTGTAAACTGAATTCTGTCACTTAAAATTTCCGTTCTTTTTCCTGTATCTTGCATTGGAAGGAGCATATAGTTTAATCATTACAATATATGTATCTCCTATATTACAATATTTTCCAATTATAGCCATTTAAATACAAGACCATAGAGGTAATTTTTCTTCTAAACATAACTTTCTCCCGCCCCCATGAGCACAACTAACACCAAGGCCAAAGACACCTGTATAATATCTCTCATGAAATTTCATTCTCAATGAAAAAAAAAAATAGGAAGAAAAGAGAATTACCTTAAAGCCATGTCAAATATTGAGATAATGCATTCCTTGATATGTGTGGATAATTACTAATAAAAATTGGTGAATATTTAAAGTTTCAATTGTCTAAGAATTTTCCCTGCTAAAAGAATATTGCAATTAATTTTCTACACTTCACAAGTTTATTGCAATTAAATATTACTCACTATAAAAATTATCTATTAAATTCCAAAAGATGTTTCCCATAGATATATTTTATTATATATATTTCTATCTATTATGCTCAAATATATACATATTTATATATATAAATCCATTAAATGCTCTCCTCCCCCAAAAAAGCTCTCTCACTAGATAATGATTCCAGTTTTTGTTGACCGTTATACCTTCAATGCCTCCAAGGATAGAATTTAGTAAATGATCAACATATATTTGTTGAAGTGGTTACCATACGAATTAGCCTTAAGGATTTATAATGGCAGTTAGTTTTATGCTAAGCATTAGCTTGGCACTGGCAATTCAAAAGTAAATTTGATCTATTCTCTGTCCTTAAGGACCTGTGTCGATCTTCATAAAATTTCATAGGGTAGGCATCATTTTCAATTATTCCCATGTCCCAAATGTGGAAGTGAAGCCTCTGTGAGACTGGGAGATTTGCTCCAGTTCACACAGCTAACCAGGATTGGAACTTAGGATTTCTGCCAGAAATTTCTTCCAAAAGCTGTTCTATGTGCCAGTGATTAAGCTCCGCATGTTTCAAACCAGGAACTTAATGAGTAAACCTGGGGCAGCACCACTGCGGTCTCAGACTCTGGCATGATTCTCAGTTAAAGACCACATGGACACTTGGGGAGTCCCAAGGAGGTCAAACCTATCATGTGACTGATGAGCTTTAGAAGAGCTCTCGGGAAAGGATTTATCCCAGAGTGCACAGAATTCCTGAAGTGATGAGTGGGGTCATGAGGGTCCCAATGAGCCAGGGTTTCCAGCTCTGGAAGGCCCTGGTCTTGAAGCCCAAAAGGGGTCATGTGGTTTTACTGATTTCTAAAGATAAACAGAAATGACTATTATGAGCATTGCACACTGAGTTGACACTTTTGACACCTGTAGTTACAATAGTATGGCCTCGTGTCCCAAAGGATAAAGATACTGATAAAATACCAAAGATTGGGGTAACTGGTACTAAACCATAATTCTAAAGTAAATATGCTACTATACAGTAAGTGCCTTATAAATTATTACATGTCTTTAAATCATGTGTTTGTACTTCTAGGAGCATATTTTACCAAAACAATCTCAAATATGTACACAAATTTTTGAGAAAATGGTTTAATTTTATGTATTATTTTTAAATAATGGAAACAAGAAAATAGTCAACATAGAATGGCCTTAGTGTTCTATGAGAAGTCTGTGTGTGTGTTTGTGTGTGTATGTTAATTTCATGACTACATAACAACTAACTAAAATAGTTAATCACCATAAATGCAAAGCATTGCCTGCATAGTGATAATTTTCGGTTGAAAACGATTTCATCTAATAAGATTTCACTTTCTCAAGGCATTATCTCTCAAATGGTAGGTTCCTAGGATCCAAAGGAAATATTTTTGAGTGATTTGGGAAAATTATTTTTTTTCCCTTTGGAAGAGATTGTGCATTATTCAAATATGAGAAACATTTTTTATTATAAAATGTAAAGTCAATCATATATGTGTGTGCTAAAACAGAAAAATAAAATCCTAAAAGAAAATAAACAAAAATGTTAACTGCTGTTTTCTTTTCAAAATCTGCTTTATTTTAATGACCGTATATTTCCTTTACCATGAAAAACAAACAAAAAACAGTAATGGTTTTATTAAAGCCGTATCAAGCATACTGGTCATTCCCTGAATGATGCAGGCCAAGTATATCTTATTTAGTTTTACTATCTTGTGCATAGGGTCACTTCTAACTGAAAATTTCATATATCAGCCCTTGTAGTAATCAGACAATTTCTCAATTTACTAGTTGGTCCAGATCTGTTGAGAGGATTTTAGTATTTTTGAAATCTTTGGGCATATGCTCTGTAAAGCTCTAATAATATTACCTCTCTGATTAACTCTGTGTTATTTTCACACAGAATAAGATATATCCTATAGTCTAAATGAAAGTATATTCTAAAATGTAAATTAACTCTATTACTATTAGGATTAATAATAATTTTAATTATAGCTTGAGTTATGAATCAGTCTGATTCTCTACAGGGAAAAGGATAAAAATGAAGACGTTTTTATGAATCTCTCAATTTTTAGGACATATTAGATTGGTATTATTATCTCTATTTTCACATAAGAAAGTGAACACAGAGAGATTAACAAATTCAATCAAGGCTACACAGATTGTATAGAAATGATGCTGCCAAAATTTGAATTTGGACCTTCTGTCTTCAAATCCATCTTTTCAATCATCACTGTGTACTTCTGCCTCTCAAAACTCTTCGCAAATGAGGCCAAGAGTCTTATGTTGTCCCACGCAGGCTTGTTATCTTCACAGTGGGCTGTGCACATCGTGTCTCTTACTCCCTCCACAGTCGGTTCCCACCCAAACCAGCTTCGCCATGCTCCACCTGGAGACCCAAACTCACCTGACATTTTTCTTTTCTCTCTTTGACTCAATTAAAAACATTATTCATGTATTTTCTGTCCCAGGTTTACTACAGTGGCCCACATCTATTAGATGTTGAGAAACATATAGTTAGGGTAAAGATATTCTTCAGAGACATTTTTATTATGTGTTATTCTTAAAATTGTCTATGTTAAATATGCTCTAAGGATGTTTTTCATATATAACCTGAAACTTGTAAGAGCAGGTCCTCAGTTCTGAATGAGTAATTGAAAAAATAACACCCTATGTCTCTAACTATTTCTTTATTTCTATCTCTGCATGGCTGTATGTCTATATTTTGCCATCAAACTCATAGAGTTCGAAAGCAATGCTGAATTCCAATAAATGTTCCTATGGCCATATTAGCAAAGTTGCATTGCTGCTGGCTTAGTGCTTATTCAAATGGGCCAGTCAGCCCATTTCCTCTTGTGTTATGGTCTCCAGTGCACAGCAGAGAGCAGCTAAGGCTTCACTGGCACATATCTGAGTGCCTCTCCACAGAGGTCACCTAGGGAAACAAGAAAGGGAAACAGAAACATGTCCTTTTTATATCTTCGAAGGAAAACCTTTCACTGTCTACTTAAAGGAAGAGTTTTTTCTTTTATTGCCAAGGACAAGAATCTGACACAAGTCCAATTAAAAAACAAGTAACTCCAAGATGCCATCATCTCATCAGAACTTTCTAAATTGGCAATATTTATGGTCAGTGCCAATTCTGTGCTGGGGAGAGAATTGCCAAAACACACATAATATATTTTCACTAGGGAACCATAGAGTGTGCAGGTATGGGCTTTGTAGACAGGCAGACCTGGATTTGTCTCTGAGTTCTGTCTTTTAGTAGCTGTCTTCACTTGGAGTCTACAGGAAGCAGACACTAAGACAAGGATTTGAGAAAAGGAGACCCCTGGAGGTACCAGTAGGCAAGTGAGTAAGAGAGACAGGGAAGTATAAGAAGTCTACAAAGCACACATCATGCAACAGACTAAGGTTGCGTGCAACTGAGGCTCGGTTTCATTGGGAAACAAAGAGACACTATAGAACGTGCTTCAGTGTTGTCCCGCCACAGGGGCAGAGAAGCTAGATCTTTTCTTCCAACTTCCATCAGTCATTATCTGAGTCATATTCCTGAGATCATTAACTCCCTGGCTCTTCTGGCCTAATTAACAGATGAGAAAAAACCCTCAGGGAAGGACTTGCAGTAGGACCCTATCAGCACATACTAGAACCATGAGTGTGATGTGGCAGGGCCTTACGGTGCCTGCTGCCCTAGATGGATGGATTAACTTCTCTCACCTTCATCTGTAAAATGGGCACAATAATCAGCATTTCACCAAGTGCTTTTGAAGGTTAGTGGGGCATAGCATGAGTAAAATGCCTAACATCATGCCCAACACCAACGGGCACACAGAGAAAAACACAGCTATATTTCACTTTTAAGGAATAGTTGACAAAAGATACCTTTAAATATGATTAGGACACTCTAAAAAAAATTAAGGCAGTCAGTTCTCTGGGTCATATGGTGAAAGTTCTTGCCAGATAATGTTTGAAGTGCTTTTATCTAGGGAAAAAAGTACTTTATTTGCAGGTGGGGTTAAGGCTGGGATGAATTACGAGTTCACTTACTAAGTAGTAAATGTGTATTAACTCTTAGGAAAAGAAAGGTCAGGTAGAAGGAGGGAGGGAATTAATTACACGACATCTTGCTAAGTAACTGTAAGAACCTAAGAAAAGGCTAAAAGAATTATTGTGGTGCCACATACTGATTACGGTCATGTCTACATTGAGCAAGTAGGTCAACTTACTTAACCAAGGGAAGAAATAAAAGATACAAAGAATAGGAGGGAGCCAGAAACAATGAAAGTTTTAGTTGCCCTCTTGATGTGTGGACATCTACATTAATCCACTTACGTAGCAGGGTTGTTTGTACATAGTATTAGATGCTCTCTGTGAGTGCCTGTGTGTGAAATGAATATGCTTGAGTGTAAGTAATCAATATGTGAACATGGACCTCTGCCTTGGATTCCGTGGTTATGTACCTTTCCATGAACAGCAGAAACAAAATACACAGTACAAAATAAACCCTAATACAAAATAAAAATAAGATGTTAAGACTATTAAAATAGAGTATTTTATTTGATATAACTAGGTAAATTCAGTGCTTTTCTAGGACTACTTCAGATGCAACCTTAATTTCAGGTTCATCTAGCATTTGAAATTTAATAGCATGTGGTTCCACGGAAACGAACAAGAGGAGGCAAAGATCTGAGTTCAAATTATGACTGTGTCCTCTTATAGACATGAGACAATAACACAACCTCTGCAAGCTTCGTTTTCCAGGGTTACATGGTGAGAGTAATAATTCTTACCTTGGAGGAAATATGTCTCTGCCATTCCAGTTGAGCACAATCCAGCTCTTCCTGGTGCTTGTAGCATCATAACTCAGAGATAATTCATTTTATCAACACATCTATATGACTTCATAATCCAATACATGACACGTGAGACAATTTCCACGTGTGCTAAGCTGAACAAATTACTATGTGGCATAACTTTATAGAGTATATGTGTAGATTGCCAGCAGTACCACAAATATGTTCGTTCACTCGCAATATTTATCAATGACTATCATATATGAGACTCTATTCAAGAACCTCAGAAGAAATACGCTTCCAACCTAAGCCATAGACCATAAATTGATTGTCTAAATAGGAAATATGTGTATACAATGAACTATATAATTATAATAGAAAGAGTGCTGTTGGAGATGTTTGGAGGAAAAACATCAAGAATTGATAGTTATAAATAGTATCTACAAGTGACACTAATGGAAGCAGTCAGATATATGAAGATAAAAATAAGAATCTGGGGCCAAAATATGTGGGTTTGATCCCTAGTTCTGCCACCTACTATCAATAAGACTTTGAGCAAGCCATTTAACTCGTATGCATTTTAGTTTCCTCATCTTTAAAATGAGATTGTTGTGGGGAGTACATTTTTCTTTTACACAAGGCAAGTAATTAGTACAGTGTCTGGAATGTGGCAAAGCCTAACTAAGTGGTTACTATCAGGTACTAGAATTTGGATGAAGGACTTTGTGAGCACCATTTAATCCTATCAGTACTATGAATTAAGGCTAGCATCATTGTTGCTTTATAGGTGGGTAAATTGGCTTTCAAGATGTTATTTTGACCTGCCTAACTTTACACAGATGGTCTATAGCTGAGACAGGTTTTCTTCTATATGACTTTAGCACATGCTCTTACCCACATTACCACCATATTGCTCTTTGAAAAACCAGACAAAGCAAGGAGTTAAAGTCACGAAAATGTCTGTTAGAAATTCAGGCTTGGACAGCTAAAGGATGTTGCTGTTTAAAAAGGGAAGGTTTATATTCTTATAATTGTGTCCGAAAAACAGTAGGTGGAGCTTGCTAATCCACTCAGGGCTTTTATGTTCCGTAGGATTGATAATGTAATCATGCTTAGAGCTAAGTTTTACCATATGTTGAAGAGAATTGAAAAACATACACCCTTCTTTTTAACATAGAATATTGCTTTCCTCTATGTAAGATGAAATACAGACTTTAAAGGACATAACCCAAATACCCTTTTTTTCACTCAAGAATCTAAATTAGCCTAGGTTCCTGAGACCGAGGGAGGCCTCAGGAGATGGGATCTGAAGCCTGTCTGAGTTCTGAACACTCTGCTGTGAAAGCTCAGAAAAACAAATGGCTAATTCCAACCGGGTGAAGCTAGAAAGATGATCACAGAAGATGAGCTTTACCTTGAGGCTGTGAGAAGATGTGTAAGCTATCATTCTTCTATAATGAGCAGTTTGTTGATAGTAGATTTAAAACACCTTTGCTCAATTACCTTTTATTTTCTTCCTTCAAAAGTCTTTATTCTCTAGATGGCCATCCAGTCAGTTACCGTTCCAGAAACAAGTCAATAAACATATCCAGCAGTAAACAGTAAATATACTCAAACTGGCCCGTCTGACAGGAAGTACATAATCAGCTAGTAAGATGGGTTAATGGGACCTCTTGAACGCGGGTTTTCCTCAGCTGCAGCAATTAACATGTTTGAAAACTAGAATTAATAAATAATCACAGCAAGTTCAACTTCAATTACCATTTAAAATGTTTGTATTTATTTTTGCAGAACAATTGACATCTAATTAGCATGTTAAGAGCTGCTCGTGTTTAGATATTAATCAGATATCTTTAAAAAATCTTATCAGAATTATTTATTTAGGGTAAGACAGGCATATTAATAATTATAATTAACTTATACCACTGCGTGATTCACCTCTCAAATAATTGTTAGAACCGTAACTATAGACTCACTGGTTCATTCATTTATTTATTCAATAAAATGATGTATCAGAAATCAATTGTTCCCTAAACATATGCTAAGATTATTCCAGTCAAATGATCTATGCCCCTGTGTGTATCTCCAGAACCCAAAAACTCAAAGGTTTCTGGAGATATGCCCTAGTAAACAAAACCGGTTTTGCCTATAAGCTTTATCCAACTTTTAATAGCCCTATAATACTTCGATCATGTTTTATTAATTCTTAATACATTGTATTACAATATTTGTTCACGAATTGATCATTCCCAGCGGACTGTGAATTTCCAAAAAAGAATATTGAAGTCTTTATTCCACTTTTTATCCCCAGTTCATAATACAATGACTGGAAAATAATAAACATCCATAAAGTCTGTTAAAAAGAATGAATTATCTACTGGTGTGGTCTGTTGTTTAAAATGTGCACTTCAAGACTCTTTAAATAGAGTTGATTCATGGAAAATTCAGGCTTTGGCATTAAACAGATACAAGAGGAGAAACATGGCTCAATAGTGCCCTAGCAAACATGGGCAAATTGTATAACATCTGATCCTCAGACATCTCATTCTTACAACAGGAATTATAGAGTGATAGCATTTCATGAAATAAATATAAAAAAAGCCTTCATATAGATTATGGCATAGAGTGAGCACTTGGGAGGTAGAATTTTCCTTTATTTATTAGCAATGATCTCTTGAAAAGGAGATTGCATTTGCAGAAAATCCACACTAGTCTCAAGAACTGATTCCATGGCATAGTCTTTGTCCAGCATCTGCTAGAAGGAAACAGTAAGGTGGAGCCATTCTTATGTCCATTTGGAATTCTCCAGTTACACGGCTCTAGGGAACAACTTCACTGACTCTGCGGAAGCTTCTTGGCCCTGTTTGCATGTGGCTTAGAGAAGTTACTTGGGTTTCAGTAGCTCTGTCCTGCTCCCTGTGTCCCAGGGGTACAGTGTGTTTTCCCTGACTCAGAACCAGTGCTTGGAAGGAGGTAAAAATAGTCTGGAAGGCAATTTTTCTATCAAATGGAAGAAAGTGGAGCTCAGCCAGCTCCTGAACTGAAATCAGAAAGCAAGCAAGTGCAAATGCTAGTGTTTCTATTGTTGCCATGGATGGGGAAACAGCCTCTTTGCTGGCTGAGAAGAGTAACAGAGAAGTCTAATCTCATAACTTTATGAGACTTTACTTCAGTGCAACATAGCACAGACACTGCCTTTGGTAACATGTTGAGAGAGAGGTCAGTCTACTGTTTAGATTACCACCAGTGACTAGGACCTCAGGAACTCATTTTTCATTGCCTTCTGTCTTTGGTTTGGTTATCTATTTATTTGTGTGTGTTTTTTATTTCTGTGTTCAGTAGCAGATTGTAAGATGTCTCCCAATAATGCCTACCTCCTCATATTCATGCCCTTATGTAATCCCCTCCTTGTGAGTCAAGGCTGAATCTAGCGACTTGCTTCTAAAGAATCAAATAGAGTAAAAACAATGGGATATGACTTCTGAGATTAGGTTATATAAAGAGTCTGGCTTCTGTCTTGCTCAGCTTCTCTTGCTTTCTCACTTGCTCATTCTAATGGAAGCCAGCTGCCATATTGTGAGCTGTTCTATGGAGAAGCCCACATGGCAAGAAAGTGGGAGATGCATCTAGAGAAACTGAGAGAGAAACTGAGGCCCTTTGTCCAACAATCTGAAAGGAACTAGATCTAACAAAAAATATCTTGAACTAAACAAAAATGGAAATATGTTAAAATTTGTGAGACGTGAGAAAACAGTGCTAAGAGGAACACTTAGAGCATTCAATATTCATTTTAGAAAAAAGAAAGATCTCTAATCAATAGCATAGGCTTCCAACAGAAAAAAAAAAGAAAAAAGAAAAGAAAAAGTGAATGAAAAGCAGGCAGAAAGAAAGAAGTAAAGATAAAAACAAAAATCAATGGCATAAAAATAAAAAATAATGTAGAGAAAATCAATGAAAGCAAAAACTGTTTGTTTAAACAGATAAATTGATAAAATATCTAACGACTGACACAAAAGAGAAGAAATAAATTATCAATATTAGAATGAAAGTGAAGATATCTTTTTGGATACCAATTCCTATTCTTTTGGATATATGCCCAGGAGTGAGGTTGAGATTGCTGGATTATACAGCAGTTCTGGTTTTGATTTTTTGAGCAACCTCCGTACTGTTTTCCAGAGTGGCTACACCATTTTGTATTCCCTTCAACAGTGTACAAGGTTTGCAATTTTTCTACACCAGCATTTGTTATCTTTTTTTTTTTTTTTTGATAACAGTGATCCTAACTGGTGCAAGGTCATATCTCATTGTGGTTTTGATTTTCATTTCTCTGATGATTAGTTGTTTTGAGCATCTTTTCACATACTTTTTGCCCATTTATATATCTTCTTTGGAGAAATGTCTATTCAAGTCCTTTGCCCATTTTTAACTGGGCTATTTGTGTGTGTGTGTGTGCATGTGTGTGTGTTATTGAATTGTAGAAGTTCCTTATATATTTTGGAAATTAATCCGTTATGAGATATATGGTTTGCAAATATTTTCTCCAATTTTGTAGGCTGCCTTCTCACTCTGTTGATTGCTCCCCTTCCTCTACAGAAGCTTTTTGGTTTGCTTTAGTCCCACCTGTTTATTTTTGTTTGTGTTGCCTGTGCTTTTGTTTTGTTTTGTCATATCCATGAAATCATTGCCAAGACCGATGTCATGAAGCATTTCCCTTATGTTTTTTTCTATGAGTTTTACTGTTCTAGATTTTGTGTTTAAGTCTTTGATCCTTTTTGAGTTGATTTTTGTTTATGATGGAAGATAGGGGTCCAATTTCATTCTTTTGCATGTGGATATCCAGTTTTCCCAACACCGTTTATTGAAGAGACTATCCTTTCCCCATTGTGTATTCTTAGTACTCTTGTCGATGACAGGATAACTGTATATGCATGGGTTTAGTTCTGGGCTCTCTAATCTGTCCCATTGGTCCGTCTATATGCCTGTCTTTATGCCAATAGCATACTCTTTTAATTACTGTGGCTTTACTACATATTTTGAAATCAGGAAGTGTGATGCCTTCAGCTTTGTTCTTCTTTCCCAAGATCACTTTAGATAATATGAACCTTTTGTGGTTGAATTTTAGGATTCTTTTCTATTTCTGTAAAAAGTATCATTTGGAATTTTGGGGAATTAAAATCACGACCTGAAATAGGTATCTTGAAGAGATAAAGGAAATGTGTTTAATGTATATAATAAAATATTATTCAGCCTTAAAAAAAGAAGAAAGCCCTGGGCCAGCCCTGTGGCCTAGTGGTTAAGTTCAGCATGCTCCGCTTCGGCAGCCTGGATTTGGTTCCCAGGCACAGACCTGCACCACTTCTCAGTGGCCATGCTGTGGCAGTGACCCATGTACAAACCACAGCAAGACTGGCACAGATGTTAGCTCAGGGTGGACCTTCTTCAAACAAAAAGAGGAAGATCAGCAATGGATGTTAGCTCAGGGTGAAGCTTCCTCAGTTAAAAAAAAAAAAAAGAAGGAAATACTGCCATTTGTGACAATATAGATGGACCTGGAAGACGTTACACTCAGTGAAATAAGCCAGTCACAGAAGGACAAATACTGCATGCTTCCACTCATATGAGGTATCTAAAATAGTCAAAATTACAAAAGCAGAAAATAGAATAGTGGTTGCCTGGAGATGAGGGAAAGGGGAAATGGAATGCTGTTATTCTGTGGGTATAAAGCTTCAATTTTGCAAAGTGAATAAGTTCTAGAGATCTGTTGTACAACAATTTGACTATAGTTAGTTATATGGTGGCGTGCACTTAAAAGCTTGTTGAAAGGATAGATCTTATGTTGAGTGTCCCGACTAAACACACACACACACACACACACACACACACACACAAACACACACAAAATCAAAGGGACATAAGGAATCTTTTGGAAGTGATTATATATTTATTACCTTGTTTGTGGTGATGGGATCAAGGTTGTTCGCATACATCTAAACTCAGCAAAATGGGTACATTATATATGTGCAATATTTTGTATATCACTTATAGCTCAATAAAGCTGTAAAAAAATAGAAATAAAAGAAAGGATAGCACTACAGACCTCATGGACATTACAGAATTTTAAGGGACACTACAAACAACTGTATACACAAAAATTTAGCAATTTGCATGAAATGAAGTATTTCCTGAAATACCACAAACTGTCAAAATCCCTGAGAATGAAAGATAATTTGACTAGTCCTATAATTATTAAAGAAACTGAGTTAGTGCTTAAACTGTCAGTTCTGTTTTCGAAGCTTTTGAAGAGGGCTTTGAGAGTGTTCCCCATTTGCAGGAAACAGTGGCCATTCTGGGAACTAGCGGGTGGTCTATCCTGCAGGCCAGTTCTTCAAGGGTCATGAATTCTCTTTAGGGTCAGAGCCACGCCTGAGCAGCGCATGAGTGATCGTAGGAGCTCCTAAACAACTGTATGGTGTCCCGTTTCCAGAATTCCTGCCTCTGCTCGATATCTCCCATACTTCATAGTTTCTCAGGACTCTCCTTTTAGTCTTTTAGTCAGAAAGCTCTGTTCTGCCGTATTCTTTCTGCAAATGTGCCTGCATTTGAGGTCGAGTGGCAAGAGGAAAGAGAGAGAAAAAACGATCAAGGGTCCAGCCCACATTCTTGAAATCACAGTTCCTCCAGTTGGAGAGGAAGTTTTCCCTCCTTGAGAACTTTAAGTCCCTGTGGGCTGTCTTGGGCACAAGAGAAAGGAGAAAAGAAAAATAATGAAAAACAGGATATTTATTCCACTCTCTCTGAGCATTAAGAGATGTCTCTCGCTATGCTCATGTGAGAGCCAGAGGCTTCCCTTTTCATCCCTCTCTGTCTGGGCTAAGGTACTTCTTGGTAGGGGGCTGCTTTGAGTCCAGGCTGAGAGACATCAGAGGGGGGAAGAAAGATAATCTCGTTATTTACTTTGAATCCTTGTCTTCTTCCTCAATCTGCCTGCTACTCTTTAGTTTCCAGCATCCTTAAACAGCTGCTATATTTATTCTGTCCAGGTTTTACAGTTATGTTCAGTGGGGGAAAGAAAAACACATTTTTTCCTAAAATTTAAATATCTCAAAATTCACATATTTCCCAATGTTGTTGTATGTTGTACTTTGTGTTACAATAGAGAAACTTCCAGTACGTCCCCACTCAAAAATACTTTTAATATTTCTCTAGACACATCTAGCTTTCAAAAGAATATATCTTCTACTTCTAAGGAAAATGTAATATGCAAATCCAGAATATGCAGTAGTATTTTGACACAACTGAAAAGTAGTATAAATATTCTCACAATATAAAAGTGCATCATGTTGTCTAATAAATACCATGATAGGTTTTACTTGCTTATTTCCTTGTAGGATCTAACCAGAAAATGTAGAACTGAAAATGGAAAGCAATGTGTTACAAGACTTTTGATGAATGTTTGTTATTTTGAGATTTATGGTTGAGGATTCTTGACTCCAAAGAGGTCTGGCTCACCCGCTGAACTGCAGTTACTGTCTAGATTGAGGCACCAAGCTTTAACTCAACAATAATATTCACCAGATGCTTGGGGTATAAAAAAGAAAAGTCATCAAAATCAATATGAGCCTATTTTTATAGAAAACTGTACTTCATAAATAGCGCTCCCTTCATCTTACAAGTTCAGAACACAGAAGTTTCTTCATTCTAGAGTTCGTCAAAGTTCCTCTCTCTCTCTTTTTCTCTCTTTCTTTCTCCTATATCTTTTTCTCCCCCTTCCACAAATTTAAAATGCAACTTATTAAGGTTTTATGCAGGTCAATGCAATTATTATTATTTTTTAAAGATTTTTATTTTTTCCCCTTTTCTCCCCAAAGCCCCCCAGTACATAGTTGTATATTCTTCGTTGTGGGTCCTTCTAGTTGTGGCATGTGGGACGCTGCCTCAGTGTGGTTTGATGAGCAGTGCCATGTCCACGCCCAGGATTCGAACCAACGAAACACGGGGCCGCCTGCAGCGGAGCACGTGAACTTAACCACTCGGCCACGGGGCCAGCCCCCTCAATGCAATTATTTAAGGATAGCGGACCAAAAGTCATGATATAGACGCCCCATACCAAGAAATAAGATATGTTTCTAATGCCTTTCTTTGATTACAAAGAACTTTTAGAGATAAAATTCATTCAAACAATACAATGAATTCCTATTCTGTACCAGACCCTGAATTGTGGCCTCAGTCTCAACTGGGAAGGTAAATATTTTTTCCCAAGATAATGAGTCAAATCAAGATAGAGTTTAGGGTAAAGTGGGATGTACAGGATGAGGTGTTCAACTTTATCTGACAAAGTCAGATAACTTGTTTTTGCTAAACCTAGTTTGGATATTCTGTCACTTGGAATCATTGAGTTCTGATTTACACTGAAATCTTCATAAAGGAAGTAATGTCTGGCCTGGATCTTGGAGGAGATATCTGGATTGGGGGTATTTTCTGCAGTGGAGACAATGCGTGCAAAGGCACCGAAGCATTTGTCAGACACACGCACAAACACACGCACATATATATATATATACACACACACACACACACACACATACAGATATAATGATCAATGTAAATGAAGTAATGGAAGGTGGGAAGAGAGCTAATCAACAGGAACCCTTTTAAGACTTTTCACTATAAAAGACTTGGATTAATTATAAGTGTGTGTGTGCGGGAGAGATATATTTGCATTCTTATTTTAGAAAGTGGAAAGACTATATTGGATGGGGAGATGCATGAATTAGCTTGATCAGTTAGAAGATTATGACAATAGTCCAGAAAAAGGAAATGATCTAAAATGAACTGAGGTCATCTGCTAAATTCAAAAGAACTTCATGTTACTTAAATTAACCTTCTAGATAACTTTTATAATATTTCATTTTTCTTTTAAAATAATGCACAATACAACTTTAGAAGTATGGGTTATAAGAACTGAAGCTTTCTTCTACACTTATGTGCATTTGGGGGATTTTTAAGCCAGATTTTTGTATAAAAATAGCAGAATATACTGGAGCAAGTGACCTTAACCCACTGAGTTTCTGTTAACATGTTTCTTCAGCAGGGATAATAATATCCACCCATCTGGCCCCTGGGAGGGATGTCAGAGTTATTTAGCTGGGATTAGAGTTTATATATTTCTGGGATTTGCGTACCAGAGCAAGAAAAGGAAAAAAAAGTCATTTGAATCTGGTCTAAGTGATCTTCAAGACTGATCCATGGAAATCAAGATGGGGACAATGTTCAGAGGGCAGAAGTGCGAACAATAAATGAAACCAGGGCATGGTGGTTCAGTTAAATGGAGTAGAACCAGGGCTAGCAACCGGACAGGCATTGCTCTCAAAGTTGTTCCTGTTGTTTGTTTGTGATCCTAGGATGGCAAGATGCCGGGCGTGCCCATTATTTTCACTAACGGACTACTAGGGACGTGTACTTTTTAGGTTAGTTTAAAGGTGCAGATATTAGGGGGAAATCATTAATTATTCATCATGTCATTATGAAGACAAAATAAATCATTGCTTGTGGGTTTGATTCAGCAAACGCAAGTTTATATTGGCTCTTGTTGTAATCATTGCTATTTTTATTGTATCAAGAGAGAAGAAAGTATTTTTGTAACTATGAAAGCACTCAAACAACCAGTGTTATTAGAATAAACGTCGAATATATGTGTTTAGCTTCATTCATACAAATCTCTAGTAAGCTTACCAGAGATTTTATCATTGCAGTAGTCTTCAATTTTACATTTGTATAAGAACTTTCTATATCTTTTAAATCATGTATTGTTTCTTTGGCAACATCTACAAGATTTTATTAGATTCATTAGCTTTTCTGAAGAGTGTGGCTGGGGAGAATCAGCTGTAACAGCTATGTTGTGGAATTTGGTTATGACTTCAGTTTGCTCTGAAATATTTTTTAAGACCTCAGGTGTATAACTTGCAGAAAGGAGGCCCACAATTAATATAAAAGCGTGATTTTGCTTTCTATCTATCCGGTAGGGCCCAGGAATACAAATGAGAAGAGGCTTAAAAGTTGTTATGATAAATCTGCTCCATTCATTTATCACACTAACTAAAATTTGACAGACTCCTCTTCTAATTGAAAAGTGCTCTGTACTTTGACCACTTTCGTTTTTACTGAAGTGTTCTTATGGTTTTGATCCCAAAGTTAACAGGCAGCAAAGAACATGTTAGAACTCAGATTTTCTAGTCATATTTTGTTTTTCCCCCTGCCCTCCCCCCAAAATTAACTTATTTCAATGGTGAAAATATTTATTCACTGAAATCGATAAAGATGATCAGCCCTATTCAGTCATTTCCCAGGGAAAAATTGCCATCTCTTTTTACTTCTGCTGCTCCCACCTCAGAAGTAAAAAAACTCTAGTCTCCCCTCCAATTTTTCGGTAGCTAGAACATGGTCACATGACCTGGCCTCGGTATGGCAAGTTGGTGTTTTTGCCCAGGGCTTGGAATCTTGATTTAGGAATGCAAAGTATAGAGGCAGTTGAGAATTCCTTGTGAAGTGGAGGCGGCAGCATCCAACATTGAGCTGGGAAGTGGAGGCAGAAACAGCGACGCAATCCACAGAGGCTGTGGACCCGCCTCCTTTTGTTCTCCTGCCTTCCTTCTATTAAACCTTTCTTCTTCTTGAGTTAGCCGGTTGTCTTTTGTTGTTCACAAACAAAAACCTGATATAAATACCTTAGCTCCAAAAGATGAGGCGAAAAGCAGTATGTGCTGGAAAATCCTTCCATTCAGGAGGATACAAATTTTCAGTGCTTTGATGGCGCAGAAACAATTAAGACGCAGTCCTTGTCATTGAATTCCAGAATCTTGTTTTGAACCTAAAGCTTTACACACATACTCTAGCTGAGAATAATATACCCATTATTTATTGACTTTAACACAGGATTGGCCAAGCTTTTAATATGGTGTAATGTGACATGACATAATGGAGTGGATGCAAATGATCAGGGTTTATTTAAAAGCTTAAAGAATATCTGTTTCTTTTATAAAAAGTATTGTGTGGTAGAAATTTATTCTAAGTTATGCAAAACATCTAAGCATATTATTTGATGACGGACACTAGTGATTTGGATTCTGTCATTATTTTACTGAAATAATTATCATCAATAGGATTTTCAACACAAAACTTATTGGCATTTTTTTCTTCCACAACAAAAATAAACAGTACTTTCTAGACCAATGTTGTTAAAATCATTAACTAATGGTAATTTCAATCTCAGTCAGTGTCTGTATGAGCATATATAAACCTCAAAGCTTTTGGATCAAATAAAAATATTATTCCGTATTTGTACAAAAATCACTTAATGTAGACAATCCTCTAGGAACTCACTGTAACCCAGTTTAGTGTTTCTTGGAACATTCTTTGTTTTGCTAAGCCCTAAACATGCCATAGGAAGAAAGTTTCCACAGTATCTGGAGAGTGGATGCTTCTCCCCAGGATTGAAATCTTGAATGAGTCATATAAAGAGCCAGATAAAGTTCAGAATCCAAGGTAAAGGTTAAAAACACCTGCTGTGACATGCCACAAATTATAGATTCCTGAATGATGCCCGGGTCCACCCACTCCTGTACATTGCACACGCGTGTATTACATTGCTATTAAGATCTTGAGTAGGTTGTTACTTAACCTCCCTGATCTCAGTCTCCTCATTGGTAACATAGGAATAAAATTGCTATTTCTAGTTCATATGCTATTTGTGAGGATTAAATCAGGTATTGAATATAGAATGTTTAACCAAATGCTTGATACACAATAGATGCTTTGCAATTGTTGCCTGTTATCAGTATTGTTCTTATTATTTTCTTTCTTGTCTTCTTTTCTTTCATCTGTTACTAATCTTTTTTTCTTCCTCTGTAATTTATTATCCCATGAGAATAACCAGAATTTAGAGAAGTTAAAACATAGTGAACATCTAAATAGAGAGATAGACTATAATTTTATTTAAATAAATTCCATTATACCTACTTGGAAGAATTAAAATGAATCATAATTCAATAGTCATCATTAAATGTTCCAATGGAGTCAAGGGAGTTCACATGAGAAAAATTTCTAGAGCTGTCAATAGGTAACATGACCTGGATTAATGCATATATTAATAATGGTTGTTTCTATCAGCCCTGACTGAAAAATATATGAATAGTAGCAATTGAGAATAAAAATTGGGAGTCAGGTCTCATAGCGCTCTTGCAAATATTTTCTCTTAGGTAGCAGAGCCTCCAGGAATAAATTGAAATGCAGTACTTTTAAAGAGGAAGAACTGCTGACAAGCTAATAAGTATTAAGTAACGTAGAATCAGGGAAAATTTCAATCTTCCTTTTTAATAAAGTGAAAAGAAAAAGGGCAAGAAAGAGGTGTGTTGGGCATGTCGGGCTTCAAAACTTACTACAAAAAATAACTCAAGGGATCAGGTAGAATTGGCTACTTCCTGAAATATTTCCGGAAGGATTTAAATAAAAAGAAGGTTTACTCAGCTAAGGGGTAAAAGACGCTTAATATATAATTGACTCTAAAAGGCAAATATAATAAAGTACTGTTAGGCAAAGGGGTGTCAGAAGCATTGTCACTTTTGTTTGGATGACTGTTGTCCTTGTAGCCCATCCAAAACAGTCCTTCCATCCTCTTCCTTGTTCTTTCTCACTGAAAAGATCTTTGATGGAGCCCAAGCCCACTTCTCAATCAGCACAAATAAACACAAGAAGAGGAATTCTTACTACTTCCCATAGTGGGTGCTAGACTCTCCCTACTCCAAGTACTTGGGGCATGGCTGAGTCCTCTCTATTGCTAGTCAAGTGCAGGGAGATCTACCGAAGCAGTAGGCTCTCTGTTCTCCATCAAACTCCATCAAATCCAGGAAGTCTCCTAAAGGACTGGCTCCACAACTCTTTGCCCAGGTTTTCCCGCCACATCAATGCTAGCAAGTAGGGTCATCAGCCCAGAGGCATCCATGAATTCTTGGAATATTTTCATGGGATGCAGTAAGTCCAATGGGAGAAAGTAGAGGGATGGAGATCATCTAATGGACCTTTTCCACATAAGATTTAATTTTCTTCCCATGCAGACTCCTCCAAAATTTCAGTGTGGTACTTCTTTTTTGTGTTAGAAAGGATACCCAAACTGGCTCTTCTCTATTTTCCAATTTATCAAGTTTCAGTCTCCAGAGATTTTATTTGTATACCTATAAAATAGAATGCATTCCATGCATGGTCATATAACAAAACTCTCAGAATGTGTATTTCCCAGAAACCAAGTAATTTATCTCTGGATAATAAAGTAAATTTATGGACTGAACTGTACTAAGATCATGCCCTGTTTCTAAGTTTTCTGCCTTATTATAAAAAAAAAAACCTTAATTTTTCTACATCCGTCTCTCTTGATCAGCATATCATATTCCTCATCAAGTACAAGAGTTTTTTCAGATATGATATCTTTGAATTCTTACATCAAATCTATGTACGTGATACCATAAATCCTTCAGTCTTAAAGAATAGTTATATGCACACAAACACACCTAAGGACACTATAAGAGGCAAGAGTGGGCCAAGAAGTGAATGATGGCTATAAAGGTGAAAAATTACCTGTAAGCCTAAAGTTCTTTTTCTCATTTTTACAAGTGAGTAAACTGAGAATAAGAGAGGTTAAATGAATAAGTCTTCCAAGGTCTGGCTGTAAGTAAAAGGCAACCCTGGGATTTGAACTTACGTTGGTCTGATTGTAGAATCAGTACTCTTTCCACTGCATCCTCATCAATATTTACAGATGTGCATCTGCTCGAGTGTTCTCGAAGGAAAGAGTGTAACCTTAAGTCAGTTGATGGAATCTCAGGAAATAATATCTATTTAATTATAATTAAGATATTTCTTTTTTTATATTTTAAGCTGCTTATCGGTAGTTTCTTGGAGTTTTTTCCCCTGTGCATTAAGGATCCAGGCTGATTTCAAATTCAGTGCTTCCTAATATAGTGTACAACCTGGAAAAAATGAAGTGCTATTGAATTTCAAATTAGCTCTTCAATACTACTTAAATAAATCCCCCTTGTTTTTCTAAGACAGACTAATAATCAGAATTGCAGATGGTCTGTATTCTGTTATTAATGTGAGGGACCTAATCACACACTAAAAATAAAGTACCTCAGTGAGTCTCCTTGGGAAATCAGAAAGAAATTGAGCTTGTCCATTGCTGTCAGCCCGACCTTCAAGGTATGACAAGATGCCAGATTACTTAAGATTTCCAGAAACTCAGAGAAGTAAAGAAAGTATTTTGAAAGAAACTCCTCCTTCCAGAATTCAGAATCTGGCTTGTATATTGTTTAGAGCCTGGGAGTTATTTCACACACCTACAGTGATGGTGAGAACCATATACCTATCCAAAATTCTCCAACCAAATTTATATATATACACATATTCTCATCTCTAAATTTATCCTTCTATCCTTGTAAGCCAACCATCAGAATAGAGGTCCAACAAAAGACAGATAGACACGTTCTATTGCTTCCTGTTAATCTGATTGTGTGTATATATGCGTACAGCAGGATCTAGAGTGTTGACTCTTGTTTCTTCAATTCAAGGTTTTACATCTTTTCTTGAAACTCAACAGTGAGATGACCTCTTACACAGGGAGTGCCTGGGGTATGGCACGAGAGCAAACAGAATATTTACTGTACTGTACTCTCTATTGTTCATTTAACCCTCATAATTACCAAAGAGGTAGGTACTCTCACTGTCCCTATTTTACAAATGAGAAAACTGAAGCAAAGAAAAGTTTAGTAACTTGACTAATGTTACATAGATAATAAATAATGGAGGTGGGATTTGAACCCCTGTAATCTGGCTTCAAACTCTGCTTTCCCTCCCCATATGATGCTACTATGCAACATTGCATTTTTTTTTAAATATGAAATATTTTAATCAAAGAGATTAACTTTGTTACCCATTAAGTAATGTATTTTTGAAACAGTATATTAAGAAATTTAAAAATTTGAAATACTTTAAAAACTGGGCAGTTTGTTTTCTACATTGCATTCTTGAGTGTATGTTCTTTCTCCTGCTTTATTATGAGGCTACAAGAGTTTCCGGACACTCACATGACTTGCTCAGTGAAATGTCATTGAAGGGAACTAGATTTTATGCAGATCAATTTGAATCTATGTCCTGACTTACCGCTGACTAGTTTTGTGGTAGTTATCACTGGAATCTTCAATGGTTTTATTGTAAAATGTCACTACTAATAATTACAGGCTTGTGTTGAACACTAAAAGGAAAAAATATATATAAAGCACCTATAACAGAACCTGGAACATAGAATATGCTTAAAAATTATAATTATTTCCCATGAATATTGGTTTTCCCAACCCTTATAGTAGATAAAATAACCTATTTTGACTCTTCTAAAAGAATAGCATACGTCTTGAATCACAGTCCACATTAGTTGTGGAAAACAAAAGAGTCATCATCTTCCTTTGCTTTAGTCTAGTTTACAAGAAACTTGGTGGAGGCAGGAAGGAGATGAGACAAGATTTCATTTGCCTTAAATTCCACGAAGTCCACAATAGAGCCAGCATCAAAGAGCAGAGTGTGGGAAGGCTGAGCAGCATCAGGAAAAAATATTTTTTAGTTTTATTCTAAGAGGAGACAATGTGGAACTCATTCTTTGTGCTCAGAGAAGGCAAAATAAATCTGGAGAAATATTCTAAAAGGATCACAAAATCTATAAATATCTCTCGAACATTTTTGCAGAGATTCCAACCCCTTTTCACGTGGCAGCTCATGAATCATAGGATAGGAAGAACAGGCCATTTGAATGTCCACTTGTATGGGAGGAAGTGTGCAAATGCATTGTAAGGACAGACTCTTAAAGCTTTTATTGCCACTTCTCCCATGACGTTGATAAATATCCTGAAGTGCCCTTTCATTGCATGTGGGCTTTTGAGACAAAGAGGAGCAATGTGACAAGCATGAAGCCTCACTTGCATTCATACCCACTTGGTAATTGTGTGACTTTGAACAAATCTCTCTAAGCTTCAATTTCCATATGTGTGTTTGAATAGGATTAATGAAAAATAATGACACCTGTTTTAAGGAGTGCAGTGCTGGACACCAGTATGTTGAGGACTCCACTAGCGGCACCCCAGCCCCACTAAAGAAAACAGAATTCTTCAGATATTGCTGAGCAGCTTGGATGCTGAAAGCACTGTGCTACGCAAAAGAGAGAATAATTAGATAGATCCCTGCCAAAAGTTTGCTCACAACTTGAATGAATGCAAGAGTTTGAATAGTGTTTGCCAGGACAGAGTAGGGTTATGGGAGAAATCATGTGGACGAGCTTACAGAGAAATCCATGGAGGGATTAGAGAGTCACTGGCATTTTGGAGGTATTTGGTGATAATAGAGGAAGGATCCGGTTTACTTGAGATACACAGTGAGTTTTGAGGAACAGAGTTCAGCAGGGTGGTGAAAGGATTCAGGTGGTAGGTGGGTTCCACAAAAGAGGTTAGACTTGGGACAAATATGCCTTCATGCTGAATCATTCATGTTCTCTGATATTTACTGATGTAGTTAAAATTCAAACCCAGGCTATCTGACTCCAAATCCTTTGGAAAATCTTGTACCTCCATACCAGGTTGACATCCATCAACTTATAGAACTGTCAAGATCCATTTAGAGATTCAAAAGCTCCACTCTTTTTTTTTTTTCTGCCAATAGGAAAATTGAGGCCCAAAGAGCAAAAGTTCTTGTTTAGATTATATAACATTAATCGAACACAGACCAGATTTTCTGCTAATTTTTATGTTTTCCATAAGGAGTTAATCTCAAACCCTTCGTGCGAAATGTTTAGATAATTACTCTGAACAAAACTCTGTTTTAATTAATGACATACAGTCTTTGGGTTTTGCTGTCCAAATGAGTGTAACACTGGTTTATCTTGAAAACAGATCATTACTTTCACAAGGAAAAGTAGATCATGATTCTAAAATATAGCGTGTAAAGAATCTCTTGTAGTATTTGTCCTGCTGTGATTGGCTTCTTTCACTTCACATAATTTATTCAAGCTTCATCTGTGTTGTAACACATGACAGGATTTCCTTCCTTTTAAAGCTGAATATAACTCCATTGCACATACACACCATATTTTCTTTATGCATTAATTCATTGATGGACATTTAGGTTGTGTCCTTCTCTTGCATACAATAATGGTACCATGAACATGGGAGTACAAATATCCATCCGAGACCCTGATCTCAATTCTTTTGGATGCTGCATGATTCTACGTAGATAAGGTGTCAAAGAAGTCAAATTCTTAGAAGCAGAAAGGAGATTGGTGGTTGCCAGGGGCTTGGGGGAGGGAGAGAGGAGGCGTTGCTGTTCAATGGGTGTAGGTTTTCAGTCATGCAAGATGAAAACGTTCTAGAGATCTGCTGTATAACAATGTGCATACAGTTAACCATATTGTACCATATACTTAAAAATTTGTTAAGAGGATAAAAAAAAGAATCTCCTGACCATCAGTCTACTTAAGTTGTTGTAAAAGCTATCTGTAAGGCTCAAGTCCTATTTTGTTTCAGTAATATGACTTAGGGGAGATAGAAGAGGTTGTGTATCATGTCATTGATATATTTTCAAAGGTTAAATCATATCTTTAATACCAGACATGAGTGAACATTTATATCTCCTTCAAACTTTGTACATTTTTACACCCATCTTTGTCCTTCTCATCTCTCATCCATAGAGGTCACAGACCATGGGCTATAAGTCATTCAGTGGGAACTGTCAGTCCAATCATTCTGAGGGAAGTTTAGGAACACACTTAATAAGTTGAATAATCATTTTTCTGTCCTCTTATGTGGCTTCTCTTTGTAGACATATGTTAAATAAGTTTTCAATCATTGCCAGAAATCCTAAGGAAGTGAAACTCATTTGTTATGTTATCTTAAAGGTGGTTGAAGGCGTTTTAATGTCATCTGCTGGAAAAACAGCTGAATTCAGGGATGTTACATAATAGTCCTAGCATAACATTTATTGGGTAACAAAGTCAGATGTATGCTGAGGATGATAAAAATAAGTGAACTCATGTTATATCCTCATATTGAATTCAATCTTTTGTTTGGATTTGCAGAATCTGTTTTATTTTCATTTGAGTATCCATTATCCTTTACTTGTGTTTATGGCTTTGTATTATTAGATATATGCCAAATTTACTCCAAAACTGTTTATTACAAGTACTGAATATCTATGTACTTTAACTATGTAAAAGTATACACACAGAAGTTATGAGTGTAAGTCAAAACTATTCTATACATAGCTACCAGGACATGAGAAGATCTCTAATACTAGCCTTCTGTGTTAGTAAATTCATGTCTCTCGGTATTGATTTCCTCTTTGTATATGGAGGGAGCTTGAGTCAACGATTTTTAAGACCTATACTAAATCTAAGTTTTTCTGTTAAGAAATTAGATATTTTTGAACGCCACGTGCCAAGCACTGGGCTGGATATTCCATACACATTATAACACCACAGGAGCTTTATGAGAAATACAGCATTGTAGTGTTCCATATCAGAAGGCTAATGGGCTTCTCCAAAAACCAAAAGCTGACGCATAACAAAGTGAGAAAGTACAGTCAGGCTTGTCTGTCTTCAAAACCCAATTCTTTCCACTAAGTCAAATTTCTGCTCGCCATGCACCGAGAGTTGGAAAATCCCATGATTTTTCTCCTATCCTATCCTATCCTATTCTATCCTATTGTGGAATAGAAAGTATTTCACAGGAATCAAGAGAATATAACTTATCTATTTTACTCTTGAACTCAAACTTAAAAATTGGAGACCACAAGTGAGAGGTTCTTGGGCGAGATCCTTCTGGAAATCTCCCCTAACATTCTTGGAGGCGGTGCACACTTCTGCTCCTAGTTAAATGCTGATGATCAGCATGAGGGCTGTTTTCAGTTTCTCTAATCTTTAAAATCCCATTCCAGCCAAAAATCCAGTCTAGAAATGCCCCAACTAATGACCTGAGTCAGAGGACTCAGGAGAGACCAAATATTTTTATATTCCCTGGCACTCTGTTACCTTTCTCTCCCCTCACTTTTTTTGCTGCAGTGAAAAATGATTCCTATAAAGGAAACTGAAGTAGTAAAAACAGAAAGAAACCATGAGAAAGGCTGCCTAACAATTTCCAGTCATGGCTGGGGACTGGTGGAATTGAAAACAGGCCAAGAATGCTTACTTTTCAGCCATGCCCTAGAATTCGTTTCGGTTTCAGTACAAGAGAATCATTTCTGTGAAGGAGAGCTACAAGGACACTGTGAGATCACATTTCTTTTCCTTGATCAGGGGCAGAAGCATTGTGAAAGGATCAGGCAGTCCCTGAAGAAGCACTTGAAAGAAACTGGTTATAAGAAACGTGAAATCCATTGGCTTCCTCCTCACTCACCTCCGGGCTGCCTCCACCCTCAGCTCCAGGGTCTGTGCTAAGGGCATTTGAGTTCTGTGGGAGATCTATTAAGTAACAAAAGAACAAGATTGAGCTTTGATAATTCAGGCAAGTGAAATTTTGAGAAGGTTAAGTTTGCGGTTTCTGGAAGCAGGCATTCCTTCCAGAATATACACGAAAGTCCTTGGGACGTGTCTCTTTTTGTACTCCAAACAGAGAAAGAAATTTGCTTTTACTGAGTTAGATTCTCATTACTTTTTTGTACTCTTTGCCCTAATCTCAGTGTGAAAGGGGGAAAAAAACCCCACAAAAATGATTCTTATTTAGCATCATGGGGATTCCTTTGTGTGTTTGAGTCATTATGTTACTGAAAAAATGCCAACCCCACCGCTCAGAGTAAGAAAATACTGTCGATGCTTTTTCCACTTACACAAGAACCATTTCTGCCCCCAACCCCCATCATCAGTGAAACTGTAAGTATATATTGATCTGTTAAATTCAGTTCTTGCAATAGCTGTATCAAATATCATGGATTTTCCTTTAAAAATATTTCCCCCCAAAGAGCAAACTCTCAGACTCACTGTTGTTCATGGTTTAGAAAAAAGAAATTCTTTCTGATAGCATCTAAAAGTGTGTTGCCAAAAAAACCCTGGAATAAAAGATTAATGTGCCTAAGGAGAGTAGAGTGAATTAGGAACATTTACCAAAATTGCCTACTGTGAACCTGGACCCTTATGTCCTCACTGCTGGGAAGGAGTTCTCACTAATGCCTAGTCGGAGAAAGCTGAAGCGCCAAGTTAGATGTCTAGTCACTCTTCTCTGGCACAGTAAGCACTTTGGATTAAGGGAAATGGCTTATAGAGAAGAACTCTATTATAAATACTTACAGAAAGAATACTGGGGGCAAAAGTAACTGTGTTGTCTTTGGGAAGTATAAGCATTAAATGGAAATGATGGAAAAAATTTGAAATATCTACTAAAAGTCTTAGGAGTCTGGCTAAATACACTATGGTACATCCATACGATGGAATATTACTCAGTAATAAAAAGAAAAAAGATAGATAAATGGAACATGTTGAATGGATTTCAAGGGCATAATGCTGAGTGAAAAATGCCAATCTTAAAAGGTTACATGCTGTATGATTCTGTTTATTTAACATTCTTGAAATAGCAAAGTTACGGAGATGGAGAACAGATTGGTGGTTATCAGGGTTTAGGGAAGAGGAGGAAAGTGTGGCTATAAAGGGATAGCACGAGGAGGTTCCTTTGTGGTGACAGAACATTTCTATGTCTCTGTTGTAAAAATCTACTCAAGTGATAAAAGCTCATAGAATTGTACACACAGACATCAAAAAAGGAACAGAGAAAGAAAAATCAGAGCATGCGAAAACAAGTGAAATCCAAGTGAGATCTCGTTAATGGTATTGTGCCAATATCAGTTTTCTTGTTTTGACAATGTGCAATAGTGATATAAGTTGTTACCATTAGGGGAAGCTGAGTGATGGGTACAGAGATACTTTCTATATTGTCTTTGCAATTTCTTATGAGTCTATAATTATTCCCAAATAAAAAGTTAAAAAATAATTCTTACAAGGCGTTTCTGAGAGCCTGTATTGATTGATTCATTCATTTAAAAAGCAATTTTTTTTGCTGACTACCTATTTTTATGTGAAGCTTCTGAATATACAGAGATAAGGAATGATGAAAACACACTGTAATCACAAGATGTTAGTGGAACCAGTGGATATGCAAATACAAAATTAAACTATACAGTGTAATACATTGTACTACATAGTATAATGAAACTAAGTGTACAAGTGTTTTTGAGAGCACAGAGGAAGTTGTGAACATTCTCTGCCTAAGGGATTAAGGAAAATTTCATAGAAGTGTGATGTTTTTGTTTGACATTTAAGACTGAATTGTTTGTCTGGTGGATGGGAGTTAAGGCATTCCTTTCAATGGGATCTGTGTATTTTCTTGATGAACAGACATCCCATAGTTTACTTAGAAAAGTGATCATGTAACCTTTTAGCGACTCAGCCACTTGCTGTCAAGCAGCCATCCCTGGAGAAATTGTCCCTGATTCTAAAGCAATTGGAACTATGGAAATGAAAGATGTTTCACTGCAACATGTTTTGTTCTTCCATAATGACCTTTTGGCATAATTTTCTTAGTTTACCATCAGTATTAGTCATGATTCTCCAGAGAAACCGAATGAATAGGGTTTATATATACAGAGAGAGGCAGAGAGACTTATTAGAAGGTGTTGGCTCATGTGATTATGGGGGCTGAAAATTGCACAATCTATGAGCTGGAGGCCCAGGAAAGCTAGTGGTATAGTTCAAAAACATGAGAGCCAGAGAATAGGTGGTGTGGATTCCAGTCTGAATCTGAAAGCTTGAGAGCCAAGAGCGCTGATGGTGTAAGTCCCAGTTGGAGGTCAGGAAAAGACCAATGTCCCAGCTCATATTCTCAGTCAGAGAGCAAATTCAGCCTTCCTCCACCATTTAGTTCTATTCAGGCCTTCAATGGACTGGATGAAACCCACCCACCCTGGGGAGGGCCATCTGCTTTACTCAATCAACCCTTTGAAATGCTAATCTCTTCTGGAAACACTCTCACAAACACACTCCGAAAAAATGGTTAATGTTTAGTTATCTGGGCATTGTAGCCCAGTCAAGTTGATATACAAAATTAACCAACATATGATCTGACTAAACAAGGCATTATATACCTCCTTCCCTCAAACAGAGAAGGAGTCAATGAATGTTGAATCATGTCTGTATGGACCTCATCCTCTTACTACTTCACCACAAGTACTTATTAAGATCACAGATGTCGAGGATACCCAAGGACATGTAAGGGAGAGGATGATAACAATTTCTCCTCTGATCTCCTTCGTGCACACCTGAAGATTGGGGAGATTGCATTTGGACAGAACAATGTCACACTCAAAGGCTGGATGAGAGGACAGTCATCACTTTCTCCCCTTTCTTTTTTCCCTCCCATGATAAGGAACACTGGAGAGAGAGGCCTATTCAAAAAAGAATTAAAAATAAATGAAACGGACATTCAAAGAGATGGGGTGTGATTCTTGAAAGACCCAGTGCTGCCTGGAGATTTGACTGTAGTCAAGCCAACTCTTACCCCACCCTGCCACACACAGACATGAAACAGACATACCATAAGCAACAGACAATGGCACTTAAACAATTTTTTGTAAGACAAGAGAAAAGAAGGAAATTAGAGGTGAACAGAGACTAGCTAAGATACTTTGTCTGGATACTTTGTGCCAGACTCTCTGCTTGGCTCTGTCTCAAAACCTACCTATCCCGTTGCAACAAATGGACCAAGACCATTTCAAACAAGCCCCGCTGGTTTCCTCTTGTGTTGACATCTTAGATGAAGAAACACATCTCCTCTTTCAATGTTGCCCATCAGCCATTTTTTCACACAGCAAAGGAATCTTTCCTAAAAGCAATCTAACACCCCCCTACTTGAAATCACTCAATAAACTTTAAAGCCCTTGATAAAGTATAAGATGTTAAGCTAAGTTTACAAAGTCCTATGTGATTTGGTACCGCTCACTCTCAGATTTTATCATTTTTCTCTTTTATCTCTCAGAATTTATCTTCTCCTTACTCTCAGATTTTATCTCCTTCTTCCTGTCATTCCAAACAAATGTAGACGCTCCACATAAGTGAAAGTATATCTTCTCTCAGACTTTCTCACATGCCATGTGCCCTTCACACAAGCAGATCCATCGATCTGAAAAAGCCTCTCCAAATATTCTACTGCCTATCCCTATACCCACCTTCTCTGTCTGCATAATTGCTGCTCATCCTTTACGTCTCACCTCCAAACATGGGGCAGAAGCCCTTCTTAGTGCTCTCCAGTTCTTTGTATATCTCTTTCTTAAGTTTTTCTGTGAGTTTTTTGTTTGAGTAGAGAAGTGGTCTTTGCCGATTTTATCCCTAACACCTGGAACAATAACTGGCGTACAGTGAGCTTTCCAAAATTGCATTTTGAATCAAAGATGACTAGTTGACTCAGATAGACAAATTCATTCTGATAGCACACTAAAATTTAAGGTGTAGTGTATATTGAATGATTCTGAGTGACATCACTGGGGAAGTGACTGTCAGTATGTACACATACGCACACACACAGCTATGATAACAAAGGATTTTAGTGACTAAGGCCTTGGGAGTCACTAGCAACTTCCTGAGGTCTCATGTCCACAAGTAGAAGTCTTTTTCCACTTATAAGCTGGAACCTATTCATTCATTCCACATTTATCCACATCTCCTTTGTGATCATATTAAGCTTGTCCCAAGGACCAAAATTCAAAGATATACTCCATGATTTCTAGGTCTCAAAGCAAAGTGAAAACATCGTAGTGTTGAGTCAAAAAGATAGAAAGAAGGGATGCTGGGAGTTGAATCATCTGTCCTCTTCCTTCAAGAAATGATCTCCCCAATACTGGTGTGCAGCATGTAACTTTTATCTATGTCCAACAAATAAAAAGCTGATGTCAGTACTGCAGATGTCTGCCGTGCAATTATAGTAGGTGTATGTTTTTGAAAACACTTTTGTTTTACTTTTGTGTTCCTTTAACTGTGAATTCTCTGTTTTCTACAGTCACTCAATATCTCGCCCTAGGTTATTCTGTGAGGGAAGGGGTGGAGGAAGGACAGTGTCAGAGAATACAAGTCTAGTTCCTGCAGCGCTGATAACTGACTGTGGCTTGGGCAGGTTACTTCTCTTTTCTTGGCTTTGGCTATTTTATCTATATAAATCTAGACAATCTAGATGATTGGTGATTAAAGATTTGGTCATAAATAAATGTAATCTTTATTGCCTAAAGAAAGTGTTCAACAAAGTTGTAAGACTTCTTTAAAACATCTATGGAACTTTGTTGACATTTGTATGTTTTTTTTTTTTAATCTTGGGACAAAATGCTCATTCTTTTCTCTTTTCTGATGTGAATGTTTTGCAATCAATGCCTTCAGAATCCTTTGTCACTTGTCCACAGAATTGCATGCATTTCCCAGTAATTCTCAATTTCCACTACACGCAATTTGTCGGCCAGATGTTCCTCTCTGATGTCCTTATAATGGGAAAGATAACACAATAATCAAAGAAAAAATTTGTCCCCAGTGCAGAGAGCTTTTGCATGCTACTTCATTTCAGACACAAACTTTAAAAAGAGTGGGAGATTCTGAACAGTGGAAAAATTCCAGAGTGGACTCAGAGAAGACAAGCAAGCTTTATATTATGTTGACACATCTAATTCAAGGTTCTCAAGCTCTTTTTCCAAAGAGAACATTGGTCTAGTTTAAAGAAAAAAGAGCTATGTCTGGCTTTCTTATTCACAGACTATGTAAAGTTGAATGTTTATTTGGAACTCAGTTTCCACAACTATACAAGAAGGATACTAAGAGTAAAAGGTAGGTGATTAAGCCTGCTTTTTTAAGCTTGAATTTTTATGCAAAAGAAAATATTTATTTGGAAATATATATATATATATATACATGCTTATATGTATGTAATTACATATAAAACAAAAACACAAGTTTATGATTAAAGCAGGCTGGTGGTGCCAAAGCCAAAACCACTGGGGATCTTTCTCCCAATGTAGGGCCCTCCAAAAACACCTATATGAATATGTGTGCACACGTGCACTTTTTGGCATGCACAGACACACACACACACACACACACACACAATCAGACTGTATAGTCAACAAATTTTATATCAATATTTGAATTGATGCTGATAAAAGGCTTACAAAGGTGTAAAAGCAATCATTTAAAATTCTACTTTCAATGAGTGTCGTTAATGTTACTAGATATCGACCAACTGTTTTAACAATACACTGATTCATGTTTCCGCAGCAAAGTATATTGCTGCATCTTAGCCAGTGTGGGGACTGGAATTGGCTACCCCAAGATATGTCTCTTTGGCATGAGGATTAATTGAGGCTGATTGCTTTTGATAAACTGGGACAGGGAAGGGGGCTCTGAGGAGTGGAACTTGCTTGCCCTTTGTTAGGAGACATTTACATTGTAAAGGAACTCTCCATCTGTAAAGATGTCTTCCTCTCTGCACCAGGAAGAAGAAGGGGAGGTGACCTTCTCTCTGGAAACTCTTAATCAATGCCAAAGGCCAGGACTTAAATCTGCATTTTATTGTGCTTGTCTGGTAACCTCCTGTAACTGACTTCCCTCCCCTTCCCAACGTTGGCATTTCTTTAAGGATTAAGCATCTTTCCTTAGGACAATAGACTTGCCTCCTGCTATGCCCACTGAGATAGCAGACCCACTATCTGCTGTGTCCATCAAGCGCTGTGCCGACAGGGTAATCTTGTGACTATTGTCGGAGGGACATTTCAATCATATGTGAAATATCCTGTTTGGGGGTGTATAACAACTCTGTGCACCCCACTTCTTCGGTGCCCTTTCTTCCTTCGGGAAGAAAGGCCCCAGGCCATGGTCCTCATAAAGCTTTGTTTAATTTTCTCCTGCTATTCTGTCTCATGTGAAGTTAATTTGTTCTCCGGCCAGACGAACCCACTTTAGGCAGAGGAAAAGTCTTCCTCCCCTACACCAGCAACTATATAGCTTTTCTTATTAATTTATGCCAGTCTTATAGGTATATGTTCGTATGTTTCTGTTACTTTAATTTTCATTGGCTTAACTACTAGAAACATGGATAAACTCTTCATATCTACGTTGATCTATTTGATTTTTTTTTTCTCTAAGTCGTCTTCAACACACTTGGTGCAATTTTCTATTTAGTATATAGTATAGATAGAGAGGTGTTGCAAATACATTTTTTCCCAAATCTATTGTTTATATATTTTCTTTTTTTATGGTATTTAATGCAATAAGATTTCTAATTTCTATGTTGTCAAATAGGGCTTGACTTCTAGTTTTCCAGATATAATGGCTATATGTGAAGTTCTTGAAAAGGTCCACAATGCTGTATAGGACCTGATTCAATTTTACCTCTCAATCTGCTTCTCTCATTCTTGTAGCCACGTATCTACCTTGTTTTTCCGTAAACACCCAAGCACCTTCCCACATTAGAAACTTTCTATCAACTCTTGACTCTGGTTAGAATTCTCTTGCCCAAGGAATCTGCCTGAATAACTCGTTCATCTTCAAATCTTTGCTCAAATGCCACATTTTCGATAAGTCTTACCTTATGGCATTATTTAGTATTGTAATCTGACTTATCTCCACCCACCGGTCTGACTCCAGCATTCACAATCTCTTTTATTGCTTTCTTTTCTTTACTCCTTTTCCTCCACAGCCTTTGTTACTTTCTGGTGAAACAGATCATACGATTCTTTATTTTGCTTACTATTTATTGTCTGCTAGTTATTAAACATAAAGCTCCATGTTTTGTTTATGTAGGCGCCTCGAGCACCTAGCCAAACAAGATTCAATAAATACGTGTTTGATGAATGAGGATGTATTCACTTTCTAGTTTTTCAGGAGAGATGTTATGTCCTTTTTCGTTATTATAATGGTTTTTAGGTTGGGTCTCTATTCTAAATAAGATTTCTTTTTCTGTGTAGCAGGAGAGAGTGGTTCACGTTTATTCACTTCCAGATAGATAGTGGCTGTCCCAGCTCCACTTAGCAAATAACACACCTCTCTTTCCCCTGAATTAATATAGCATCTCCATTATGCATTAAATTATGATACATATTTAGATCCAAGTCTGGATCCTGTCTTCTTTTTCAATGACCTTTTCTCCCATACTCATTTTATACTAATTTGATTCAGTAGCTTGGAAGTATGATTTCTCCATTTAGGATTACATCTCCTTTGTGTTCCCAATTTCCCCCATCTTGCTTAATTTTTCCCCTTCTAACATACTTTTCAAGTTATAGCGTATCGTACAATCTTTTTGTTGATTGTGTTTATTGGTTATATTTTATTTATCCTTTCTAGAATGTGTGCTCAATAAGTCAAGGATTTTGTTTGTTGTGTTAACTTATTTATCCCTTGTGCCAGAAAGAAGGCCAAAGGCATGGTTAGCGCCCAATAATTCCTTAAAAAAATGAAAGAACTTATTTCAATTTCTAGAAGTACATTGTTATAACAGAGAAAAACTATTGTTAAATGTATCTTTTCTTCATCAACCTTACCAAATATTGCAGTCATTATAACATCTTATTTTAAAACTCTCTATATGTAAACAGTCAACTCACCATCAAAACAAAAGATAATTGTAATCTTTTCTTTCTAAGTGTTTATGTGTTTAAAAAAAATTCCCTTCTTATTTTATTTGTTGGAACCTCAATCTGTTGTTGAATAATAATGCGTATAGTGAAATCCCCAAACAAATATTTCTAGGCCAGTCCTATCACCTGGTTAACACTCCATAAATCTTTGTTGAATTAAATTTGCTGAAGAAAACCATTTATTATGTAATTCTAAACTAAAAGTAAGACATTACAAAATGTTGTGTGGAAGAAATCAGTCAAGAAAGAGTATATCCTGCATAATTCAATTTTTATATAGTTCAAAAACAGGCAAAATTAATATATGGTGATGGACATAGGTTACCTCTGGAGAGGATGTTGACTGGAATGAGCAGGAGGAAGTCTTCTGTGGTGCTTCAAAAGTCCTTGGTCTAGCTAGAGGACACACAGGCATGTACATCTGTGAGCTTTGCTCGCTCTGCTATATGCATGTTAAAACTTACTTTCAGGGGGCCGGCCTGGGGGCAAGTGGTTGAAGTTCTGCACATTCCACTTTGAGACCCAGATTTGTGGGTTTGGATATCAGACACGGACCTACTCCAGTCATCAGCCATGCTGTGGAGTCATCCCACATACAAAGGATAGAAGAAGATCAGCACAGATGTTAGCTCACGGCCAATCGTCCTCAAACAAAAAAACGAAAAAAAAGAAGAGGAGGAATATTGGCATATTGGCAACAGATATTAGCTCAGGGTGAATCTTCCTCACCAAAACAAAAAAAAACCCTTACTTTAAAATAAACCATAAGAGCCAGCTTGGTGGCACAGTGGTTAATTTTGCACCTTCTGCTTCAGTGACCCAGGGCTCGCTGGTTCAGATCCAAGGTAGGGACCTATGCACTGCTTATCAAGCCACACTGTGGCAGGCATCTCACATATAAAGTAGAGGAAGATGGACATGGATGTTAGCTCAGGGCTAGTCTTCCTCAGGAAAAAGAGGAGGATTGGCAGCAGATGTTAGCTCAGGGCTAATGTTCCTCAAAACAAACAAAGAAAAATCCCATAAAACAGTATATAGAATGATTCATAAATTTTATATATACGTACAGGAGGGCATTTACTTAATGTAGAAGATATAGAAACATATTAAAGTTGTTTATTCTAAAATGTTGGGACTGTGGGAGATTTTGCCTTTACATCTTATACATTTTATCATTCTCTGTTATGATTGTGTATTTTGACAAACAAAGGCAAGGATTTTGTTTTGTTCCTCAATGTATCTCAGTAGCTATGGAGCCTCAGACAGAGTACGTACTCAATAAAAATGAGTATAATGAATATGGCTGGCAATGGAGCTGTTATTCTGAGTCAAACATTTTGACAGAGATAGATATTCCAGCTCACTTCATATATTTGTCTTAGCGTAAATGTCTATTTTCTTCCCCATAGTACCACCAGTGCCTAGAATACTTCCTGACACATAGTAGGATATTCATGAAATATTTGTTGAATGAGTGAATGAATTTGAAGGGCACTAAAATTCTCACAATGGGCTTACGTATCACTTGGAAGCAGATCTCGAGTGTCTTCTACCTGTGATGGAATTGTGTTCCCATCTGCCAAGATAGGGAGTGAATGAGTAATGGGGCTCTCTCTGAAAGAAGAGTCCTCGTAGCTTCAGTGGCAAGTCATGTAGCATGGTAGAAAAAGGGATGAGGTTTAACGTCTGGAAGATTCACTTGGAATCCTGATTTCACCACATTCTCTTTTTGTGAAGTTTGCCTGGCTGCCCAAACATTCAGAGGCCAGTGTTCTTCATCTGCAAAACAGAAATGTTTCTGAAATTGAGAGAGCTAATCATAGTCAACCTCTACCAAGTATTCTTTATGTGCCGCCCTCTACGCTAAAAACATTGCATATGTTACCACATTTCTTGTATGTGAATTACTTAGCATAGGGCTCAATAAATAGACATTTCTTCTCTATGGTGATTGAATTCTTAAGACCACTCTAATTAGCTTTCTATATATTTCGTATTACCTAATTTCTTTTCTTTAAGTTTTATAAATTATTCTAGATTGCATTCTGTTGCTCTTTCCCTAAAGACTTTAGATTCTCGCCCAGAGTGAAGCACTCCCTTCTTGAATTGTATAAAGTTCATGGAATTACCAAATCTTAGTGTGATCTCTGATGGCATGTAACCTTTTCCAGAATAAATGCTGTCTTATCTCTGATCAAATGTCACTTATGGTTTTAGAACACTTTGAGAGAAGTGGAATAATTCTCTTCTGATACACCAAATTCCATTTTTTACAACTCTGTGCCTTCCACTTTTAGAGACTTATTCTGTTCTATGGAGCAGCATAGCTCTCCAAGAAGCTTGAGATGGTAGAATAACAAAATCCCCATGAATATATCATACAGATAACAAGTAAGATGACAGTAGCTCTTTTCTATAAATTTAAACTTTGGAGGGAGTGGTATATTAAATTTAACATTTTTTGACCCAGAGAAGGGAGTGGAATTTGGAATAGATTCACATGGGAAATAAAAATGGTTGATTAATGGAGGGTAGAAGGATTTCTGGGCTTCCAGGGACTTATGCCAACACAGGAGCTGCCTTGGTTAAGAGTGTACAGAAGCAAAATTTGCAGATAAGATGCCATAAAGGAGAGAAGGAAGGCACTGAGGGAGGCTCCTTCCTGAAACATGGTTTGGGGAAAGATTATGATTTGAGTGGGTAGGTGCAAGGTCTTAACTTGAATCGCATTATCATTGCCAACACAGGTAGGAACTGATGGCCCTTCAGTTTTACCTAAATTCATCACAGTGAAAGCACTGACTCAGTCTATTTGTGGAGTGTCTACAACACATCAAGCTCTATGCTAGGTATTTCCAGGAGTTATTTCACTTACTATTCAGAGAAGCCTCTGAGTTAGGGATTGATAACCCAGATGAAGAAATTGAGGCTAAGGGAGGTAAAGTAGAAGAAATGAGAGGAAAAACGTATAAAAACTTCCCTTGTCTGGAACACAAATGAGAATGAGGCATGAGTTTTAAAAAAGTACTGAGATTTCTCTCTCCACCCCCTCCTGGCTTTTTTTTAATGTCCCCAAAAGGCTGGGATTAGGAATCCTCCCACAGCTCATCTCTCCTAAGAACTTTCCTAGCACTGCTTCTCATTAAACTAACAGATTAGACCCAATGGCATAAGGCACAGCTTCTCTCCTTTGAGAAAGAACAAATAAGAATGAAGTGTTATATTGCAAAGCTAATTATATATTCTGTTCAAGTGTCAACCATCTGTTGCAATTGTTTAAAAAGCAGATATAAGTCAACTGTTGGGGTGAGATGTTTACCATTGTGAACACACAGAAAGATTATGACACCAGTGCAGATATGCTGTTCTAGCACGTGCCAGGGGCTGCAGTCTCCCGAAGCCCTCAGAAGCCCGCCTTCCTGTGAGAGGGTAAGTGGTACCTCCAGGTAGCTGATGATTAAGTACTAGTCGTACTTACTTCAGAACTGGAAAGGATCCTTACAGGATCAGCAGTCTCATTTTACAGATGGAAACCCGGAGATATAGTGAGGGCAAGGCACTGCCTGTTCTCTATTTAACAATTCCAGCACTTACAGTTTTCTGCAGGAATTTTGTTTTGCACATAAGGCCCTCTGTCAGGTGTTTTAAGTCCCTAAGAGAAAGAATAGGACACTATTGTCTCTATATTTAATACATAGAATAGTACTGAGCACATCCAGTGCCTAGGATATGTTGTAAAAATATAGTTACTTGTAAGATGGGTAGAGGTTTTCTAAAAGGTCAAAAAACACAGAGAATGTGGCACAGCCTCTTAGCCCCAGAGACATGCTTTTCTTTCCCTTATTAATTTCTCCATTGAATAAGCTGAACATTCTGCCAAACTGTGGCTTCCGATAATTCTCTTTAATGAGAACAACTGGAATTAGACTGCAAGTCAGTTTCAGTTTACATTATGGGAGTCATTTGAAAACCCAGCTGTATAGAATACTGCCCGAACAAGGAAAAGCATTTTCTTTTGACAGCTCATTCTATTTCTGAATGAATGGAGAAATCCTTTTGATAGCAGTGATGTTTGACCTCTTGTTTTATTGAAAAAACTAGTCTCCAGAACAATCAAGGGGAGAATGTTATAGGCATCATGGCAGGGCTGCCTCCAGGCCAGTTTCATTGACATCTGCGATTATGGTGTAGAGGTGGGAGTCATTCTTGGGCATCCTTGATTTAGGGTCATCCACCAGGGACGAGGATTTCACTATCAGATTATCACATTGCATAGGGTTAGTTCTCTTTGATTTGAAATCTGCCTTTTTGTAATGCTGTAACTTGTTTCTAGTTTTGCCATCACTAGCAACTCATCGCTGGGCAACATCCTTCTCTTTTTGTTGATCTTCCAATGTTGATAAGAACTTTGATCTTCTCTTTTCTACTCAAAATTGAAAAATCCCCTTACTTGTTCTTCATGAGGCTTATTGTCCAGACCATGGGATAATAAGTCTGTTTCCTGTGGAAACATTCCCGTTGTCATTGACCCTGTTAAAATGAAATGCTCAGATTCAGCCAATGAAATATATGAGGAATATTTAACGGTGCTGATAGCACTCCTCCATCTAAGTTCCCAACTAATTAGATATTAGTTCAGGGACCCAGGTAAGGATAAGTAATGATTTCAGATTAATCATTGTGCCAGACAAGTGTATGCAATTTTAACTCCAGATTTCAGGTAGATACTAACTTTTGCAGCCATCTCCAGGCCTTTTCAAAGATAAACATGTAATACAGAGTGAAATGGGCTCTACATTTCAATCTAAAGTCTGGCTGATGAAGCCGAGTAAAAGTTACATTCTTGAGGGCCTCTGAAATTAGATTGCTGATTTTTCCCACCAAGAAAGGCCGCTGGAGTTCATGGAGGGGCAACCCTAGGTGTTTCAACAATACCGTCTTTGGAGGGCTGAGGTTGAAGATCCCTCAGCAGGACTTTAAAAATTAAAAATAGATACCTTCCTACAGCCTAGAGGAAAAGTAAGTGAAAACAAATTATTTCAAGAACAGTCATTGATTTTCTTCACATTATGCTTAGTTTTAACATTGGAGCTGTTGTGTTAAAAATATGGCTACAAATACTTCAACCTGATGACTGTTTTTATTCTGTATACTTGCTGTTCTTATGATGTGAGTACCACATCCAGGCCAGGATGTTTCCTCATACAAATGCTCCTCAAATGACCACCTCACTCTTTACCCAGAAGGATGCTTCCATTGGTCACTCTCCCTTTAATATCTGGGAGAATAAAACTGTCAATGCGCCTTGTTTATTATTCATTTATTTGTACAATGTCTTACCTACCCCCAAAGATTTAAGGTGAACTACAACAAAAAGCATATAGTAAAATAATAAAAAAAAAGTGAGAGTAAAAAAAATAGAACTGGGGGAAATATTATTGAAAATTGAAATTTAAAATTGTGGTGAGAAATGAAACCAAGTGTTCTAGTCATAGGGGTTATATTATGGCCTCCTTTTACTTCTTATTTGGTTCCAGTTTTCTTGGATTCCAAACAAAATAAGTTATATCATTTCTTGTCATAGAGAGGAATAAGATCATGATTTTCTCTTGGGTGTTTCCATCCAGATGTTTACTATAGTTTATTTTCAGTGTCCTGGCTTTATTTTGGGCTCTCTTTATTAGAATTAAGATGTGATGTTACAGCTGCTGTAAAGAAGAATAGTTTATGCTCCAGGAAAAATGTATAATGTGACAAAGACAAGATATAGGAAATGAATGGGGATTGTAGCATCCATGTGGCTCAAATCTGTGTAGCTCAAATTCTCCCAGTTCTATCAACAGGAGTTTTTGTTGCCAGAAATGTATTGCACACAAAAAGGAAGACTCAAAATATTGTCATCACAAAGTCCACGTCAATCCAGATGGGTCCCTTTCATTCCAGAGGAATATGACACTCTGATTGCCCTATCTAAGGCAATGTGTCCCTCACATGGAGTCCTGTTGCACACTAGAAATTCAAGGAGCTCTAGATGAGGAGTGTCTGCACTGAGGAGTAGATTCAGAGGGGTTCTAGGATGGTATTGAGAGACAGAAGCTATATGGAGGATGATTGGCATGAAAGGAAGCAGAAATGATGAGTTTTCAACATGCTGTTAAGACTTTGGCAGTAAACAGAGTGAAGAGATGAGGCAGAAGCTACTAGGATTCAGGGTTCAAAGAAAATGCTTGTTTTGTGGGTTTTGTTGTTGGTTGAAATGGAAGAAGCAAATAAGTTATAGGTTCAGAGAAGGAAAAACGTGAAGAGGGAGTGTATGAATATATAAGAGAAAAATAGCACAACTGACACACAAGGTGATGAAGAAAATGGAAAGTTAATGGTTGGTTGGATAGATTCATTTTGGATCTGGGGCACATCTCTTTTGCTGGGAAAGATAGCTTGTTACTGAGGACAGGAAGTACTCCCTGTACCCTCTCCCCAGGCCCTGCCAGCCTCCAGTTTCTCATATGATTACAGAACCATCCCTGACATGGAATAATCCACAAAATCAGTTAAATGGTAAAATCCCATGGTTCTAAGTAGCAACCTCTTCTGAGCTGGACCTGAGTCATTGGCAGGAGGCATCCATTTCTGGAATGGGGTGTTTTTTACAGGTAAGAAAAATACTTGAAGGCACAAAAACTTAGCTACAAGGAGGTTCATGATAGATGGCTGCCGTAAAAGAAGACTCCGCACCGAAGGTCGTGGAGACTTAAGTAGAATCCCGGTTCCGTGGAATGACTAGACCTGCCAGAGACGAGGCGCCATACCTTAAACACATTCACCATTTAGCTGTTTCTTGTTGGAGAGAGAGTGCCAAAGACATTTTCCAGATGGGTACCTAACCCGGGGCAGAGCGCAGAGCTGACCAGAAGAAAGTGGAGTTAGGAATAAAATGCAGCATCAGGCCATCAAATCTAACTTGTAAAAATACGACATTGGATCATTCTCTGTGACCTCCAAACTCTTCATAACTGAACAAGAAATATGGTATTTTAAACACAAGGAAGTTTTACCCTTTAATATAAAATATACTTGAGCCAGATGATTTTGGATTTTATCTTTGAAATGTAAAACTACTTGTTAGTTTGAAATATTTTAGCTTGTATTCATATTAAACAATCATACTTTTAACAGAAACACAATATTAAAAAAATCTACGTATCTTTGGCCTTTAACAGAGTGTATAGGAAAATTTAGAATTGTATCTCTGACATTGGCTGGTTTTGTGACCATGGGAAATATTATAAACTTCCAGAGTGTCATTTTTATTATTTGTAAAACAGAGATACTAGTGATAACAATTACACTGGGACTTCTTTTGAGATGAAATGATATAAAGTATATGAAAAGGGCCTGGGCGTAAATCTTCAGAAAAAAGAACTGATTTTGGTCAAAGTGCAATGAGGTGGAATCCCATGATTCTAAAATTCTCTTGGGAAGATGATTAAGACATTGATTGGAAGGCAGAAAAAGAGAAAGAACTGCCAAAAACATCCTAGCTTCTGTAAGGAAAGCTCAGGGGAACAATATCTACATATACAGTCATGCGTTCCTTAACTAGCAGACATGTTCTGAAAAATGCATTAGGTGATTTTTGTTGTGCAAACATCACAGTGTGTGCTTACACAAACCTAGATGGTATAGCCTACTGCACACCTAGGCTATATGCTACTAATCTTATGGGACCACCATTGTATATGCAGACCATTGTTGACCTAAATGTCATTATGTGGCAAATGACTACAGTCAGAACCATCTCCAAAAATAACAAATGCTAATGATTGATTAAAAAAAAAATTATCCAGAGATGCTAGAGCTTGACTGGGTTGACATTTGAATACTTCAGACAATTAAGAATGGGGATCTTGAGACCAAATCATTGCTCAAATAGCCCAGAAGGAGGTGACAGGTGCAAGGCCAAGAAGACAAGGGGTCAGTACCACAGGTATTAAGCAGCTGAATTGAACTGGCTAGCATTGTATCAGGGACACTCATGGCAAAGGTCAAGGCAGATGATGAGCTGCAGAAAGTGGGTTTCAGAGTAAGAAATGTAGTGCCTAATAAGTACGGCAAAAGCAAAATGGATCATCCATTTGGGGCAAGTGGTTATAAGTTAGAAACTCAGTTACCAGCCAGAGTACATGAAAAAGCCAGATCCCAGTTACCCAGATTGAGGAGGGACTGGTAATGTAGAAGGAGATGCTATCACCCTTAGGCCTGAAAGAAGGGAAGCAGTTATCAGAAGCCAGAAAAAGCGAACTTGAGAGGTTTATATAACAGGGGCTGTGGCATTCAGGAGACAAGTACCATCAGCCTTTGGCAACCCAACGGGAAGGAAACTTTCTCTTGCTACCCTATGGAGTTCCTCACGGTAGCTTTCAGTGGCCAAATCTAAGTGGCACCAGAGGGTAGGAGAGCTAACGGATGAGGTCCAAGCATATCAGCCTCCTGGCACAGAGCAGGTAAAGGATGGGTGCAGATCAGGAAGAATAAACAGAAGACTCCTGTCTTCCATCCCCAATATGACAAGCAAGAAATAGTGAAGGCACATTTTAAACCCAGGCTGTGACTCTGGAGCCCCAGTCTCCAATATTATGCCATGTAACCTCTATATAAAGGTATATGGGAGTCAGAGCATGACCCTCTAAAAAAAAGCAAGCAGTTGAGAATGTATGCTACAAGCAATATGACCCTAAGAGAGTTTTTAGGTAGGGGAGTTATGCAACCTATTTGTTTATGTAGTTGTTTGTTTTTTATTTTGTTTGAGGAAGAGCACTCTGATAAGTGGGGTGGAGGATAGAGAAGGGTGCAAATAGGTTTTATCTTTCAAGAAGGTGTTTAAAGTTTTTGTGCAAATCCAGCGGAGATAATAACTCAGCCTTCAGAGTGAAGATGGCAAAGGAATCTAGTTTATTAAGATCTATAGGGCTTATTTGCTAAAATCTGCGTGTGAGTCAGTTGTAGGCAGAGGAAGGAGTCCAGGAAGATTCCCAGAATTCTGTCACAGGTGGCAGGGTCTACGAGTGGTGATTTTTGTCTTATTTGTTTGTTGTTGGTTGCTTGTTCGATTTTGTATTCCTTTTGATGCTGCATGTGTTATGAGCCATGTGAGCTTTCAAGTAGGTTGTTAGATATAAAAGTCTGGAATTTAAAACATAAATGGAGCCAAAGATATAGATAGATGGAGAGTTACCGCAAAATAGGTAAAATGAAAAGAATCAAGAATCAACCAAAGGGAAAAATAAATTCCAGTAAAATGTCAAAAAAGGAAGGAGAACCCTGGGAAATACAGACAAGAAAGATTAATAATGATAATAACAATATGGTAAAAAATATGTTAATAACAGGTAGCATATAACACATATTTAGCACAGTCTGCTCTAAACTTTTTCTAAATATTAAATCATTTAAATTTTATAAAAAAAATCTATGGAGTAGACACTAATATTAAACTAATCTAATACATGGGAAAAAAACCCCCAACAATTTAGGTTTAGAGAATAACAGGAGATTTTCCAAAATTAATTGGCTGGTAACTTGCAAAATTGAAATTCAACCCCAAGCTCCTGTTTACTGAATCCATGAAACCTGCTTTTTATTTTCATAGATGAACAAGAAAAAATATTATGTCGTGGAAACCACAGTTGGTAAGGTTTTCAAACAAGAGGCCATTTCAAGAAGGCTTCATGGTATGAGTGTTTCTGAGAGCTGCCTGCTCTTCTTTCAGATCTCAGGAGACAGCATCTTCCCTGTGTTACCAGCCCCACAGCACTGCACCACCCATTTTCGCTTGCCCTGCACCTGTGGTTCTCAGTGGGCATCAGATTCACCTGGAGCGCTTGTTAAAACAGAGATTTCTGCGCTCCAGGCTCAGAGTTTTGGGTTCAGTACTTTTGGGATAAGGCCTGCAAATTTGCATTTCTAGCAAATTCTCAAGCGATGCTGATGATGCTGGTCTAGGAACAACAGTTTGAGACCCATTGGCTTAAATCATACCTACAGCTTTATAAATAGGCCCGTTATTAAAAGCTCCAGAATTACCCAGTTTGAGTGTTCTCTGGGGACACGGACTGAATCAATACGCCACTTAAACTCTCTGAAACTCAGCTTTCTAATCTGTAAAATAAGGAAAACGGTAAAATTGTTTCGGTCTCATAATTTGCTGGAAGGAATAAACGAGAGAAAGAGCGTACAGCAAATGGCATGTACCAGGGACTCAATATGTGCCAGCAATTGTTACCAAGTTGCAAAGCCTCATTCTTTCCTGCTTTCCCACGCACACCCTGTATTTCAGCTAAACCAAACTAATTAAAATTTCTCAACAGCAAACTCTCTCACATTTCTATGGATACCATAGAATGTAGGTGCTGTGGTCTGCAGTACTCTGTGGCAGCTTTTTTACTTCCTATACTTGTCATGAAGTTCTTCAAGACTCCAGTGCAGTGTTGAATGAATGCTTTCACTTGCTGTTCCTGAGGCCATGGTACTTTTATCGTAACCTTACTCTCCACTGTTTACCTGCCTGTCTGCCCTGACTAGACTGTTGTGGGGAGAGATGGTGTCTTACACATCTCAGTAACTACAGGTTCTTGTCCGGTATCTGGCACAGAGTAGGTACTCAATAAATTTGAGTCAAATGAATGGGTGAATCATTTCTGGGCTTTGTTTCCTAAGCAGTGACCATGTTATTCAGTTTTGCCCTGGACACTCAGAAAAATAGAAACCCAAACCCAAAGTGTCAAGAACAATGAGAACTGTAGTGGTGTTGTACACCTCTCCTGTCACTGTTTCTCATTATCTGAATAAGACACAGCACAAGGAAGCAGATGGTTTGGGAAGGCATAAAATAAACATGAGTAACACAAAACCTGCCATTCAATGATGCTAATCACACCACAGATTTTGGACAGTGGCGTCTTCTCCACTTGCTAATAAAACTATTGTGAAACATATGTTCTGGGAAAAGTGAAAACAGATAAAGGAAAGTTGACAAATTTCAACCCTGCCACTTGCTTTAAAGTCCTTGTCTTTTTGTAATACTTTTCTACAAATTCAGTAAGTATACGTGAAAATTCTCCATTTCAGGAGGCTCTCCTGGTATCTGCAACCCTTCCATCACTTACTTTAAAAATCAACTTGTGCTTTCTCTGAAACGCTACCATTTCATTTGCAAACGTATTTTATGTTCTAAAGCTGAGATGATTTGCATGAGTCCAGGGTTATTTTGTGCAGAAGTGACAGCTTTTCAACACAAGTATTTTGAAGTCAATATATATAAACATCGCTTTATGGCTTTTCTAAAAGATCATTTTGACTTGTAAAAGTTTTATAGTTTTGCATGTTTAGAACTTAAATCTTCAAACAGATACATCAAAAGAATCAGTGAAATTTTGATCCAATGCAGAAAGTCCTATAATATAATGTATTTGAAATAAAAGTAGCATGACCCATTTCTGTACCAGAGAATAAGGCACCAGGTCAGATTTACTAATCCATTGGAAGGCAACATTATATAATTTTACCGTTAATAAATTTTCCGTCTTGATCTAGTTTCCACTTTTTACTCCACTCAAAATGCTGGATTTTGAATACCATTCATTTTAATGCTTTATAAAAGTAAAAGATAACAGTATATCTAAAATTAATTAATATATTGGGATTTTAACTCATAGATATTTGACTCTTAGAAAAACATATTTGATAATAATCCAAACACGGTAATGTTTTATTATCCTAATCAAATTCTTCTGGAGTCAGCCCACAAATGCTTCACACTTCATAAGTCTCTAGGTAAGGTGCCAGAACTGACTCATCCATAAAACATTTATTTGGTGCTTTCTGTAATCCACGCATTGTGCTTTGCCCTGGCAATATAAAGAAGAATGTCAGACTTGCCCCTTTGGCTCGAGCGAGGTCATTGTTGAAGAAGAAGACAGGCCCTGAGAGAAGCAACTATGACCCAAGAGATCCATAAAGATATGAACTGAGCGTGTAGAGAATGATACAGAGAATAGAGGAGTGGGTTGAGAGAGCATCAGGGTGATTACTCAATTAAATTGAGATGTAGCAGTGGGAGATTACTCATTAAATCTGATAGAGGGTCCTACATGCAGAGGAAATCATGCTAAACAGCATATAAAACACAGAGAAGTGAAAATCCACATACTGTGAGATAACACCAGATTTTAAACTCCATGAGGGTGGTGCTGTGTCTAGGTTGTGTGCCAGGTGCGCAGCACAGGGTCTAGCATGTTATTTATTGTGCATGAAATAGTGAATGAAAGAGTAAATGAATCACTGAACTACAGCTCTTGTCCTATGACAGTAAAGGTGTAGTGAGCATTGAAACTAAAGATTTCATTGGGTCAGGAGTGCGTGGGTGTATGTGTCACAGGATTTAGGATTTATCTTGTAGGATATAGAGAATAATTAAAGCCAAATATTTAAACCAAACTAAACTTTGAAGTAACTAATTCATTTTTTCTTTCAATAAATATTTATTTGAGCATCTACTATGTTCAATGTTAATTCAATGAAGATCAAGTAAACTAGGACTCCTGTCTTCATGAAGGTTTTATTATAATGAGCATACTGATAATAAAAAAGTATAAAACAAAATAAATCTTCCAACTATAATTTGTAAGCAGTATTATGAGGCAGGGGGTCAACAGATGACACCTGCCAGCTAAATCCTGCCAATGTCCTACTATTGGGATTTTTACAGAAAAAATTTACCAACCCCTGCTATGAATGAAACAAATGAGGAGCAGATATGAAAAAGAATGGAGAGTAGACCATCCCAGATAGAATTCCAGGAATTACATTTTTAAGTAGGTGACATTTAACGGAGGTATAAAGGATGAGAGGAAGTTGCCCATGTGGAGAAGAAGGGAGGGGGCATCCTGAAACAGGCAATACTGGAGCAAAGAGTAGAGGCTGAAAGACTTTAAGATGTTTGAAGTCCTCAGAGATGACACTGTAATTGGAGGGGATGACTAAGGAGAGAGAAGGAGTTGCTATGAGATGATGCGGAGAATAAAAGCAGATTGATCTATCCATCTATCTATCCATTTATCTTTTGAGAGAAATCTCTGGTAGATGAAAAAATTCTGTTTCAAAACAACCCACTGAGGCCTTAGCATATCAGTAAATACCTCTCAGATTTTAACTATGAATCTTGTTAACAGAAACAACCCGTATATTGATGAAAAAGATAGGCTCTTCTCCAACCATTGCAATAAAGCTGGCATGAAGAAGGTTATTTGTGAAGCAAAACCAATTAAATCTGCATTTACGCTGATTTTGCAGCAATTCCAGAGTGAATTTTTTTCTTTTGAATGGCAGAGCTGGGAAAATGCTAACAAATTCAATGTACCATGCACCACATGAAGCCCAGAGAGTATTTCTAGAAAATGATGATGGTTTTCTAAACTAGTCGAAAAGGGGAGGGTTATTTTAGCCCTAATGCACTTCACTGTATCAAGTTGTTTGCTTGAATTATTTATGTGTGTATTGCAATTTTTAAACTGGGAGCATCAGAGACATTTATGCCAGTGAGAAGTTAAGGACCTTGTAGGTCGTTCAAGGAGAATGTTAACTAGGCCAAGTGGCAGTGGCTGGAGAAATATGTCTAATGCACTTCACAAGTCACAGGGGCTTGGCTGTCAGACAGACCTGGATATAAAGATGAATTTGGCTGCTTTTTAACTGTGCATACTGAGGACTTACAACCCCCACCTGGAGCCTCAGTCTCCATGTCTCTAACCTGGAGATCTACATTCTGATTTACTGGATTATTATCAGATTTAGTGGTGTGCCTAAAGAATGGAGTACATAGTAAGAATGTAATGAATCATAGCTCTTGTTGTGGTCTTTATTCTTTTACTCCAGAAAATCCCAGCAAGCCTAAGAAGGCAACTTAACAGTGGAGTTTCTACTCTGCACAGAGCACCTTTGCTATTATAACGGTGAAGACACAAATAGCATGCAATTTAAAAGCCATAGGGGAAATATACCATTGTTTCATGAATATCCTCGAATGCTTGTTAAATATTGTTTCCCGAGCCCCAACTCAAAACCCCCTGAATCAGAATCTCCAAGGGAATGACTACACGCTTAACACATAACCACATGATGATCCTAATCATTTGCAAAGCTTGAGTGATCAGCCCTGCAGGTAAACACACATAATACAAGACAGAATGGATCCTTGTCTTGAGAGAGATATAGACAAAATGCATGAGGACACTCAAGATAGGAGAAAGCTTCCCAAAGTGAAGTTTTCATTTTGTGACTTTGAGAACGTGACTTGGAAAAAGAACAGTTGTTACGTACAATGAAAAATAAAATGAGTAAGGTTAAATGATTAAAAATAAATATGAACCAAGACATGAGTGTTGAATCTCAATAAGAAAGTACTAATGTTTAGGAAAGATTTTCCTAGGGTTTCAAGTTGGAAAACCAAGTTCCTCCACCTGCTAAAATATGAAATTTGAGTGATTTGTGTTCTGTGGGAAAATGGAGTTTTCCATTTTCCATTGTTTTGTTCAAATCTAAAGAGTGAAATCTTGCGGGCAACCCAGGAATTGCCTTTAGTAAGTGTGCATAGTAGGGTGCCTTGCTTTCCATGAAGGAATATACTAGAAGAAGGTGGGGGTCACCAATCAGGGTTCCCCAAAGCGATGAGTGCTGAGGTCAACATAACCACCGAGGATGAGAACACCCAGCCCAGATCTTTTTAAAAACCATTAGAACAACCCTAACTACAGGTTTAAGGACAAACCAGAGAAGAAAGGTGGATCTGGAACCTTATTCTATGGAGAGAACTCAGGTAAAATAGGATTTGGACTAGTGGTTGTAGCAAAACCAGTAGTAGAAAGAACAAAGATAATGCAGTGCTAGTGTTAAACTTACTACATTCCAGAACTAAAACCTTGTATGCAGCATCTCCACTGATCAGCTGCCGTCCTATAGATGGGTCCCAATGCTGTCCCCATTTTACAAAGGAACAAGATTGGCTTTGAAGCAATTAAGCACCTTTGATTAGGTCTCAAATTTATAAGTGGTTAAGCCAGGATTTGAACCCCTGCTATCTGACCTCTGAGACTGGATTCTTTTTATGTAAATTTAAAATCGCATCCCATGAAGGAGAAATGTTGCAAAGAGGAGTCTGACTCCATGTTTTGCTGTTGGACTGCTGACAGCTTTTAGACCCACCTCTGCCTCCTGCCCTTGTGCCCTGCACATAGACTAGCTGATAAGAAAGCCTGGGTGCTTCCTCTTTGGGCTCTGGTGCAAAATTCAGCCATCAGAGCCCCTGCCCTCCCGGAACTCTCACCAAAGCCTTGCGCTCTAGCAACAGCAAAGACCAAAACCAGTCTCCTTGCTTTGCCATCTCAGGTCCTTTCGGACCTCTTTGAGAGTTCTCCCCTACTCTCCCCAGGGATCTCAATTATGTCAGTAATAAACCTTCCCCTACCCTCTTGGGGTGTGTTTGTTTGTGTGATGCTACCAGTCTCAACCTTCAAACTGAATCTTGAGTAGGGTTCCCTCTGTCTCTTTAGGAGACCATGACAAATGTGCTATTTAACGTGTCTTCAACTTTTGTTTCTTCCCAGTATGTATTCTTTTGGTATCCCCCACCAGTCACTCGTCCCCTCTTTCTATTCTACTCAGGACAATTCTTTAAATAGCAGCAATAAGCAAATATTGCATACAGCAGGTCTTCCTCTTGGAGCAATGGAATCCATTCCTAACAAAACAGAATCCCATTTCCCCTGGATCTGTGGCTGCTTTGGCATTCATCTCACCTTTCCTTTTTCCTTTTGTTTCCCTAGACAACCATGGTTGATTAGTGATGAGAAAAGAGATGAAATCTTTTTACCACCCCAGACTTATAGGTTTGCTTTAGGATAGGCAGGGGGCTGGGGACATTTGTCAACCACAGTCTTAGTATATAAGATGCTCAAGATACTGTGGTTGTTGGAAATACTAAGGAAAACAGAAGGGAGGCTGTATCATAAAAGCCAGTGAAAGAGGCAGGAAAAATAAATAACGTCAGGAATATACCTGAGATAAAATAGTGACCTCAGGGGGCTTTACTTTATAAAGCTGAGTCCTGTGCATCTCTAGTAAATATTTTCTCATGATCTGATTAAAAAAATGAACAATCAATGGAGCCCCAACAAAACTGATTTTCCCTAACAAAAATGGAGTGCCACCCATTAGAGGGACCCCTGGAGGTACCCTCCCATTCTTGAAAAAATATCATGACATTAAACTCAGGGTGTGACACAGCTGGCAAGAATATCTCCTGAAAATGTTTTGCCTTTCAGCTGCAAAAGTTCTTCTAACAAAGTGGATGTTAGACCCCTGGCTATGTCTATAGCTCATTATCTCCTCATTACAGGGAACCTGAAGGGGACGAGGAAAATGCATTCAGAAAGACCTTCATGTTTTATTGATTGCCAAGAGCTCAGACCTCTGAATTCTCACCCTTTGGGATATTTTGTTAGGAAAATAAACACAGTAGGCCCTTATTTACATGCCCTCTTCCTTCTGGTGCGATTGATTCCAACACAGCACAAAACTGAGCATCTTCCCCAATTAGGTTCTCCTGAGCCACCTCCACACATGAGCTAAAGTGAGGAGTTCAGCAAGCACAGGGCTTATTGTCTCAGAGGAGTTGAAACATATTCCACTAATTGAATCCCTGCTTTTGATGAATGAGGAAAGTGAGTCCCAGGGAAGTAAATTGGCTTGTTCACAGTCACAAAGCCAGTGAGTGACAAAGCTTAGGTTGGAACTCAGGGTTCCTGGTGTCATCATCATACTTTTTTAATTGCGCTAACAAGCCTGTATTGATTTCCCCATTTCGGGAGAAAACAATAATAAAGTTGGTGGTTTTAAACTCTCTTATATTGTTAATAAAACATGTAGTTCGGTGCCCATCTAAGTATACTTAGCCATTCTGTTTGTAGAGAGTCCAGACTGTATTAAGAGTTGACAAACTGGGGGTGGGCCCGGTGGCCCAGCGGTTAAGTTCGCAAGTTCCGCTCCCGTGGCCCGTGGTTTGCTGGTTGGGATCCCGGGTGCGAACATGGCACTGCTTGGCAAGCCACGTTGTGGTAGGCATCCCACGTATAAAGAGGAGGAAGACGGGCATGGATGTTAGCTCAGGGTCAGTCTTCCTCAGCAAAAAGAGGAGGATTGGCAGCAGTTAGCTCAGGGCTAATCTTCCTCCAAAAAGAAAAAAAAAGAGTTGACAAACTGGGAAGGCAATTGTTCTGAGGTTACGTCAGATAATAAATTAGCAAAGGAACATAGGATATTTTATTCTGACATAAAGACACAACTTAGTGGAATCATGAGAGTTGTCAGGATGAGGAAGGACTTGATTAATTCTTAAGGGCAGAGGTGTGTAAAACAAATGAGAAAATGGTTATAAGCATGGACTTTAAAATCAGATAGAATAATTAGTGTAAATTTGGAGAAAATATTAAACTTTTTGAGTTTCAGTTTCTGTGCCTACAAAATGGATATAGTGATACTTACCATAAGGGTTGTTGTGAAAATCATATTAGATTATATTAATAGTGACTTTTTATTGGAAGGATTTTAATTATCTGTTGGGCAGTTTTCTAAGCATTTCACGTATGTTAATCTATATTTGTCCTCACACAACCCTATGAAGTAAGTGCTAGTATCTCTACTTGACCAACAGAGAAACTGAGGCACAGAAGAATGAGCTTCTAATCAAAAGATCAAAGTTTTTTACTAGGGCAAATTGGTTTAAGAACTCATGGTGTTCATTACTATGCTGGAAAGATATAGCATATTTTAAGGCTCCTTTACTGAGTGCATAGTAACTACTCAAAAAACGTACTTCTTAGTATTATTGTTCTTTCTATAAAATTAATGATGTTGATGGTGAAGAAGAAAGAAGAAGGACGAGAAGGAAGAGTAGGAGGATGAGGAGGAGGGGAAGAAACAAAGGAGTAGATGATAATAATTAAGGGACCAACCCAAGGTCACCTATGTGGTGTTTCAGCAAGGAAAGGCTAGATTTTGCTGAGTAACAACAATCCTTAAAATCTCAGTAGATTAATGTTAAAAAAGCATATTTCTTACGCATGTTGTTTGTCCAATACGACTCAGCGGAGGGATATGGGGAAAGTCCACTTATCACAGTCACTCAAGGACCCAGAAAAACAGAAGCACAATCCCAGTATGTCCTTCTGTGATCAGCACGAGGGGGAGGGAATGTGGCAAATCAATCACTACGTAATATTGATACGAATCACTTCTGCTCACATTGAAGGGTCCAAGATAAGCCACAAGTCACACGGAATTTCATAGTGGGTAGGAAAATGCCATCATACCAGGTGCTTTGAAGAAGAAGAAATTGAACCTTTGTAAATAGTCTTAACGACTTCTGCAATTACTAAGTGGAAGAGCCCGAATCAAAACTGGGAAGTCTGGGTAGATATTAGTTTCTAAGGAAGAATTTTCTAACCACCTGTATTAGTTTTCTGTGGCTGTATCACAAATTATCACAAACGTAGTGGGTTAAAGCAACACACATATATTATCTCGCGTTTCTTAGGTCAGAAGTCCAAGTGGTTTCAGCTGGCTTCCGTGATTAATATCTCGTAAGGCTAAAGTCAAGGGGGGTGCCAAGTTGGGCTCCTAGGCTTGAGGAAAGAACCTAGTTTGTTGTGACTATGGGTGGAAAGTTAACCTTTTCTTGCTAGATCTTAAGTCGAGGCTTCTCACTGCTACTAGAGACCACCCACCTCCCTTTTCACATGGCCGCTCCTACCTTCAAACCAGGAACAGTGTGTCTCATCCATCCCAAACTTTGAATTTCTCTGATTTGCCACCATCCAGATAAAACTCTCTGCTTTCAAGGACCTATGCAATTACCAAGACGCTCTCCTTAACTGAACTCCATTGTGCCATGTATAAAAACCCAATCCTAGAAGTGACAGCTCAACTTATTCCCAGGTTCTGGGGTTAGAGTGGAACACCTCTGGTGAGCCATTTTAGAAAATCTGCCTGTCACACCATCAGCACTGCCCAAAGGTGATACGGATTGCCTTCCAAAGGAAGTCTTCTCTTCACTGTAAGAACTATATCCCAGACTAGAAGATCTGCTTTCAGTTAGGTTACAGAGACAACACTTTGGCTACTGGAGCCTAAATTAAATACCTTTCTCTTGACTCTTTTTCACATTGCAGAATTAAACGGAAGCCAACTGTATTAGTTTTCTAATGCTGCTGTAACAAATTACCACTAACATAGTGGCTTACATAATCCAAATTTATTATCTCACAGTTCTGGATGTGAGAAATTTGACACAGGTCTCAGGGGTCTAGAATCAACGTGTCATCAGAGATGTGTTCCTTTCTAGAGGCTTTAGGAGAACCTATTCTTCACTTTTTACAGATTCTAGAGGCTGCCCACATTTCTTGGCCCATGGCCCCCATCCTCTGTTTTCAAAGCCTACAATGGCAGAGTCCTAACATTTCCTCTCTCCGCTCCTTCATTCCTAACTGTAGCTCTCTTTAACCAAATGTTCTTTAAAGGTTCTAAAAGATTCTTTGTTTTTAATAGTGCATGTAATTAGATTTGACCAACCTGGATAAACCAAGATAATCTCCCCATCTTAAGATCCATACCCTTAATCACATTTACAAAATCTCTTTTGTAATGTAAGGTAACATATTCACAGATTAAAGCAAGGAAAACTTTGGAAATCATTTTTCTGCCTACCACACTGACAACCAAAAAACTGGAAATCTATTCTGAGGATCCATGTATTTCTTGGTAAACTAAGGATTTCCAGAAGGGTTTGGAATTATAAACCAGAAGAACAGCTGCAATCTCTCCTCATATGTTTTCTCTGCTCCTCCTGAAAGCCTGCTTCATTTTTCTTTCACGGCTGAACCACCTTTTGTCTTTATCCGGTTCACATAACAAAACATGGCTCTTCAACATCTCCTGGTTTTATGATGCGGATCTAGCCACCAGTAGAAGTTGTCTTGGTTGTTTTCTCAGATCGTATTTCCAAAAGAACTAATAGCAAAGTTCCCACCCTGGTCTAATAAGCCTCACAAAGTGGTGTAGGATGCCCTTTAACCAATGAATGTATAAACAAAATGTAGTACATCCATACAATAGAACATTATTCAGTAATAAAAAGGAATAAAATACTGATTCATGCTACAACATGGACAAACCTTGGAAATATGCTAAGTGAAAGAAGACACACATGCAAGAAAATGCACATATTTAATTGCTCCATTTATATCAAATGTCCAGATTAGGCAAATATACAGAGACAGAAAGTGTATTAGTAGTTGCCTAAGGCTGGGAGATTGGGGCTAAGTGGGGAGCGATTGATAATGGTGATGATGTTTCTTTGTGAGATGACAAAATATCTTAAAATTGGTTGTGGTGATGGTGTGTGTGGTGGTTGGTGATGATGGCACAACTCTGTGATTATACTAAAAATTGTTAAATTGTACACTTTAAATGTGTGAATTGTATACTATGTGCATTATATCTCGTAAAGCTGTTGAATACTTTAAAAGATATATGTGACGATTTTTCACTTAGGCAATGCATCTAAAAATTACAAAGATGAAAGAAGCCTGGGTCTTTAATACCAATGCTAAGAAATATATGGATCAAAGTTTATTAAATTTACCCATTACATGTGTTTTCTAGTCTTATTTTATTTTATCTTCTCTGATTCTATACCCAAAGTCAATTGACTGGTCTTCCTATCAAGGGAGTATTAGAAACATTAAATTAGAAGCTAGACAAAAGACATCATGACATTAATGACAAAGAAGTGGAAGTTGTCCAATTAACAATAAGGATATAACAAAAAATAAATTCTACAAATCAGTAATATAACTAGGGATGATTTATCTATAGACCAAGCAACTGGCCACACTATAGCAATTGATATCCATGAAAAAGCTCACATATTCAAGTTTTTTTAAAATTTAAATTTACAGTTCTATGTGTACTATGGCAGGGAGGGCACAAATGGTTCAAAATAATTTGCTGCCAAAATGATTGGTTTCAAACAAATTTAGACCTTAAAGTTGGATGGATCAGCAGCTGTCTATGGTATGTATTTTATATAATAATTAATTCTCCAGTTATTCTAAATGAAGAAGAAAGCGTTGTTTAATACTTCCTCATGGCTCATAAAGGTGGACCAAATAGGAGTGAAGAACATAGTCCTCATATCATGCCTGTGTCTCCAATGGAGATGTCTGCAACTCTTCATACGTGTGTGTGCCTGTGTGCAAGTGTGTGTATATTTATACGTCATGTGCAACCCTGGTAGGTGCAGAAGTGTCCTATGAGGGAACTAACACTTGTCCCTAATTCCTTCGTAATCCAAATACAACATCAACACAGGCTATCTGGCTCCTACAAGAGTGATTTTATGACATTTGTATAGAGGTGACATCCCGCAGCTGGTGATTGCTCTTCATTACATTTCTTGATTGTCCAGTTCTGCTTTTCCCTGAGTAATCCTTCCCAGTTAGTAACTGAATAGTTTAGATTATTCAGTATACAAAGTTTACTGCTTGTTTCTAAATGTGTCCCACTTACATTTTAGGTAATGATAACAACTAAAGTAATTTAAGGAAAAGGGAAACAAATAGATCCTGAAAATGTCAGTGCTGGGAGACTGTTACTACACGATCACATCTGGATTAGGGTTTCCAGGTGTTTGATGTGAACGGGAGGGTCCAGTATTTCTGGGAAAGAGGTTGAGAAATATACTTTGAAGTGTCCAGTATTTTCAAATTGTTTTTTTTATTTTCATTTTAGACTGTGATTTGCCCTTGAGGATTCCTTCTAGCTCTCTATTTGTATTATGTCACCTGTGGTTAATGACTCGGATGCAGTGATCTGTACGCATTACTGACCTAGCAACCAAGGAACCTCAAAAATTGTGCTGGACATGGGCCCATCAGCACAGCTGTAGACCCATATGAGTGTTGCCTATTAGACTCAGCATGCAAACTGGTCAACACTACTACATATTTCTTTTTTTACAACTATGTGAGTTGTGAACACGTTTTCCTTTCTTTTAACTACCTTGTTTATCACAGTCTTATTATTTATTTATTTATCTAATTTATTTATTTTGGCAAAGACTGGTCCTGAGCTATCTGTTGCCAAGCTCCCTTTTTTCTGCTTGAGGAAGATTGTCACTAAGCTAACATCTGTGCCCATATTTTGTATGTGGGATTGCCACCACAGCATGGCTTGATGAGCAATGGGTAAGTCCACACCAGGGATCTGAACCTGCGAACCCCTGGCTGCCAAAGCAGAGTGTGTGAACTTAACCGTTATGCCACTGGGCCGGCCCCTCACAATGTTATTATTTGAAGATAATTGCTTTCTTGTGATTTCAAATAAAAAAATCATTATAGAAAATTAAAACCACCCAAAAAAATACAAAGAAGGAAGTAAAAATTTATACCTATTGCCCTTCTCCCAAAGTAAAATTGTCATTTTGTCATTAGGTGAAATCATTCCTCAAAAATAACAGTATTTTAGGATGGAGGTACTTGTCAGCTCCATCTGCAAACATTGACATTTTTAGAAAGCATTGCTTAGGCGCTTTGAAAAAAAAAGACCGAATGCTTTCTTTTTCTATAGGCAAGTTGGATTTTCCTTGAAATAAATATGTGGTGCTTGGACTGTATGTATCTCAGAGCATGTCTGAGTTACAGAAGCTGTGCCCAAGTATACAAAGGCACTGGGAAAATTGAGTGTCTCTAAGAATTTACCATATTGTTTACTGAATGTTTTAAGGTTTGCCAAAACTGAGTATATATGCATAAGTATGTATATATATGTTTATACTTTGAAAGGTAATTAAAATTATATTTGTGTCGCCATAGAAAATAGATCCTCCTCCACCATCTACATGGAGAAATAAATACGTTGAATGTGTTGCTAACGTACTTTCAAGAAATTACATCTCTTAACAAATGATGAGTTAAAAAAAATTCCATCTCACACTTTTTTAATACCTATTGATATTTCTGCCTCATTTCTGTCATGGACAGACTCTAAAATGACCCTCAATTATACTCACCTTTTGGTATTCACACTAGGATGGATTGTATAACTCATTCCCCATGAGTGTTGGCAAACCTGTGACTTGTTCGTAACTCAAAGAATATAGCAAAGATGATGAAACATCACTCCCTTGATAATGTTACATTATATAGCAAAGATTTTGGGGTATCACCTCGTGATTACAATACATTATGTAAGACTCTACTTTTATGCAGACCTACACTTGTGTCTCTCACTCTCCTGATGGTGTTGAAGAAGTAAGATGCCACATTGTGAACCGTCTCTAGAGAACAATGTCGCAGGGAACTGCTGGAAGCCTTTAGGATCTCAGTGACCCATGAGAAACAACCAGCCAGAACCAGACACCCTCAGTCCTCCACTCATAAGGAGATCAATTCTGCCAACAACCTAAGTAAGCTTGGAAATGGACCCCTCCTCAGTTAAGCTCTCAGATGAAGATACAGCTCTTGACTGCACCTTGATTGCAGCCACACAGAGGAATCAGCAAATTCATGCTCAGATTCCTGACCCACAGTAACTGTGAGCTAATAAACGTGTGTTGTTTGAAGGTACAAAGCTGTAGCAATTTGTTAAACAGCAATAGATAACTAATATAGTTTCCTAAATAATTGTAAGTGTGGACAAAAAAATGGCATGGATGCAACATAAAGATACAAGAAGTTGACAGTGTGGATAGTTAGAAGTTATTATTTAATATTTTTGGTTTTTGTTTGGAAAGAAAATATAAATCTGACAAAATGTTAGATGGATATAAAAGCATTATACGTTATTTCATGGGAAGCCTAAACTATAATGTCTGGTGCCATCAGTAAACTTCCTCTGTGTGTATGTGTGTATATGTAACAGAATGTTTCAGTCATGTGAATGGTCTCGCCAGTAGGTAAACACAAGAAGCAAGACTCTCTTTATAGATAGACTTACCCAGAGTGTAAGTCTTCCTGCATCATCCTTAATTATTTCATATTTATTACCTCTCGTGATATATAGAAGTGGCACAGATGGTTCCCATTTTATAGATGAGGGATTTATATGAAAGGATGCAGAATAAAATCAGATATAATTCATCTGGTGAAAAACACTTCATAGACAATCGCACGATAAATTCTCAAAACAGCCTTATGTGGATGGTTTCTCATCCCCATTTTGTTGATGATTAAGCGGTTCAAGTGATTTATCCAGTCACTCTTAGCATGTGGCAGCATAGGAAGCTGTGATGGTTAATTTTATGTGTCAACTTGACTGAACCATAGGATGCCCAGCCGTTTGGTCAAGAATTTTCCTGGGTGTGTCTGTGAGGATGTTCCTGGACAAGTGTAACATTTAAGTTCATAGACTGAATAAAGTAGGTTGTGCTCCCTAATGTGAGGGGGCCTTACCTACTCGGTGGAGGGCCTGAACAGAACAAAAAGGCTGATCCTCTTGCAGTAAGAAGGAATTCCTCCTGCCCGATTGCTTTGAGCTGGGACATTGGTTTTTTCCTGCTTTCTCACTTGAACTGAAACATCACCTCTTCTTGGATCTCCAATCTGCTGTCTTTAGACTGGAACTTATACCATCAACTCTCCTGGTTCTCAGGCCTTCAGACTCAGACTGGAATTACACCATTGGCTCTCCTGGGTCTCCACATTGCTGACTGCAGATTTTGAGACTTTTCAGCCTCCATAATCATGGAAGTCAATTCTTTATAATATATATCTATGCATATATATACACATAGATATAGATAGTCATTCCATTGGTTCTGTTTCTCTGGAGAATCCTAACTAATACAGAAGCTAAGCTCTAGCCTCTTTAATCTCAAAGCAGGTGCTTTTTCTATCACTTTCCTGCTTCCCTGTGAATGAAAACATGGCTCGTTTCTTAAGATAAGACTTGAGGAATAATAAAAATCACCTTACTATACACCAGAAAGCATATTTTCATATGCATCACCTCAATTGTTTTAAAACATTTATCCTTGTTTAGAAAGTGCCTTTTTTTCCAGCCTTCAAACATCAGAATGTAAAAGAAATAGGAGAGGAGCTGTGTTGGTTGGAGCAGGAGAATTGTGTTCAGGGCACTGATCACCCCCAAACCCCTCCTGAAATTCCAGAGCCCCATGGAAAATATCTTGAATGAAGAGTAAATATTTCATTGGTCTTCATCACACTTATGGGGGTATGGAAGACAGGAATTATTACATTTATTTAATGTAGAAAGAAGACTGGGTTTAAGCCAGGCTCTCAAGGAAATAACATGTTTCCAGTAAGACCTAAACAGGTGTCCTGATCTGAGGTACTGGGATTCTGGCTTCATCACTTCCTTAATGGTGAATTCTAAAGAAATTGGTCCATTCCAGCTAAATGCTCATTCAAGTCACTTCTGCGCATCCCCAGAATGTTTAACATCTTAGATAGCCTAAGAAAATCATTTTAATTGTATTGATCATGTCTATTCAAAATACAAATGATAAAGAATAATTCATATTTTATATTGACATCAAGGCAATTACGTGAAAGCCAATGTAAGTCTAATGGTTGAGAGAAAATTTTAGCTGTTACCTTAGGCAACTTACTTTGCCTCTTTTGCTTTATTTATTTATCTGAAAATGGAGATGATGATGCCATCTCATGGAATTGTTGTGACAATTGAAGTAACACATGCAAGGGTACCTGTAATATGCTAAGAGCCAATTGTGTCAGCTATCAATAGATATGTGAATTCTTAGTAAGGTAAATATTATTTTAATTTTCAGATCTTGAATTGTATGTATAGAAAACATAGTTAGAAAATCAATGGTAGATTGCCTCAATGAAGAATAGCACCTTATATATAATATAACAAAATAGAATTTCAATTTATTTTCAATAGGACCAAGTTCTACTAGCACATTGAAGTATTGAATGCCAAATTATCTCATTCAGATCCAAGTGAAACGTCTCATGATTAATAAAATAAGATAATTGTTTTTTGCTTGTATATTAAATTACCGTTTGCCCAAAAACTGCGGTCTCAAAGCTTATGCTGCCCTGCAGGTGCATGGAGGTCTAGATGGGGTTACAGATAAACCGTATGCCCCTTTTAGAAGCCTCCTTGTCTTATCTGTGGCTCATTACTTTCCAGAACATAATAAAGACCACTGGTTTGCAATACAGAAAGCAGGTCAGTGAGAAAGCACGGAGGCAAGAACGCGGTGTCCTCTGGCTGGTTTGGAGATGCCTCATCTCCTTGTGTAGTGGCATGCAGCTTGGAGCAGGAAGAAACATCTGTCTGAGCCTAGGGGAGTTCTTGGCCTCATAACCTGAACATTCTCACATTGGGATCTGAAGATTGATAGGTCACTGGCAGACGCCATGTGCTGTCAGAAAAACGTGCTAACGAACAGAAATCCCCACTGAGGTTTTAGTTAACTCATTAACTATCTTAAACTCCTGGGCTGAGCCACTACAGAGAGCTGGTGTGCTCTCTGTACTGAGTCATACCTCACATGGTTGGAGGATATCAGTTCCTTACTTAAGTATCCAGGATCCTTCAGATTGGGCTCTTGAATAAGAGGGATCATGCTAAAATGGAAATGAATCTATAAAGCAAGATATCTAGATTTTAATTCAGCCACTTAACTCTCTGAGTCCCTATTGCTAAGTTTATTTAGCTATTCTGGGCTTTGGTATGTTCACTGTGAAGTTGAAACTATTACAATCTCCATATATAGGGAAACTGAAGGTCAGAGAGGTTAGAGGTTTTGTATAAGGTCACACAGCCTGTAAGCAGAAGAGTCAGCTTGGAATCAGGTGTGTTAGCACGTGAGCCCTTATTCTTAAACTCTCCCTTGCATCTCCTATTGTACTGAATGCTTATCAATCATTCTGAACAAGTTTCAGTGAAAATCACTGGTTTCCACAGAACACAATCTTCTCTGTTACTAACTCTGTGATCTTAGGCAAATTACTCCACTTTTCGGAGCCTCTGTTTCCTCATCTGTAAAATGTAAATAGCGGTTAAGTCATAAGTTTGTTTCAAGGACTAAATGTATTATTATTTATAAAGTGCTTAGAAAAGTACCTCAGTAAGTGTTGGCTATTATTATTATTATTATTATTATTATTATTATTCCCTGATGATACCTGGTGACTTTAGACAGAAATGAAGAGTAGACGCAGTAGCAATCAACAGACACACGTGTCAATCACATTTGAATGAGCAGTTTAATAAAAGCAAAGGTCACATGTCCGTAAGTGCTGCATTAGTAATACTGCAAAAGAGAGATTTGGGCTAAGACTAGAGTCATAATTTCTCAATGCTGGAAAACCATTAAAATCACCCAGGAGCTTTAAAAATGTCCATACCCAAGTCCTATTCAAGACAATTTGAAATTCTGGGCATGGAATCTGGGTATCCTTACATTTTTACAGCACTCCAACACCAGTGCATTTGGAATTAGGAATGGCCCAGTTTGTGAAAGGTTTTGAGTTCCCAGAATGACTATTATTTAGGGAGGAGGATGGGACTAGAAAATGTTCTAGCAAGAGATCACATCTTTTCATCTTTGTGTGCTGACTTCTGCTGTTCTCCTGGATCTGAATAAAGAAACTTTTAGCTTCCTCCATTTCTGAATAACTTAAGCACTCTTCCCCTGACTTGGATGTTCCATATTCCAGTTGTCATTTTTCACTGGCACCCACCCCAATCCTATTTAAAGAATGATCATTTCCCTCCTGACCCTCAATCTCTCTTTTTGTCTGGCTGCCTGGGTATTCAAGAAGTGCATTCAGATGTAGCCTTATGTATTCCAGTTTTTGGCATGATTTTCTATTTCTTTCCATGGTAGTGAGGGTCAGGAATGTCTCTGGACTCAAAGATGGAGACTGACTTAATTCTCCAGTCGCTGAGCCCCACCATATCCTCTCTCTGAACAGAAACTACTAATAAGAGTGAACTTTCTTGGTTGATTTGAGTACTTCCTTCCAAGAAGCTTCCCCTCGGCCAACCTGGTAGGTGAGCTGGGCTAGTAGATTGTGATTGTCAATTAACAGGAGAAGCATGTTAAGGTCTAAGGGTTTACACAATCTGTAGTCCATTAAAGTTTGCTCTGCAAATGTAGCCCCGGTTAGTCCTCTGCTTCATGGTTGTGATGATTTAAGTTCTTCACAACTTGGGCTTTTACTCTATCAAGAATGATATGAGAAGAGAGGAACATGAGCTGAAAGGACAGTGCCTGCCCTCAAAGAGGTCGTGGTCCAGCTGTGCGTGTTTGGGACAGAGACAGAAAAGGAAACTTCCAAATGCATGACTAGGATCAATGCCAAGTACAGAGAGAGGCATAGCTCTGCTGGAATATACTAGAACAACACGTACTTCACCCTCACTCAAGACTTGTTTGAGGAGGCAATCTTGACCTCTTAGATCTTAGAGGGCTTCTCCATATGAGAAGGTAAGAGCACAGCCTGTGCAGAGGCCTGGCGAGGAAAGAAAACAAGGTTGTCTGTAGGGTTGCACTAGCATGGGGTGACATGAGTGATGAATTGAGATCACATGGTGGGCATTTTTGTAACAGAGTCAAGAGCTTGGCTTTTATCCTGAAAGTTATATAAAACACTTCAAGTTTTTCAGCAGGAGAGTGATGTGGTTTGGTTTTCATTTTAGGTGGGAAAAAAGCACTTTGAGTGCTACATTTAAAAGTCAGATAGGATGTCAGAGAGAAATGATCAGATTGTTGAGGGAATTCCACCACATATCACCTAAGGACAGATGAAAGAACAGAGACAGATTTTAGACTGGAGGGGGTAAGACAAATGTAAGACACCTGGTGTCAAGTAGAAGACGGAGAAAAAGTTCTATCTGTGATTTCTGGACACTAAAAGAGCCATTAGTTATTAGGGACATATTTCAGTTCAATGTTTAAAAAAATACCTCTCGATGTTTGGAGCTGTCCCAAGATGGGAAGATTTGCCACTTGCTTCTGACTGATCACTATTTGGGGCAATAAGTGCAAATATTCAATGAGTGCTTAGCTAGGTATATTTAAGTCTTTTGCAAACTCTATGCCCTCATGGATACCTTTGGTGACCATATACAACCACTAGAAAGTGTGCTGATGAAACAAACCAGCAAAAGGTCACTAGTGGAACAACCTTCCTCAAGGGCTGAGATGGAAGTTCAGATAATGAGAAGTCTTTGTACTCATTGCAGACACATTCTTTCAATTAGAAGCAAATAATGAAGTAAAGGTCCTTGAAAATCTGTGGCCTTCACCTTGTAACCAAAAGGACAGGATTCAAAGAGTTATTGATAGGATCCTCCTGGCAAGGGAGCTTCTATCATTTTTCCACCAAATATCATGATTCACAGGGCACAGACTCATCTTTATAATTGCATTACTGAACATCTTTCTTTTATTTTTCTTTCTAGAAACCTGGAGGTAAAATGTAGTTCCTGAAAAGCTACATTTTAATAAAAATGATATTTTGAACTGAAACAAAAATCATAGTTGTGTTTGTGTATACAGTAATGTTTATTAAATGATATGATGTAAATATTTATGATATAAATATAAATATATTATAATATTTTTAATGTATTATATCTTTAATATCATTATCTTTTGATCTATAATATTCTGGAGAAGGCAATTTATGAGTAAAAGGAATATTTATGGTGACTCAGAAAAATGACAGAAGGGATGGTGTTCAAATAGCTCTTCCGTTGGGTTAATATCCATTTCAGTGACAAACATGGGCCAGTTTGGTGCCTGGCTGAACTGAGATACAGAACCATTTTACTTGACATTTCACTTGACATTTTGAATTAATTTGCTTTTGCAACCATGGAACCTGTATAAAATTGCATGTTGTTGATTGAAAATTTTAGAGCACTGTTCTTGAGATCTATTAGGTTGAACCTGACAAAGTTGCCGATACTTAAACATTTTAACCTAAAAGATGGCAACATCTGTGCTTCTATCTAAGAGAAACCTCAGTTTCAGTCTTTGCTATACCACAAAGGGACTTGAGAATTAAATCGAGTACTCAACTCTTAGAACCCAAATTTTTGTCATCTGGTTAAATGTGGACAATAGCAGCAACCTGCTAGGGGTGCTTTGTGGATTAAATGAGACTGTGGGTGGAGCACACCTTGAAAATGGTAGAGTCATGTAGATTGCATTAGCATCCTCAAAAATCCCAGCAAAGCTGTTGGGTTTATAAACTTTCACTTCCTACTGGTTAAGTGATTTCTTGGTTAGAACACACAGAGGTTTATATGTTTTTATCTTTCTGGATGTGATCTGACTTTTCTTTCATTCACTGTTTATTCTCGAAGCTATTTTCCTCCTTCCTTGGATTTACTGTACAGATTTCTTCTGAATGGATAGAATCTTTACACATTTCATTAACAATATGTACTCAGTCCTTCTGGTTTGTTCATCCAGTAAAACGCTCAGCGGAAAATGTGTTTGAGGATTGTTCCCCTTACCATTGGGGAACTGAAATTAATTCCCTTACAATTTCAAAGAACTTTAAGACTTTTTTTTGTTTAGGAGTCAAAAAGTTGTGCTGTCAAAGCTTTTATTATTGTTAATGTGCTTTGGCCATTTGTATCTGGGTGATATGTTTCACCAACATCGGTCAGACAGAGTTTTCAATTACTCTAGTCGGGACAATGGCACCAGGCTCCTATGAGGTCTTTTGAGCTTCGGTTTCTCTTCTCTTCAAATCTATTGTCCAGTTTACCAACAGAGTTTACCTTCTAATCATGAATCAGATAATGATATCCTCTATTTAAGAAGCTTGTATGACTCCCCGGTGCTCACAGGATTAAATTCTCACTTTCTGGTTCAGTATACAAGGCCTTCTTAAGGTATAAATGGGTGACACATTATCTCTTGCTTCTCCCCTGCTTTCTCCTGAATCCAGCTTTGCTAAACTCTTTACCGTTCTCTGAATACTCTATCACAAGTTTCTCTTCTCTATAACTATTCCAAACCTGGTCCTCTACCTTGAATGACTTTTGTCTTCTTTGACTAGCAAAATCATCCTTATAAGACAGCTCACATGCCATCTCTCTGTGAAGTTCTCTTCTCTTCCCCAAGGCAATTAATCATTGATTCCTCTCTGTTTCCCATAGAACTTCCTATTGTGATGATCCTTTTACTTACCTGTCTCTCTCTCTAGTCTGTGACCTCCCATAAGGCCAGGATTCTTACTTACTCATGTTTGCTCCCCCAGGGCCTAGGTACTCATTGAACTTTTTTTTTTTTTTTAATTTTAAGGGTAAATGAAGGTAAGTTTCTCTTGCTTTTATAGCTACTGTCCATTCTGTCTAAATGATCCACACGAAGTTTCTTGATTACTTAGTGAATCTTCAAAATGTCTTAAGGTCCCAGAGAAGAAAATTACTGGAGACTTTTTAAGAGGAAAGGGAGTTTCAGATATATGATTTCCTACATTTTCATACATATGAAGTGATATGTATGGGGCCCACTTCCCCAAATCTGACCATGAACAGAGAGTACATGGGACTGACCTGTTTGAGTAACTGGGAACAGCACCTGGTATTTGAGCTGGTCACTGGCTTAATGAGATGCTGTAGATGTTTAATGTTATTCAACTAATAACATCTCAGCATATTCAGATCACAGAGAGTAACTGTCCAACTGTGTTCTCCCTCATGACGAATGTATGTGAATCTGTTGGCTCATTTCAGAGGATTCAGTTTTAAGAGAGACAATCAGTGAACATGACATCCTTAATGTAATAGTAAACGAATTGGAATAAATAGACGAAAGTGAAGAACAAAAGAAATTCCATATATTCAGATTTGGGCCCACATGTGTGGTAGGCGAGTTGACACATGAAAGAGCAAGGGGATGCATGCCCCATCGTTCCAGTGGGAGGGGCATTCTATACAGCGAGGGCATACTCTTGGCGAGTAACAGGGAGGGAGGCAGGTTTGATTAGCAAATAAGCAAGTGGAACTTCCCAGATGAACTAGTTCCCTGACTCCCTAAGCAAGAGAAGCACAATCACGTATGGGATTTAGAGCAGTAGGAATTAGACTGAACCAGTGTTTCCCAAACATTACTGTGTATGTGAATTACCTGGCTCCTTGGTTAAATCAGATTCTTATTCAGGAGATCTGGAGTGGGTCCTGAGAGTCTTCATTTCTAACATATGCTCAGGGAATGCTGATACTGCTGGTCAGTGGTCCGTATTCTGAAGAGTAATAAACAGGATAATACAGAGAAGTGGCAGTATTTTATAATCATTAGGAGCATAGACTCCAGAATCAGAAAGCCATAATAGTTACTTTCAATCTGATATGCCTTTGAGAAATTTGCTTATTCCATCTGAACCTTACTTTCCTCATATGTAAAGTGGGAATCTATTGCTTCTTCATATTGTCTTGGTCCCGATTAAATGAGAAGACGTGTGTAGAACACTTGATGCAATGTAGCAGATAGTAAGTTCCCATATAATGATAGTTACATCATTACAAGATAGGATAGTTATATCCTATGTAAAGATCGTTAGCGATTATCTTTTAGCTTTAACAATATTGTGCCTTCCATTGTAGAATTGTATTATTCTGATTTATTTTCAAATATATCAGAATATTAAAAAGACAAAAACTGCACTGTGAAAATCAATGAAGGTACTTTTTTTTATTGTTCTGATAATATAACCGTTTAATAAAACTAGCCAGCCTCAGCCCAGTGCAAAATTGTCCTTCTGGTGAAACATTCTTCGTCCTTCAAGATTCATCTGAAATAGCACCTATTCTATGCTTTCCCCAAAACAACAAGGAGATTACCGCTCAACTTTTTGGTCCTTCTGCTATACTTACTGCAGGCATCTCTTAAAGTATCCATCACAAAGTTATGAAAACAACCACTTGACTACAAGTTCATTTTGTCCTCTGAACTGGGAATTCTTTAAATCCAGGGACTAAGTCTTATCACACGTTGTATCCCCAACATCTATATCTAACATGTGTCATGGTAAATAACGGATCCTTCAAATTATCAATGAGTGAAAATCATAGATGGATAGCTGGATCGATTAATGAATTTGGAAAAGTCAGTGTTTAGTGCTCACATTTTCCTGTCAGAATCTTCCTGCCCTGTCCTGGGATTCTCTATCTCATTGGGGTGGGGTTTTGCCCCTAAAGACTGTAAGGAGAATCTCCTTAAAGATGGTTTTAACAAAAATATTTAGTACTTGTCTTCTCTTTGAGGTCTTTGTCTTTTAACCAAGGTTTACAGGAGATATGCAGACACATGTGAAGATACATCACTGCGCAAGAACCAAGCAGGGACTGACAGACAAGACAGACATTTGAGGGAAGTGCAGTCAATTTAAACACTCTCCAAATGATGATTATTCAACTCAGTTTGTTCAGCTCTGCACAAGTTCAAGAGTAAAAATTAGGAATAAAGAAATTGCTCTATTCACGCTTTTGCTATTGTTTTGTGGGAGGGCACTTCTCTTTTTGGCACCAACTACAGACATGCTCTATCCAGTCAACCAAGAGAGCTTCATGTAGAGTGTAAGTGAACATCCTTTGAGAAAATCCAAATGGCTGGGAAGTTATATCCTCCAATTTCTAAGAAACTTTGGATGTCATCTTGCCCATCCCTCTGCCTCTAGAGACAGGAGCTTTCTTGAAATATAGTGCAGCCCCATGTTTATATCATTCTTGTGGACTGAGAAACTTTGCTTTATAACTCTTATTGTGCAAATGCTTTCAAACATTACAAAAGAAAGTAGGGCCAGACATAGTACTACCCTTGTTGGGCTGACAACGGCAGCTACTCCGATTGCAAGAAGAGTAGGAAGATCAATCTGTATAACTCTTCGTGAAAGAAACTAAAAACAGTAGGAAAGATTATTATTTTTTGCTTTTGTAATATTGATGATGGTGATGCTAATAATTATAGCAGTTACTGTTTACTTTATTAGGCATTTATCAGGCACTGTGCTAACTTCTTTACGTGCATTATCATTTTTGTTCATTTTTCATCCTTACCAAACTTGTGAGAAGTGGGTGCTGTTATCCCATTTTAGATAATATGAAAGTTGTCCTAGAAAGGTCGAGTAACGTAATCAATGTCAGATCTCTATGCCTGCAAAGTCCTGCTTTGCATCACAAAGCTTTACACCTCACTGCCCGTGGAAGCACTGATATTCCTTTCCAAAATGGTGGCATCCTTTGCTCAAAATCCTTGAGACTCTCAAAAGGTAGGTAAGGCATAAAGTTTCCAGATAGAATGTGTATCACTTTGAATGTTAAATATTAACAGCAATAGTCTTTTTTCTCACTTCTTAAGCAAATGCCTTAGAGGCAGAATCAGCAGTTTTCCCAACACGCCTCTCTGAAGCTGCTCATGGAGTATTATTCTCAGTGTTGGCCACCAAATTCTCTAGATACTCTTGCCTGTTCTTTGTGGCTTTCATTACAGGTTTCCTCCTAGGTTCTGTAGGCTAAGGCTGTGGGAAATACGTGGCCGGGTATAAGGTTAACCATAGCGTGAGGCAGTCAGAGTCAGCGCTAGGACCGGCAATGGCCATCTCTTCTGTGACCTGACTCCATACTGCTCTTTAGCTTTTCCTTATCTTTGAGTGAGGAGGCCTAACTTGTCAGTGTTTTGCACTTTTTTTGTTTGTTATGTTGAGGACAGCAGAGCCCTTGAGGGTCTGGCAGGCCCATTGCCCATGTTTGTAACTTAAAATTGGATGGCCTGACTTCATGTTCAATCGGTACATTTTTTTCTTATTTCTCCTTTTAGAAAAATCAATAAATGGTTTATGATGCCTTTCAAAGATAGTGAATGAGTGGAAATCAGGTTTAGCTACATTGTTATGGCAACTAACTACCCTGGGTTTTCTAGGACAAATCTAATTTCAAGTATCCTGTCTTGTCCCCCAATTGTATATTAGGTCAATATTTCCTGATTTTTGATTAGGCAGATATACTTTCCTCAGCCAACATGATAGAGAAGAAAGCCTTTTTGAACATCAATCTTTGGACAGACATTTAGATTTGAGATGTGTGTGTCTCTGTGGGTGCATGTGTGCATATGTGTATAAGTATATAAATATGTGTGTATGTGCATCTTTGCACATATATCTATCTGCCTATCTATCTCTATATATACAAATAAATTTTGTGTTTATCATGCTCCCATTACACAAGTGGGAAAATTGATGCTTACCACTTTCTCAAGGCCTACTGCTTTTGAGTTGCTGAGATGAGATTCCAACCACATAGCCTGACTTTTAAGCCTATGGTCATTTTTCTCAATCTTCCTACATCCTCAAGCTTATTTTTTAAATGCAAATTTTCTTTCTTCCCCTAGCCTATTCCTACTGAGAACAAGCCCCAGGCTCCTGGTCATCTGCCTACGGATGCAGAATGAAAGGATAACTTCCTTGTCACAGCACTCTGTCTATTCTGCCCAGCCTCCTGCCCTTCTTAGTCCTTCCCTAACTCCTTAAGTTTCTGTTCCTGGGAGATGTTAAATCACACATCAGACGCCTGAGCTGGTGCCTAGCTGGAGAGCCATGATTGATTGCCATGAACGAATTACTTGGAAGGTTTGGGAGTGGGTGCGAGAATAGAGGTGATCACAGAACAGCTAAAAAGAGATTTGTTTCTCTTTTTGCTGCTCCCCTGTCATTTGCAAATATCTGTTGGTTTCCTTTCAGCTGTCTGTGATGAAGAATCCTGCTGAGATGACACTCAGTGCAGAGCCAAGTGTTGTGCTTGCATTTCTGCAGGGAACTTAGCCGTTGGTTTATGGGAAGATCATCCACATTTTACAGGAGGAAGTCTCTCTACAAACCTTTTCAAAAATCTGTAACAATTGCCATAACAACAAGAAGGTGAAATTTTCTAGTGAGAATATAATTGATGAAATATTATTTTGTTTTTCATTAATATGTACTTTACCAGTTTTCTCACTTAGTTTGCAGCTTCTGTTAAATACACAGGAAAACCATCCTGATGCTATTTACTAACCAAAAAGGTAAACATAGCATTTAGGTAATCTATTTGGCAGACACATCCATCAGGTATCGTCATTAGAACTTTTTATATATGTCACAGAGGGAAGAGTTTAAATTAAATTGTTCTAAGGAAAATAACCTACGCAGGTTCGCAGGATTCAAAATTGTAAGAGCGACCCCTAGTGACTATGTAACTGCTTCAATCTTTACTAAAACTCACAATAGTGGTAAATGTGAGCATCCCAGGTAAAAGAGGGCGTATTTTATCCTAAAAAAACAAAATCATTCATTTTTGAATTCAGCAGTTATATTTGAAAATATATGATTCCATGACAAAACATTGATTTCTTTCCTGTAAAATATATATGACTTTTCTAATAATCCTTCGGTTTAAATCAATGAGCCTGCACTGTGAACCTATTGGGTGTGAAGTACGGCTAAGCTTCTGAGGATGAAGAAAACACATGGGGAAAGAGACAGGCATTGGGGCCTAGGGGCATAAGTGTGACAGCACAGTGTAATGACAGCGCCTCTAAAAATAGAACGTTCGTTGTGCAATGGCTGCAGGGCCATTCCAGGGGACGGAGGGTCAGAGTAAGAGTCTACCCTCTGGGAAGCGAGAGGAAGCAACTCTACCTGGGCAGACACCCACGAAAGCAACAAGTATTTCAGCAGGGCAGGGATATAAAAAGCTATTAAGATATTCAAAACAGGCTGGAAACACAGGCGTGAAATAGCTCAGCAAAGGCCTGGTATGCCATTCTTGGGCATTCTGCTAAAGGCAATAGATTTAAGCAAGGAAGTAATGTCAATAGGTTTACCTTTTAGAAGAATTATCTGGCTTCAGAGCAGAACGTAGTCTTGAGTCCACCAGGGTTAGTTACAGAGAGACAGAGTAGGGAGCCTCCTGCATGTCCACTGTGGGAAATGTTATGATTCTTCTCCCTTCAGCTACTTCACAGATATCTAGACTGGTGGTTTACCCTTCTTTCAAATTCATATTACTAATAGACATGGTATGTTTTAAAAAAGAACAATGAATGAATACTAGCATTAATTTTAATCTGGTATAAGTACAAACCATATCTATAAATTACAAACACACGCACACTAACACGCATATACGCAGATGATATTTAATAATGAAAAGATATATTTTGGTTATGGACATGTAAACATTCATTCAGATATAGTAATCATATGAACCACAATATGACATTTCATTTTAAAATCAAACCTTTTAAATCTTCACGACATGGACGTTTTTACACGAACTGGAACGTAGCTGAAAAAAGTGTCGTATCCCCAGGTTGTCCAGATACCGGGTCAGAAATCCAAATCTGGAGCTACAGACCTTGCGTCGATGATCAAAACTTTCGTAAACATGGAAACATTTAGTTCACCTTCTTGCTCCCCGTCTTAGTCTGCTAGGGCTTCCATAACAGAATTCCACAGACTGAGCGCCTTAAACAACAGACATTTATTTTCTCACATTTCAGTATGCTGGAAGGCCAAGATCAAGGTGTTGGCAGCTTTGATTTCTCTTGAGGCCTCTTTCTGGGGTTTGCAGATGGCCTCCTTTTCACCATGTCCTCACATGGACTTTTCTCTGGACTTGTGCACCCCTGGTGTCTCCTTCTCTTCTTATAAGGACACCAGCCCTTTCCGATTAGGGGCCCACCTCATTTCATCTCCAGCTACAGGTATATTGGAGGTTAGGGCTTCAATATACGAATTCTGGGGAAACACAATTGAGTCCATAACGCTGCCATAAGTTTCTCAGATCAGGAAATGAAATAGCAAGAAAATGCTTCTTCTAAACTCATACTTTATGGAAAAGTCTTGAGCACAATCAGAGATATGCTTTTTTGTAACAAGGAAATCAAATTACATTAGAATCTACAGTGGAGGCTGTGGCATGTGGCCCAGATGCCCCCTCAGAATTGGGGCACTCATTCCTCCAGCTGCTGGAGTGTTACCTGCTGACAGTTCAAAGCCGAGTCCCTTTCCAGAATTCTCCAAAGCCAAATGCAATGGCCTTGCCCAAAGCTATATCCCTTGCTTTGTAGCAGTCCCCATCCCAAGACTAGTCAATATAGGGTTCTAAGGCCTGACACCTAATATTCAACACAGATGGGACAAATCTGAAGGGACAACTCTGAAGGGACATCCAAGGTCCAGATTGCCACATGTTGATGACTTAATCCTTTGTCATGGCCGCATTGCAGCCCATCTTCTACCTCTACCCAATCCTGCTTTCTACCCTTCTGTTCCACAGCATGGAACAGAGAGTAATCTGTTGCTCCTAAACACACTGAATACAAATCTATCTCATTTTTCTTAGGGAATTTAAGCAAATTTATTTCAAACATGAGTGTCAAACAAAACTGAAATAACCCATTTTTAATGCCATCAAGCCTTGGAAATAGAGGAAATAATTCACATCCCCATTATGTTTTTCATTATTATTGATGTTCTCTGGTTATTAGTTTGGTATTAAACCCCATTGTGATGTAAGAACCATGAGGACAGGAATTTTATTATGCTGGTTCTCTAAAGCATTCATAATAGCATATAATATACCTGACATATTGGGTATACTAAACTGTGTGTGAAATTATGGTTTATTGCATCTTTACTAGGAAGTAATAAAAATATTGGTATAGTTTTGAATGCGCAGTTATCACATATCCATCAAAGCCTGGGTCAAAAGCTGTTGCTCCATGATGTGTTTATTGATTTATCCCAGGTAAAAGAATCAGTCCTCACCGAACATTCTCTGTTGCCCCTTCGCAATGTATATTACTTCCTACCATCCATTCTAGTTGTCTTCCTGTGCTGTATTTTTCACTGGACAGCAAAGTGAGAATTTCAAAAAGGGGAGCTGTGTCTATTCCCTATAGTAAGTCAGGAAGGTGGGGAGAAGGTAGGCTAGTGTGGGTAGAAATTTCCTAAACATGAATATTTGGAAGCACCCTGGGATTTGGAGCTCTCTCCATGTTCATCAGGAAACCCTGCTTTTATTGTGGTATTCCCCACTGTGTCTAAGAATAGGTTCACTTCATGTTACAGTTAACTTCTAATGGCTGTGCACTTTTATTCCTTCTTTGTATCTGAAATTTCAAATAGTGGAATTTCAGCCCTCAGAATAGAAGAGTAGCGGACATGAACTCTTTCAAATAACGTGACCGTATCCCTGATATTAACCTGTTCTCATACCTAGGAAATCCTGCCTCCCTCTATCCTGACAATCTTATAGATCAAGGACACTGAATAATTTTACAGCAGCCATTTTTGTCTGTCTGATCCACATCTTTAAATCTAACAGGCCCATCTATGCATGAAGTGGCAGGAAGGAGATCAATAGAAACCCTACATCAAGAAGTGCCAACTCCTCTCAATGTCTCCTGTGTTGACGCATGCTCTCATTTAATTCTGGTCCATTTGCAGTTCTTGAGATCTAAGATTCCTTTCTCACTCCCAGAACTGGGGTTTTCCATGGAGTGTGGGTGGTGGAATTAGTTCCTGTGTCCTAAATGCTCAACTTTCTGTAGGACATCATTAGAACTCACACTCCGTCTCTGCTTTTAGATATGTGAGACAATGAGCTGTTTTCAACAAATATGAACAATGGCTGTTTACCAGTTAGCTTCTGTCTTCATTTGGGTTCCCAGAAACAGATCCTGAGATGGAGATCTATGTACAGGACTTTTATTGGTGAGTGTTCTCTTCAATATTGTCCTAATTGAGGGAAGGTGGTTTTTATGCTCCTGTATGGAAAAGTCATTTGATGTAGGCTCTCCCAGGGGAGAGGATGTGCGCTTGACAAGACAACTGTCTTCATCTGAGGCAATTTCCCAGGATGCTTTACAGCTGAGGGCTGAAGTTCCTGTCTGTAGGGAAAAATGTCTTAATACCTTGTTATTTGGAATTACATCATAAGAAAATATTCAGTCTGGTGACTTTCTTGTGAGAACAAGACATTGTTCTCAAAGTGTGATCCTGGAAGCATCACCACCATGAAGAACATGTCGAATCCTTATTTTAAACGTTTCCCCTCACAAATACTGAATATGGATCCTTGGGGATGGGTTCAAGGACATTCTATTAATTAGCTCCCCTTAAAACTAGATGGAACAGGGGGCCGGCCCTGTGGCCTAGTGGTTAAGTCCTATGCTCTCCATTTTTCTATAACACATCATCTTGTTTTATTCATCATATTTACCACTATACTATTTGTTATTGTTTATTAATTTATTAATATCATTCTGCTCCCAAGATAAGGCAAACTTCACAGAGCAAGTATCTTGCTTAACTTATTGGCCACCATGTTTTCAGCTTCAGGAATAATGCTTTGCGTAGTAGAAATGCTCAACAAATACTTTTGAATTAGTGAATTAATAGCAATTATGATAATAACAATTTATAGTATTTATCAGGCACTTACTATGTACCAGTTATGAGCAATTTCAGTGTACTATTTCATGAGATTATTCTTATGTGACCTTATGAGACACCAATATGCTAAGGAGAAAATTACAACCGTAAGAAATTATAGTTTTATCCTGAATAATTTAATAACTTTATAGTATATTATGTGATTTTATTTATTTATAATATTATTAAGGATATGAAGGGTCACCAATTTTTTATAAACTTTTAATCATTTTATGATGAAAAAGAATATGCTAGAGTAGTATTTGTTAATTGGAGTATTTGTGTAGGATCCACATATAATCCTTGGATATGTCAAGAGTCTACTTACGTGAAGCAAATTGATCAATATCCTTAGTCACACACAGATCTTTTGCTAATGAGGCTTGTTTATGACATTTTAACCAGAGTTGTTTGCTTCTATTAATATAAAGTATTGTGCAAATGTTCTCAAATTATTGTGGAAAATAATTCATGGAAAAAATAACCATTGCTCATAGAACCTCATGGAGCCATACTGTTGGAAAACAAATTAAAATACATTATGGTGGTTTATTGCTGGTAAATATACCATCCAGTACTTAGTTACTAAGTTTAATAAGTTTCCAAAACTTGGAGTTATTAAAACTCATCAAAAGTACCCCCATTGAACATTAAAGTATTGAGGAAATAGAGTTGCAACTGTCTAAGTTACCAAAACAAGCCTGTTTAAATTTTATATTCAAAGTTTTGGAATAGTAAAGGAGGCGCTGTGTGGCATTTTGGGGTACATATTCTTCATGAGTATTCACTCAAAGGACTCAAATGATCCTCCATCTTGGCCATGTAAAAGACCTTAAATTAACACCTTTGAGTTGGATGAAGATACCAAGAGTTTCAAAGTGAGGATTTCTGATAAACTCCTTGAGTGTTAACTAACTATACCTATTTTCATGCTATCCTTCCAAATATATTAAATATGAAGTGTAGGTCACTGATTTGAGCAAATGGGCTGGGGAATTTAAGAATGTTGTGTAATAATTAGACTGAAAGACTATAATTGAAAAGTTTTTTTTTTTTAAGCAAGGGCACTGAATTTGCCTTAATCTCAGTAGAATCTGAGATTAGGGTCAGGGAGGGAAATAATTAACGATTTTGATCTGGATGACTTTTTAACTTAAATGTTTTTCTTTATGATATTTACTATTGAGAAGGTGAATATTAATAAACAGGAAAGACTTGGCCCTGACTAAATTTTGCATCCTCTCAGCCATTCTATTTGATAGATATCATGATCCACAATCTTTAAAAAAGAATATATAGACTCGGGATAACTAAGTAAATTCCCAAACAGGATACAAAACTGAGGATCAAATACAGGTCTTCATACCTTAATTCCATTGTCCACTGGAAAACACTGGTCCCCAATCTGTGGCGCTCATTGGCTTGTTCCTTACCCCACTTTTGCCACTTCTTTTTATATAAATTTAATGCAACAGTTCTTACTGATCACCACTATGCCAGAGCCTATATGAGGCGCCAAAGAATAAGAACACACAGCTGTATCTGATTCATGAATTTGCATTGAGAATGAAATGCAACAATTTTTTTGCAAAATGCTAAGATCATTGACTAGGTTACAGTAATGTTCAACAAATCTTTTAATTTCTTTCTTCTCTTCCTTTTCCTATACTATTATTATTATTAAGATGCTATTCTTGCTCTCAAGGAATTTAAATCTAATGGAAACAACAAATATAAAGACAAAATAATTCATCATAGGAAAGAATTTTGATGGATCTAGGAGGTGGTATGGGTTTAGAAAATGATTCTTAGAGTTTTTTGTGTAAGAAACATCTCAAGCTTTGAGTATGATTTAGCTGAGTAGAGAACAAGGAAGCGTCAACATTAAAACTTTCTTTTTTTTGGTGAGGAAGATTGGCTCTGAGCTAACATCTGTGGCAACCTTCCTCTATTTTGTGGGATCCCACCACAGTGTGGCTTGATGAACGGAGTGTAAGTCTGCACCCAGGATCCAAATCTGTGAAGCCCAGGCTGCCAAAGCAGAGTGTGCGAACTCAACCACTACACCACCAGGCTGGGTCCTAAAACTTTCTTAGAGAGACCAAAGAAACTCTCAGTATCTCGAATCAAATTGCCTCTGAAGATGTGAACCTGATGCTGAGTAGGGGGTGGTAGAAGAGTCGTCTCCAGGAGATTATGACTCTCCCTCTTCGATGCAGGCCATCGAAGCTCCGGAGGTTGATAAAGCTCCCAGCAGAATACAAATCCATTCAGAAGTGTCAGATTTCCCTACAAGAGAGGAACAAAAAGAGGAAACTTTGTGGTGGACCACATGGATTCTGTTCTCCCAAGATAGTCTTTACATTTAAAATGTTCTGTCCCTGATTCAACAGGGAGGCTTGTCCTGTGGCTTCATAGAAGCAATGATTCCATTAATGCCTAACACTGCCTCTGTGAAACTGTCTGGCATTAAATTGTCTGATCTCAGTCCTTCTCGTCCCTGCCCAACCATGGTGACTTACAATGATTTTTTTTTTTTTTGCTAGTCACAGATTAGTTCAGCTAGGATGAATCTGATTTTCACTTAAGTCTGTGCAGATTTCCTCCTGTGAGCCGCTGCTGGGTCTGCTGGGTCCCTGCCAAGGACACTTCCTCACCTGGAATCTTGTTTAGAGTTTCAGGCAGGAAGTTGGCAGCTCAGATGTTTGTAGTCATAGTAACTCCAGGGGAAGATTGGGATGTACACACAGGAAGGAGTATGTTTGGCCGTGTGAATGTGTGGCTGTCTTTCTCAGTTCATCCTTCCGTCTATTCATTCGCTGATTCATCTCCAAAACATTCATTGAGAATCCCCTATGTGTCCTACGGTGTGTTTGATACTGGGAATGCAGAGTTGAAAATTATTTATGTGCTGCCTTTGAAAAGATCTTTCATCTTTTGATTACCGAGGAAATGTTATTGAGACTTCTATACATCAACTCTTCAGTAGGTAGGTCCTTGAAATGCAGGGAGAAGATGGCTAGGACTTGGTGCCTGTCCATACAGTGTGTGTTGTCAAGAAAACCCATAAAAAATAAGCACCCACTATGCATAGGCCTTGGTGCTCAGTACCATATAGATTATTTCTAATCTGCTGATATAGACAGATGTAAAAGTAAACCATTCAATACAATGAGAGAAATGCCATCTAACTCTAGAGCAGTGGTTCTCGACCAGCGACTATTCTGCCCTACTCGGCAAAAAATTCAGCGATGTCTGGGGACGTTTTTAGTTGTCACAGCTGGATAGTGCTACTAGCATCTCGTGGGTAGAGGACAGTGATGCTGCTAAACATCCTACCGTCCTCAGGACAGCCTCCTACAACAAAGAGTTATCTAGTCTCAGATGTCAATAATGCCCAGGTTGAAAAGCTCTGTGTGTGTATATAGTATAAATATATACACACAGCTATGAGTACAAGGAAGTTTTGATTCAATATCTCGGGAACAAGAAAACACTGCCCAAAGGAAAGGGCATTTGGTGATGGTGGATTTCATCACAAATTAGTATGAGTGCTCACGACACTAAAATGTTGTAGAATCAACACTGAGGGTTTTTTTGTTGTTGTTTATTTATTTTCACCAAAAATTCCTGAGGAATATTTTTCCCTGTGATTTTGTGAGATGTTCCCAAGAACCGTGTGAAGTGTGTAGAGCAGACAGTATTTTCCTGTGGAACTTAAAACTCACAGAGATTGTGTTTTGTTTATTTAAATTTCTCTTCCCCCTAAGTCACTACTGTAAGTAAATTGCATTGCTCCTCAAGTCTAACTGCCTGAAATAAGCCAGTCTACTCCAGCAGCAAAAAGAGAAAGAGCTAGCAGAAATTGTTCACAATGTGAAATGACAACGTTCTGTTGGACAGAAAGTTGCATTTTGCGGATTAAGTATCAGGTGCCTTGTGCATTTGTCTACCTCTCTAGAGTCCTTCCACATCCCCAGGGCATCTTGTTTAACTAATATGGCAAGCCCCATCATTTTGAATAGGGACGACAATTAATGAATTAATCAGACCCTCGAGAAGGGCTCTGATTCTACAGAACCCCACAAAAAACAGTCAAGAAAAACACAGAATTGTGCAGACATGGCATTTGTCAAGAAATTGAATACAAAGAGAACGTGGTTGAGCTTTATTAGACATTTCTCAAATGGGCTTCCACCTGCAGGTAAGGCCAGAGGTACTCAGGTCGTTAATTCTTCAGAGACCTTGCACCAATGAGAGGCTTGGCTCAGGCTCAGAATCTCTTGACCACTTGACCACTTGTAGCTCTTTCCTTTTCAAGCAAATCACCAACTGCTGCTTATTCCCCCTCCTAAACATTTCTCTAATCTGTTCTTTAATCTCTGCGCTCCAGTGCACAATTAGTTTTGGTCATTGACTGTCACCTTTTTAATGTTTTCTGTACCCATGTAACATGTAAGCTATTATTTACCTAATGTATTCATCCAAATTAATAAACTTAAATGCCTTCATTGAACAGAAGCCTTCTCTTCTAGTCATGAATGAAAAACTAGCTCAGGACCGAAAGAGAAGATAACTTCAAAGTAAATACAATTTCAAAAAAAAGAAGTAGTTTTTTAATTCTGGCTGGAAGCCATGGCCTAGAGTTGAGCTCTGACTGCAGAGATGGGGAGGTGAGTTTTAAAGAGATATCAACAGCCATCACCAAACTGAGACCTTTCGCTGTGTGTAATCAGGAGGACTGACAGAACACTGAAAAGGGAAACTCGTTATGTAAATGGTGTTGTGTTTATCCTCACGGGCACCCTGTCCCTTACCCCAGGCCTCGCCAGTGGTATGGGTACCTCCTTTTGGGAAATGCTGGTCCAGGGCTTATCATCTTAGCCTGGACCCTGGCGAGGCTTTTAATTTGGTCTCTCTGTCCATACTCCTTCAAGATGCCTGCCATACTAGGAGCCCATTGACTTTTCTTTGGCATAAAGGCGGGGATGTTCTTGTTTACATTTATAACTTCAATATCTAGTTCGGTGGTCCTGTTGCATAATGTGTGTCTCCAATAAAATTTGTTATGGGGAATTAGTCTTTTTTTTTTTTTCCTGAAAAGTGTGATTCCAATTACTAAAAAGCAAGCATGGGAAGAAGATTGAAAGGCATGAATGTAATTTCTTTCCTTTTCTTTATCCAGTAACGATAACTAATATTTGTAATAGAAAACTTATTCGGGGGCTGGCCCGGTGGTGCAGCGGTTAAGTTCGCACGTTCCGCTTCTCAGCGGCCTGGGGTTGGCTGGTTCAGATCCCGGGTGTGGACGTGGCGCCACTTGGCATGCCATCCTGTGGTAGGTGTCCCACATATAAAGTAGAGGAAGATGGGCAGGGATGTTAGCTCAGAGCCAGGCTTCCTCAGCAAAAAGAGGAGGACTGGCACTAGTTAGCTGAGGGCTAATCTTCCTCAAAAAAAAAAAAAAAGAAAAAAAAGAAAACTTACTCATATTTATAAGATAAAACAGTGGCAGGAAAGGTTCTAAGTAGTTGCATATATTAACACATGCAACATATCAGGAAACTGGGCACAGTGACGTTAAGCATCTTACCCAAAATTTCACTCCTAGTTAGCGGCAGAGCCAGAATGTTGCTGGATGGAATATGGTTGAGCTTCTGAGTGAATGCTTTAGCCATCTTTTGAGTAGTTCAAAGTTGAACACATCCCATTAGAATCGTTGCTTTAGTTAGGCACATGTTTACTGGATTTTTATCCTTCTCAGGCTTTAGATGGAATGAGGGACACTAATACAGAGCACCAATTCTGTGCAACAAACATGATTACTCAGATTTCTGTCAATTTGGTAGCAGTGAACCTCCTATTATCAGTCAAAATATTTTTTTTTAAATGTAGTGGAGAAGGACAAGAAGGAAAGAGTAGATTTGCTAAATTGTACATGAATCGTATCTGGCTTTTTACATTATAAGGAAGAATTGTTTTCACATGCTGGACATTAATTCTATAAAATATCTCTGGGTTCTGAAACACACTTTGTGTGGATTCCATAAAATGGTCTTTTCTGGCTTGTGCTAGACATGAAAAAACGATTACATGTTTTTAGGCCCATCTCGAAAAGAATTTATCATATCAACAGTTCTTCATTCCCACTTTCAGAGCAGAAGGAAATCTAGATTCCCCTTGCAAGATACAGCTTGTCATGAATGTTAGACTAAACATTCAGAAATAAAGGTGAGCTCCAGGGAGAGCCCTGAGTTTCCAAAGGCCAATTTGTGCACCCAGTCTGGAGCGCTATTTTCCGACAGACAACAAAAGATGCCATTCTCCAAAAAGAAGAGCTTATTTATTTGCGTTGTCTGCTGTAGGCTTGTTTGATGTTTCTTTCACTCTTGATCTTTGTTGGAGTGAAAGAGAGGAAAAAACCTGCCTTATTAAACTAGTAAAGTTCCGACTCTAATTTTGGAATAGAGAACACCTTAACCTAGATAGAAATTCAGGCCTACCTTGGTTTGCCTTTCTCCAGCTTGCATAGTTCTTTGCTGTGGGCTCTCCTCCGACTCTCCCTGTAGGCTCAGACCCACATGGTCCCTGAGACGATGCTGGCAAGGGCAGGAAGGTATTAAATGCTTTCAACACATTCCCACCCCGTTTATGAATCTATAGAGCATTAAGATTAAGTTGCTGCCTCATATGTAGAACCTGGGGACCCAGATTTCCTTACCAAACTCTGAATCATCAGACTTGACATTTGGGTACCAGAGTTGTCTTGAGTTCTAACCTCTCTTCCTTATTCCATGGACTTAGCCTAGTTAGTAGCACTCTTTTAAATTCTCCTTTCTTTCCTCTCTCTCCACCTGTTTTTTTTCCCCTTCATTAGTGCATTTATTTAGCAAATGTTTCTGAGAGCTATTCTACCATTATCCATGGAGATCATAGAGAACCCTCAGAGATATAATTGAGATAGTTTCCTAATAAAAAGGCCATGATTTATGGAGAAGTCACATGCAATTTCCATTTCTAGATAACTATTTTGATTTCTCCAGAAACCGAAGCCTGTCCAGGAAAAGAATTGGAAACACTATAGAGAGTCCAGATAGTCTTAATTCTTTGGTCTTCTCTTCTCTGCTTACCTCTAAATCTGTACCACTCTCTCATTTGTACAAATTGCTTTTCTTCGTTGCTTCATGTGCATAGCACGTATTTTCCATGTTAAATTACCTCTGCTAGGCAAGTAAATCCAAGCTCACTGACAGGTTTTCAGTCATAATTCTGAATTTCCCAGAAAGACAGTCTGATTGGCCCAATTTGCTTGGGGAGGAATGCCAATGTTTAAGTGATTTCTTGAAGAATAGCTTCTCTCTCCGTCTGCTGTAATCACTTGCTCTGTCTGGTAGGGAAGTTGTCTCCTCTACTTCTGCTGTTCTGTCCTGAAGCTCCGCCTCTTCATCCTCCTCATCCTCATCATTGTCACCCTGATTATCTGATAGAATCATATTGTGAGTCTCCCCAGTACTCACTTTCTCTCTCTGAATACAAACAGATTATTTCTGGGCTCACATATACAAGATTCTCAATAAAATGTAATGGTGGTGATAAACCCTATACTAGCATTAGCAAAAAAATATAATTCTTCCAGGTCAAGTCGTGATTAATTGAGTATGTGTCCACTTGAGTCAGTCTCATGCCCCCAACCCCAAAGTAGGTAGGTCGATAGATAGATAGATGTCTCAGAGCAGTGCATGATATATAAGCCCTAAATAAATATTAGCTAATATTATTATTTATTCTCCCACACAAAGTAGGTTGAGGTGTGAAAAGAAGCCTCCGGGCACACAACTGTGAATGTATGTGTATTTTTCCAATATTCCTTCATTGCGTGTTTTTTGCCTAAGCCATTTCCCACCATTCCAGTTGGCCGTTTGTGAACATCTCTTAGCGTTTTTAAGATGGTATTCTGGTGGCACACAGAATGTGTTATAAATTTCTTGAAAATTATTTAGTACAGTTAATTGGGGCTGCTGGAGAAGACAGTGATAAAGGGAGGTCTTTAAGGAAAATATATTTGCTTAAAAGGAGAAGAGAAAAAATAAAACAAAATGCTAAGTCCTTAGATTTACCTTCTCACCTTTGCCCAAACCTATTGTCGTCTTTTCTGTCTCCATTGCTTTACATGGCTGCCTCTCCTGGAGTGTCTGGGCCTATCAAAGTCTGTCATAATAAGTAGAGCTCAGATTATATACGCTTACCTCTATGAGCATGTCCCCAGGCCTCCTCTACTTGGCCCTGATTGTGTCTTCTCTATGTCTATGTAACACAAGAGTCTTAGCACTATGAAGGCTCCTGGACAATTTTCACTTGAGTGGATGTTCAAAATTTGAGCATCTGCCTTTGTAAATTAGGAAGTCTATGTGCAGCACTGTGCTGGGCATGAGGGAAATGGTGGTGAACAAAGCAGATATCCAGGCCCTTTTAAAGCTTGCAAGATAGGACTGAATATAGATCATATGCAAAAAAAATTATAAATCATTTACTGATCTTTTAAGAGTACATCAAGTGCTATGAAGTCGAAGCTCCAGAATGGTTATCATAACATACAAAAGGGCATACTAACTTAGGTTTGTGAGTCAAAAAAAGTTTTCTAATGGAAACATTATTTAAGCCAAGACCCCAGGAATGAGTACAAGTACAGTTAAAGAAAGAGGAGAGAATCAGTTTTTTTTTGGAGGGGGGTGCAGAATGTGAAAATGTGCTGTTTCCTTCATTCATATACTCACTCAACAAACGTTGATTGAGTTCCCACTTGATGCTGAGCACAGTTGGACACTGGACACTCAAAAGTGAACAAATTGGGAAATTCCCGGCTCCTTTGGAGCTTAAATTCCATTGGAGAAGACAGAGAGTAGACAAACAAATGAGGAAAGGATGTCATTTCGGGCACTGACTTATGTAATGAGGGAAATTTACATTAAGGCTATGTGATAGGTAATGTCAGGAGAGGAGGAGGAATGAGGAAGCAATATGAGACACGTAGGTCTGACAAACTGTCTCGAGGGGAATGAGTTTGAGCTCAGAGGTGGGTGAGAATACAGCATGCATGTGAACTGGGGAGAGGTTCATATGATCAGAGTGGAGAGCATCAGAGACAGAGGGCTGCAAGATTATTCTGGAGATGCAGGTGAGGGCAGAGTCTGGAGGCCTTTTGGGTACTCGTGAATTTTGAACATTATCCCAAGGGCAGTGAGAAGCTATGAAAAGCCATTAAACATGGATACCACATGATCACATTTGCACTTCAGAAAGTGAATAAAGATTTTCTTATGAAGCAAGAGTGGATGTTAAAATCTCTCCTACACTGCTAATGGGAGTGTCCATACTACTCAAACTGAACACGCATGTAACCAGGTGACCCATTAATCCCACCCCAGGTATATTACCCAACAGAAATGCAGGCATATATGCACCAAAAGAGACGTTCAAGAAATTTGTACCAACATTATTTGTACTATCACAAATCTAAAAAGAAACCAAATACTCCTCAAGAGTAGATTGGAAAATTAATTATGGTATAATCATGTAATAGAACATTTTGCAATACCAATACATATGATATCGAGGAATCTGACAAAGCATTGAACTCAAAAAGCCAAACATAAAAGAGCACATACTGTATGATTCCATTTACATAAATTTTGAATCAAGATCTACAGTGTTTGAATTCAGCATACTGCTTGTCTCTGAGAAGGAGAATGGAGATAGTTTTGGAGAATGGCTTCTGGGTACTGGTGATATTCCATTTGTTGATCTGGGCAGAGGTGTTACATGTGTAAGTTCACGCTGTAATAATTCATTGAGTTGTACAATCACTATTTGTGCATTTTTGTTAGGACTTTATAATTCAATTTAAAAGTTTAATGAAACAAACAAAAGAAGACGGTAAGATCATGTGGTAGGATGCAGTAGTCCATGTGAGGTCCGGTTATAACCCAGACCAGAAGGTATAAGAATAAACAAGTAGATTAAAGTGACATTATGTAGAAATGAAAAGGCTTAGTGATTGATCAGGGAGGAATCAGAAGGATAATTTTCAGAATTTTGACTTTAATTTATGCTTCCTTTCTTTTTTGCAAGCTTGTGAAAGGTGTGTCTATAACTTGTTCCTATTATCCTCATGGTGCCTAGCTCTACAATTGGCATGGGATGAATGTTCAATAAAGATTAAATTAATAAATAAACACCATATTCTCTGATGAAGAGGAAAGCTCTCAGTTGGTCTGAGAGGATAAAGAGAAGGAGGAAAGCAGGGCATTAAGCTGTAGCACTCTCAGTTGTTTCAACAAAAGAGAAAATGAATCCAGAGTTGTCTAGACTAGCCATGTTGATGGCCTTCTCAGGTCTCATGGACACAGCAGTGAGTCCTGACACAGGTTGGGAGACCATCTATTGACAATCGGCACTGTTCTTAAGTCCTTTAAAATTTTCTGTGGAAAGTCAAGATGAGGTAAAAATAGCATCGTATTATTCTAAGTCTGACTGATGGGAACAGTTGCATAAAGGTTTCTTGTTAAGCGCATCAAATATTACCCTTTGTGTGACTTTGGTTTAGTTTGCTAGGCTGATTAAATTCCATTCACCAGCAGAGGAAGCGAAGGGTTTTGTACGTCTGAAGCTGCTTTGAGTCTGGCTGTGCTAGACAATGTGGATATTTCTGGAGAGAGAAGGATAGGAAAGACAGGGCTTAGCCACTGGTTTCTAAATGGGCACCAAGAGCGAATAGAGATTGGGTTGCAATGTGGAGGCATCTGGGTTCAGCAGCTCTGCCTGCATCTGAGCTGTTGCACACGGCCATCTTGTCTTCCACTTAGATATATAAACCTTGCAACAGCTAATTCTCAAAACATTTTTTTTTCCCCTCCTGGTAAATGGAAGTGTTTCTACAATATATTCGATACTTAACTATTTTCTTAAAATATGCTTAGAAAAATCAACTCACTCTTTTCAAATAGAAGAATTTGAGGTTTGTGATTATAAACAACAATTTTCCAGGCTGGAGCTGTAAGGCCATGGGATTTTGAGTGAGGTCAGCCAGATTTTACATCTCTGCACTTTCCCTTGTCACAGATGTGTGACACCAGTGAAGTTTAAGCGCCTTGTTTTAATACACTGTAAAATGGTAAGAATGGTACATACCTAGTAGTTTTATCAGCACACCAATATTGAAATAATGCATATTGAATCCTTAAATGATTTCGCTCATGGCATATATACTCATTTCCTTTGTCCTCTTTGGGTATTGGATTATGATTTACATATACGGGCAGCTGTGTTTTCTCCTGCACCAAAAGGCCGTAACTTACTTTACTTTGGGAATATTATAATTAATTTTAAACTTTGGCTTCCAGTTATCACTTCTTCATCATCAGCTATCAGTATTATTACTGTGTATCAGAGGCTGCTGGTATTCCCACATGTTCTTCCTCAATCTACTGTGAAGTCAGCCATCTACGTTCACAGGGACTGTGTTTAAACTAAGAGCAGAGCCTCGTTCAGGCCTGAGTTGCCCTCGTGAATGTGTATTTGGACTCTCAAAGCCTCTCCTTTTTGCCATTTCTCTTGGCTGCTCAGATTTCAACTCTACATCCTTGAGGATTCCCATCAGCTAAGTCAGTTTTTGTTAATAACTTTTGGAAATTCTTCATTGAGTCACACTTTTGTACATGACGGATGGAAGGCCCTTGTAAATGTGTATAGAAAAGAATCACAAATATCCCGAAAATGAGAGTGTGATGTCTTTGGGGGAAGGGACACTCTATGTTTATTGAGGGAGACACCCAGGTTGAGAATAACCACACATACCTACTCTGATAAAAGTGCAAACAGCTGAAACCAGTTTTATCAGTCAGGGAAAATGAACCCACAATAGGTTGTTCAATAGAGGAATTTGACTGAGGTACTAGATACAAGGATGTTGCAAAAGCAAAAGGCCAAAAGGGGGGTGATGAGGCAATCAGAATAGTAGCGATAACTGGAAGTGGCTACCACTCCTAGGAATCAAGGGACAAATATCATGTTCTAGTGCCCAGGAGAGGGTTCCACCTAATAAGAGCTTGAAATCTCAGTGGCAGGGGCTCCCTGTCTGGGAGGATATGCCATAATGGAAAATATACCCCCACTATCAGTGATGCCTCCCAAGGCATAGAGAGAAGGAGAGAAGTAGGCTGGCATTTTCCCCTATCCCATCCTCCAGTTTTCTACCAGGGCATCTCATTGCCTAAAGAGAGCCAGAGGTTGGCTTGGTGAATGTAGTTTGCAGGTATCAGAACAGAGCAAGTAAAGAGAAAGGAGCTGATCTGAGAGAAAACAGGCAAATGGTCAATCCATTGGTGAAAGATAATTGGTTGTAATCAAGGGGTAACATTTGGGCAAATTCCTGTGGGAACTATGTTTAAATGACCCTGCATATCAGGGAAATGAGATGGCAGAGTAAGAATGAGGGTTGTGTCAATGATTCCTCACAAATGGAGGTGTACCCTTGCCTTGGATTTCCATCTGGTGTCTAAGTTATTCTTTGTCCTCTCGGTCTGGTCAGAGCTCAATCCAGGAGGACACAGACTGTGTTTATGGCCTTAGTTCTTTGAAATGATTGATGCTAACACCTCTTTGTCTGCAAATGCACCCAGAGAAAATTGTTTCTTGGTCTACAGGCTCTTTCTTTGTGATTTCCAATCTCTATAGAGTGTGGATAAAGCCACAAATCTGGCAGAGCACCCAGGAAAAGCAATTAGTTCATTTAAGACACATTTAAACATGTTGAATAAACAATTTTGTGTCTTCTATGGGGCCTATTACACTTGAGCTTGAGAAGTACTTATTAATAACTTTTTGGTTAATATGTGCTTGAAGCATGCTAAATTAGCATTTCAAAATAAGGCTGAGTCCAAAGGGTAGAGGGTTGGCAAGCAGATGACGAGGGAAGCTGAATCTCAACATTCCTTTAGAAAGTTGAGGTTTATCGGGAGTTGGTTTTGGCATCTCCACTGGAAACTTATGTTTGGATAGCCAGCTAATACTCAACCAGTGCTGACTTTGACCAGGATTTGGATATGAGACACTAAATTAACATGATATTGTTGGAAAGAAACCTACCCCAGGCTAGGAGTCAGAAGATATGGCTTAGATGCCAAACTTGCCTTTATTAGCTATGTGACCTTGAGCATGCCACTTAACATTGCTGAGGTTTGGCAGGTAGGGTAGTGGGTTTGGTTGTGGGAGGTGGGGAGGGGAAAGAATAAAATTTATTGAGAGGAAAGAATAAAAGTCTTCTTCTGCTACAGTGGACATGAACCCTTCCTGTTGTGCTCCAAGTCCTTGAAGACACGTGTGAGGTACACAGAGATGGGCATTAAAATATGGCATTTGTTTCAACTAGTTATCACATCAGCTTGATCACATCAGTCATGGTCCTTAACCTTATCTCCATGTTTTTGTCATTAGGAACAACTTTAGACTGTAAGTAAATCTTATAATATAGTGATTAAGCTCGTAATCTCAGGAATCAGTCAAATATAATCACAAATCCAAGCCCACAGCTGTGTGACCTTAGGTAAGTTATGAAACATCATTAAGCTCTGGTTGCACATCTGTAAAATAGGAAACAATAACAGCTCCTATTGAATGCTATATGCACTGAATGAGGGGGAAAATGCGTTAAAGTTCTTAGTACAGCACATAACACAAAGCCTCAGTCAATCTGGATGTTATTATAACCTTGGATTATTAATATTTCAGGCAATGTAGTTATTTCTATCCAGCTCATGGTCTCTAACCATCCAGCCATCTTCTTTGTGATATTTTCACCTGGACTGTCTTTCTGGCTCCTGGAGCACTTCCAGGTCTTATGCATGAAATATGATACGTTCTTGGGAGCCTCTCTTGAGTCCCATCCCCACTCAGGTCCTAACTACTTCCATCTCTTTTCCAGGTATACAAGCTGGGTTCCTCAAAAGGAGCTATCCAGAAAAGGATTCACGGGAATGTAATTTAATCTGGAAGACTTTTCAGGAAAACATAATAGGAGAGTGGGGAGTGGGAAAAAAAGAGACCACAAAAGGGTGTGGTACCAAACCAAGTCCCAGCAAGGAAAATGTTGGCTCAGTCCCACAAGTGAGCTCTAGAGACGCCATGGGTTACACACAGGTGTGCAGGTAAACTGGCCCCCTGAGAAAACTGGACTTATCCAAATAGAGGGCAGGATACGTAACTGGCTATATTTCATTTATTGATTGAAGGCTGCCCCAGGCACTGGAAGCACTGCCTGTAATAAGGCAAGGTGACTACTGACAGCCTGAGGGCAAGTTTTTTACCAAGAAGCACAGGTGCTAGCTGTTATTGATGAAAGCACACTTGGAATTGATCTACAAAAGTAGATCCTAGGGGCCGGCCCGGTGGTGAAGCGGTTAAGATCGCGCATTCTGCTTCTCGTTGGCCCGAGGTTCACCGCTTCGGATCCTGGGTGCGGACATGGCACCGCTTGGCATGCTATGCTGTGGCAGGCGTCCCACATATAAAGTAGAGGAAGATGGGCACGATGTTAGCTCAGGGCCAGTCTTACTCAGCAAAAAAGAGGAGGACTGGCAGTAGTTAGCTCAGGGCTAATCTTCCTCAAAAAAAAAAAAAACAAGAAAAACTCAAAAAACGGATCTTAATCTTTCTCACCACACATGCATACACACACACACAAACACAGAAAGGAGTTAACTATGGGAGCTGATGGATGTGTTAATTATCTTGATCTTGGCAATCATTCTACAATGTACATGTCTATCAAATCATCACCTTGTACACTTCAAATATATACAATTATATTTGTCAATTAGTCTTCAATCATGTTAAAAAAGGGGAGGTGTAAAGGGATTCATGGCAACATTGGCAGCATCTTTCGTAGCAATAATACTGATGTTAACATAGCAAAGAGTTTCCCTGAGCAAAGTACTTTGCCCTTCGTACTTTCGCTCTCATCTCATTTTGCTGGGTAAGGATTATTATTCTCTGTTGACAGATGGTAAAAATGAGTCTCATTTAGCATATTGTGCATATGTATACACACGTAGACATAAGTACCTCTAAATGTATGTTTAACAATCTGTGATATTTGGTCTTCCCATGAAAGCAGGTCATTTAATGGGACTTATATAAATTCATTTGTGCTATAGTGCTTTAAACAAAGCAAAGAAAAAAGCCTTTGAGAGAATTTATTTGTATTTTAAATATTTAAAACCCTGCTGAGTCATGACAGCTCAGTCATCAGAAGTTTGCAAGGATGTTTGCATAGTTTGCATAGAAAAATCCCAAGGGGTGAAAAGAGAATGCTTGTCTCTTCTCTGGCAGAAAGGGACACTTTTTTCTAGCATTATAGTTCATGATAGTCGCTGTAACGATGCTTATTAGAACTTCTTAATAATATCATAGCCGCTGTCGAATTGCAATTACACTTATAAACAGCTGAGTGGAGAATACCTGGATCTCTGCCATATGTTCCTCTCTCTCCAGCTCCTGCTGATCAGTTGAATCTCTCACAGCAAGGTATGGATCAAAATAGGATGTGAATATAATGGGCCTAGGAGTTCTCCATTAGTCAGTTGCTAGAGTGAGGAAAGAGTTGAGAAACACCTAAATTCTTGATGTGCATTGATTCTGACATGCAAATAAAGTGAACTGTAGTAACGAGGGTCATATAAAGGTCCTTTAGCCATCAACCCATCACCTTCTCTCATGGGAAAGGAGAACCAGACAGTGGAATCTTGCTCCCCGACTCCTGGAACCCCAGCCTGCTTTTCTTTGCATCTGAGTTAAGACATTTTGGTTGCCTGGATACAGCTGAGTTTGTGAAAAAAATGTCACTGAGCTGCTGTCATGATGGCCATTTTATTACCATGATTTATAAATGGATTATCTGTGAAAATGGCTCTAGTTTTAATCATGCCCCCTGCAGGAAATGGCCTTGTCGTTGGTTTGTTTCAATGACAGGTCCAGTTACCCTGATATTTCACAATGGTTGGCAGATGCTTTATTGCAAATGATATCCGTCCTCCAGAAAGAATTAGTTAACTTCTAATAGCATTAACATCGAGATGTGTATTGTTCCCACTCCCTCAATCTTATTTCAGATTCCTTCTTTGGGAGCATCGAACTCCCCTTAGCTTTCCATCCCATTTTTCTTTAATTTTGTTTCAAGAAGGAATCAATCAACAACGACAAATTGCCTCCACAGTGTTCTACATATGGGAATCAGTCTTTTCTGTTTCATAATAAATGGATTTCAAGTGTGGAATGGGGGAGTATGCACAATTTCCTCTATTTTGTAGTGCAGCAAGAGGAAGGCAATGTTTCACCAGTGTGCCTAAAATCTATCATGTTTTTACTGTCAATATATTGGGTTCCCATCACGTGCTGGTCGTGTCCCTAGTCCTAGTTCTCAAAATGATCTTTCGGAGAGGGAATCATCTTCTCCAGTCACAGTCGCCAAGGGTTAGCTTGGTTAAGTGACATAACTAAGGGACAGGAGTGAAATTCCAGTCGGGTTTCTAGGATCCAAGCCTTCACTTATTTTCATCATTCTAGTGTTTTCTAAAATTTGTTTCATGGAGCACTAAGCCTGTATGATCTCCAAATTTCTACCTCCCTTCACTGCCTCTTCAAAAAAGGCTAAAAAGGAAAAAAGAGAGAAAACAAATTTCTGAGAAATGGCCTTGAGGATTCTGAAAACTCTAGGACGCTCCACTTTCTATAGGTTGTTACATTTAACTGATCTTTTCCCAAAACTTAGTCAACCATGAAATATGCATTTGATCAACTTGTGCTAACAGAACCCTTGGGATAAGATTTTGGGAAAAGCTCCACTAGATTATGTTTCAGTGCTTATATTTATGGATTTTTTCTTTTTTTTAATTTTCTCATATTTTCAGGAGTTTGATTATTTTATAATATCAGTAAGATACATAAACTCCAGGATTTCTTTCTTTCTCTTGGATCTTCTTGCTTTCCTTTTCCAGCTCCTTATCCTGCTACTCCCCATCCTTCTTAGGTCTCGTGACCATCATCATCATCTTTTTTTTTATTCATCACCATCCTGACCTGTAGTTGAGCACCAACACCATGCAAGTACCACACTTTCCTCACATAGTGCTAGCTACCTTTGAAGATAAGGTAGCTTAAATATTTTCCCTGAAATCACAGAGCTGAGCAGAGAGTCAAACCCCTGAATTACTTTTGAATCTTGGCCCCAGAATCACAAGAAAGTGGGTTTAGGCATTATTTAATTCTATTCCACCTTTTGCTCTTGGAATATTGAGTCTTCAAGGATTTGAGAGACAAAACTCAAGCACCACAGAAAAACAGCAGTGGAATAGGAATAGAATCCAGGCCTTCTGACCATCATACCAAATCTGTTTCTAGAAGGAAATTAGTGACTCCTCGCAATATATCAAGTAGACTTTCTACCACCTCCTTCTCATTTTAGGAGTTGAGATATGTGAATCAGGTCATCTAGCATGTGATACACTCTGCAATCTAATGCATTCTGTAACTAAATGGAAACTCCACTTTTAATTAACTAACGGTGATTAGCATATCAGTTACTCTAACTCATTACAAACAAATTGAACCAAAAATCTGACCATATGAGCATGAAATAAGCACTATTAAATTTCTGTTTAGATGGAGATTCAACTAAACTGCTAGTTCTACTATCAAAAAGCAAAATTTTCCTTTACTAAGTTTTAGTTTAGAATCAGTATTAAATACTGCCTCTAGGTTTGCTTAGTATATTCTTCTCATCTCAGGGGAATTGTCTGATCAGCTGAATGATAATTAAAAAAAACCTAGATGAAGTTTATGTTCAACCATAAGATTTTGTCAGACATAAAAAAAAATTTTAATTCATTTTAACATTTGAATATTTGCAAGATTTAAGATTTCCTTTAGGAAAAAAAAGAGCCTATACTCATGCTCCTTTTTAGGAAACACAGATACACACAAATCTGACCTAAATTGAGATGTGTTTATTTTCATTTACTAATACTCCAATTTTTTAGAGGAGATTAAGTGTGCTTCTTACAAACAGTAATGCCCTCTAGCATCACAAGATTATTGCTGGATTATTAATTATGTCTGCTGCTGAAGGGCATTAAAAAGGACAGAAAATGCCCAGGCCATTAGATGATGACCAGTCAAGAAAAATAAAGAGAATCTAGATTTGAAACTGTGGCATGATGACAACCATTTTACTATGTAGCAGGATGCAGTAAAGGAAAGAGAACATATGAATTTTGAAGTCAAGTGATCTGAGTTTAAAATCTGTCTCTCTACTGACTGTTCATCCTTTGGTAAGGTTATTAATCTCTGTGAGCCTTTAAATATATTCATCTTGAATTTACAGAGAGATTGTAATTCTTCCCTTGTAGTTTTGCTCTGTAAATTAAAGATAATTGAAGTCAAGTTTCTAACACAGCTTCATGCAGTAGGAACTCAACAAACAGGGTGGTGGTACATTAGCTTGTAATTGATATTTCCATGAAAGTGGTATTTCAAGGCCAGGTTTGGTGTCCAGTGGGTTAGAAAATGGGCAGAAAAAGGCCTATGGGTTGAAGGTCCAAGGATCTTTGGTTATTTGTCTTTCTTAGAGTTTGGATAGACAATTAATACCTAAATAATTACTAACATATTTTCTTTATTTGTGGGCTGTAATCTCATTGGTGCTAATCAAATTGGAAACACTGCATTATATTTTAAGCAATTAAAATTACTTGTGAATAAATCTATGATTGATGAAACCATGCCTGTTACAGACAATAGTCATGGAATAAATTGAGCTAACAATGAATACAGGTTATCATCTTTGAAAGTGAACAAAAGCAGGATAGTGTGTGAAAATATCGTGGATGGTTGGCTATGTGATTTTTCACAATGCACTCATGTTCTGATTTCCAGATTGCTTACATGTCAAATGATAATAATAAAAGTAATAATATATGCACTACATATATGCATACACAAACACACACACAACCATTCTTTGGAAAACACTAATTGCTTTTAGAGAGTTATTAGACACTAAGTTTAGAGTTATGTCTATTTATGTTTTCAAAATAATAACATTTGAGGAGAATATCAGGTTAATATTCCCCACTTTCTGTTTGTCAAGATGACAACAATCATATACCCAAGAAGCAAAGTCCTTAAAATTAATAAACAAAAAGAAGAAAGGAAAAAATAAACTGAAGGTCACTACTAGTGTCACCAGCATGAAAACTATTTGTTCCAGCACTGTATACGATAGTAAGTCCGTTTACATATGGCCTGATAGTTGACTCAGAAGTTAACTGCCCTCTTGAGTCTCAGACCTGTATTATGAATTCTTGGTATTAAAGTTCACACACACACACATACTGACACACACAGACACACACACATTTATTCAATTCTCATAAAGAATATTATAAACTTCTGTTTTAATATTTAAAGTCAATAATTTGATTCATTCAGTTTTCAAATATAAATTAAAATTTAAATACTTCTAGAAAGAACTTCAAGGTTTCAAAGATCATGGTTCTGATACATTAGAATAACCTTCATGTTTTCTTTTTTATTTCTCTCTCTTTCCAAATATAACTTAGTTTATAGCTTCAATAATTAAGGTTAATATTTTACAGCATTTTGTTTTGTTTTCTAATTTTCTGTATCTAATCTATCTCCTAAACTGGTAGAAAGTTAACCCTTTAGAGGAAAGGAGGTGAAGAGTGAGCACTTTTTGAGAACCTATGAATGTGTCAGGCATGGAAAAAGCACGTGACAGTGATGATTTCACTCCATCTTCACAACCATACTATGAGTTGGATATCACTTTCCTCACTTGACAAGCGAGTAAATTGAGGCCCAGAGAGGCTATCTTGGACCAATAAGTGGTGGTCAAGCTGAGCTTTGAACATGAGTTTTAGTGATTTCAAACCTCAGTGTTTCTGCACTTCTTCTTGATGTCAGGGGTCATAACTCCTCTTCCATTTAACTTGTCAGTCATATGGAATGTCTAGCTCAGTTTTTTCATACAGGGCCTCAATAAATGCCAGTTAATGGTGACAAAATAGGACTGGGTCAATGAAATCGCCATTAAAGCTTGGCTTTGTTTTATTGGTGAAGTTAATGAGAAATCAGAGTGAAAAAATCAATGTATCAGCTCTTTCTGAATGAGAAACTCACATGGGAACTTGGCAGTCATATGAAGGAGATTCTTCCACTGGTATGATATAGTAGTGGTCTGCCTGTTCTTCTCTCTCATTTCTTTTATCAATAACACCAAGCTATCCTGATATCATTAACAACATAACGTAATGATGCTGATTTCTTCCTTATAATGAAGGTTGCTCTATGGAAAGTCTTTCGAAATGTCCTTCTGGTCCAGAGAATCCAGGGAACCTGAGTAACATTGGAGTGTTTCTTGGAAATTGGCTTCCATATCTTAATGATCTGCAGGGTCCAGTCATTGGAAAATTGACTTTCTTGTTATAGTGGCAGAATTAATATGCATTGTCAAAAAGATCAGCACATTAAATGTCCCTGCTTGTGATTTATTTCGAAAGATAAGGCTTATTTTAGTAAGTGCTGCAAAGGCCACAAAAGCTGATACTTTAATCATAAACACACATACACACGTACATACACACTGAAAAAAATGCAGATTACTTTACTGACATCACTTGAAATATCCTAAGTTCAACTATGCTGAAAATCTTTTAAGCAGTAAAACTTTATAAAAACTCATTAATATTATAATATGAATGCAGGGAAATGTATCTTTGCATATAGAATTTTCTTTTACTCCTGGAATAAGCCCGAATTCTCATAAAGTCAGTATAATTACACACAAGGCATATGAATGTACAAGACTACGATTATGCACAATCTTTGAAGATATCTAAACAACACGTGCACAGATCTTTATGTGGCAACACAGAGGGGGGGAATTATCTCTTACAATGAAATAGGAGGTTGGGAACAAGTTAATCATCAAATGGAACAAAGAGTAAAGGAACCAGCTCAGCCCCACTCTAAGGACTCCGGCATTTTTTGCCATACATGCTGAAAAGGTCAATTAATGACTAAATCTAACTGGGTCCACTGTCTTACTTAAGCTCTGTGAGACTCCTGGTGACCCCAGCATTTAGGCCCTAAAGTTCTCTTTATCTTCTCTCTTTTTGCAGTTTTGAGTACCCCAGCTTTACAGACGGAAGTGTACTATAGAGGCTAGAAGCTCCGCAGAGCTCAGATTCTGAAGCCAGACCAAACTTCATTATATCCTCGTGCTACTTGCTAACATTTAAAACCTTGACTTTCAACAATGTCTCCTTCTCAGCAACAAATTGCCCAAAATACCCCCTGTGCAAAATAACTATGGGTGAAATTCCAAACTCATTTTACCTCTGGATCTTTCTTATTTGTTTTGATTTATGGTAGAGGTAACTAATGATATGTACCTCACAGAATTATTGAGAAAGTAAATAAGAATATCTTTGTCAAGCCCTTAACAGAGTCTAGCATCGGGCAAAGACTCTTTCATGGTAAGTGGTACCAGTAGTAGAAGGAGTAATAGAGTCCTGATAATAATGTCGCTATTACCTTATTTGTACAAAACACTGTTTCTTCCATTTATTAATAACCCTAGTTCTACTGGTATTTCCCAACAGGAAGAGGGAATTGAGTGTGGATGGTCCTGGATCCCCATCATAACCAGCACAGTGTTTGACTAGAAGTGAGCGTTAAATACAGAGGGCCTTGTGGTTGAGAGAAGGGCTAGGTGCCTACATCTTGTTCAATGCCAAAACATGCCAATAATAGACCCTTCTGCTAGATGGGACTCGCATTTATTACAGATTGCTTGCTTTAATTCTCAGTCAACATTTTGAAAATGTTCCTAGAGACCAATTTGAATTCTTTTTTAAAAAAAACCAAGTGGATAACACAGCATTATTTCTCCCAAGTCAATCTATGTAAGAATGAGGAAAAAAGAGGAAAACAGATACTTACCAAGGATAGAAAAGAGAGACTGTGAGAAGAAAGATTTAGAGGACACCAATTGACAAATTAGATGGTACCCAGAGTAGGGCAACTGAAATGAGGAAGGATTAAAAAATTCATTTTGGGAAGAATATTTAAAGTCCTGTGGATGGTTAACATGGTGATAAAAAGCCAGATAGAAAAAGGGGCCTGCTACAGCTGTGTGTAACATTAGTAAATTAAGTCATAGTTGATGCTAATCTGACAGGCAGATTAAGAGTCAATAGAAGTTAATTGACTCTAATACAAGAAAGAATGTTCTAATAGACAGATTTATCCAAGGATGCAGTGTGTCCCTCAGGAAGCAGGAAATCTCAATCAGTAGAGTTAGTCTAGAAGTTAAATATTCATTGTCCATGGATAATCTGGAGAAAAAATTACATATGACAGAACAAGGGTATAAGCAAACTTTTAATGCGAAGATAACCTAAATGCAGACCTTATGGGTTTGGATCTGATGAGCATTAGTCAAGTCTATTTGGTAATCATAGTAAATCTGTGTGCTATAATTTTCCAATGAGATCAACTGGAACTGTGTTTTCAAGTCCTAATTATAATCTTAAACTCATAGACGTTGGAAGTTGGAAGGAACCTTTGAAATAATCTAGACCAGGCTCCACAGGGAGGTTTTGCCAACATGACTGTCTGGGACAGGAAGTTGAAAAGGAGCTTGAGCCTATGTCCTGGCTCTGCTGAGAGAATGCCTGATCCTGCAAGAGAGAGTACCTGCTCCATTAATAATGTGTGCTATGGACTGGGGATGAGATGAACATGATGAGTGAAATGCTTGCGTGCATGTGGCATCGTTGCCCAATCTGTGCTAATTCCCACTTCATAACTCAGGCTCAGAAAGTGCCAGAGAGGTCCCTGTTGACAACGACTAAGTTGTGGAAGAGGGCATCTGGTTTGACCAGTGATATATAAAGAATAAATTGACTCTATGCAACATTTCTGTCTACGTTTTGTTAACTTTCTTCGGTTTGTGTACCCCATACACACATAACCTGACACAAGAGTTCTAAATATATGTTTGAATGATTTCTGTAATAATATCACTTACCTGGCACTTGTAACGTGTCAGGTAGTGTTCAAAGTACTTTCCTATGTTTACTTCATTTGATCCTCATAACAACTCTGTGAGGTACATTTCTATTTCGATAATAGTCATTTTACAGATGAGGAAACTAGACCTAACCACATTAATTGTCTTGGCGAAGACCCCGTGATAAGCAGCAGAGGTAGGATTTGAATCCAGGCATCCCAGACCTAGAGCCCAAGTTCTTAACTACTCTCTTGCTTTGCCTTCATGGGGTGCTTGCTCAGCTCACAAATAATTAGTGGCAGAGCCTCTTCACAATACCTTAAGGATGTCCCTGAATGTACCAGGGGAATTCTTCTGGAGGTTCCAGTGTTGTCCTGTCCTAACGACACCTTAACTGTCACAGAAAAAGATATCTACTAACCACTCAGAAGAGGCTACTGATCATGGGCAAAATAGCTTTAAGAAATGAAATTCACAGCTTCCTCAAGCCAAATAAACACTACTTTCACAAGGAAACAAGACAAATGAGGACAAAACCAACCCTAAAATTCTTTTCGACTAAATGAAGGGAGGCATTGGCAGAATAGTGTGTACCCTCTCTCCTTTAGCATACATTATTTCCTTAAGAAGAACCCCTACTTTTGACCTGCTGTGCTGTGAAAATTTTTTTTTTTAAGTTCTTAAAGGAAATTAGCAAAATAAGCAGTTTACGATAAAAAAGTTTCTTTATGAAAGATGCATGTCTTAACCACAGCATTCCTCCAAATTGTATGTAACATACTAATTACAAAGAAACCCAGGTTTTGTTAAGTATAGCTTTTTAATGAAAGAAACATCGTCATAAGACTAACTGCAGCTGTTGAGGAAAAAAATAAAAGGTTGAAATAATAGGGTGGACTAGAAAAGAATGAGAGAAGTAAATCTGCTTGCAATAAGATTTGTGGACCTGTGCCAGCAAAGTCAAAGGGAGGAGGGTTCCTAATCCAGCATCTCCCCCTGGTTTGAGGACAGTTTATGTATATGCATGCTTACAGGAGGACAAAGAATCCCCAACTTTATCAGCACCAGTTGATGAGTCAAACTCAGGCAGCTTAACCCTGGAACAAAGAAACTCTCCTCATTCAAAAAGCAATGGCTTCAAGGGTATGTGAAGTTAAGGACACTGTATTACAACAAGAACTATGAAGGCATTTGTGTGTGTGTGTGTTTGTGTATGAGGAAGATTGGCCCTGAGCTAACTTCTGTTGCCAGTCTTCCTCTTTTTACTTGAGGAAGATTGTCCCTGAGCCAACATCCACACCAATTTTCCTCCATTTTGTATGTGGGATGCTGCCACAGCATGGCTTGATGTGTGGTATGTAGGTCCACACCTGGGATACAAACCATTGAACCCCGGGTGGCCAAAGAGGAGCCCACGGACTTAGCCACTATGCCACTGGGCCAGCCCCAATGAAGGGTTTTAAATATATACACCCTGAGGGAAATACCTAATTAACCTGGAAAACACAGTACGGACACAAAGACAATCAGAAGGAAAGTGGATAAGACAATATTTATGGGAGATAAAGGAAGGATTACAAAGATACTATAGGGGCAGAGGGTTACTCACAATGACCATTTGGGCTTCAACGTAACCAAGGAGAATCCTCCCTTTGTCTCCCATGGCTGAAACTATCTTAGAGTCCACTACACACTCTCTAATAGTTCCTTCCCCTCTTTCTTACTTCATCTGACTTTGATTCTTCAGAGTACTTACCATTATCAGAAACTTCTTGTTCATGTATAAAATTATTCGACAATTGCCTTTCTCCCTCACTAGAAAGCAAGCTTAGCGAGAGCTAGAACCTTGTCTGTATTACTAAGTACACAGAGAAAAGTGCCTAGAATGTACTAGGGTTTGGATGAAATTTTGAATGAATGAATAAATGAATGGCCCTCACAGGAATGGTCTCCATTGGGAATTTCATCAGATATAGGGCTCTTCATTATGAGAGAAAGAGGGTTATGAGGCAGGAGCTTAACGGTCTCGAAGGAATTGGAGTTAACGAGTAGGATAGTGTCTCATGGGCAAGGCAAATCTCAGGTACCAGTTATAGGGAAGAAGACACAGGTAGGACTCACAGGTAGGCTGATCAGCTGCTCACCCTCTTCTAACAATTAGTTATTTATTTAGTATTTATTGAGAAACTACTACATGCTACATATTACATACTCCTATGGCGATGATAAATAATGTCCAATCACTCTACTCAAAGAACTTGTAGTCTAGAGGGAAATACAAATGAGTGATAAGGCAGCTAACACACAGAGGGAGAATTCAGATGATGTCAGGCAAGAACAGATGCGGGGGAGCACCCCTGAGCTACATTATTAAAGCGTCTCAAAAATCTCATTAGCTGAAAAGTCATTAGAAGATGGAATAAAGACTGTCTATGAGTGGAAGGATTGGCCTTTTTTTGGAAGAGGTGTGGAGTTACCGTAGGCTGAGTGGGAAAAGTTACTCAAGTCTGCATCTGTGCTGTCCAATAATCATGACTCATAGATAGCTATTTGACATTAAATTTTAATTAATTAAGTTGAATTAATTGAAATTTTTCCTCATTTCAAGTGCTCAACAGCAACACGTGGCTAGTGGTTACCATATTGGAAAGCACAAATATAGACCATTTCCATTAACACATAAAGTTCCATTGGACAGTACTAGTCTTGAAGGTATTTCTTATTCTCAGTCTTCCTTTCCTTGCCTACACCAAGGTCAAATGACCATTCTTCCATGGCTCATGGCACTCAAAATTCTCTAACATCATTCATTCATTGATTCATTCATTTATTCAAACAACAGTTTTTAAGAGGCTATTATATACAGTTACTGTTCTATGTCTTGGAATCCGGAAATGGATATGGCTAATCTGTCAGCTGTCCTTGCAGAGCATACATCTTACTCGGGAGGCAGACAACAAATGAGCAAACATATCTAGAAACAATATAATTTCAGGTAGTGATAGGTAAACTAAAAAGACTAGTTTGATCAAATTAGGTCAAGCGTAGCCATCCCATGTCCTGATCTTTTCTTCCTAGAGGTGACATCAGTAGCAGCAAAATTAAAATCTTTATTTTAGAGTCTGCTTCTTGCTCTATTGCAAGCATTTCCTTTACAAAAGTATCATCATCTAGGGGCTGGCCCCGTGGCCGAGTGGTTAAGTTCGTGCGTTCTGCTGCAGGCAGCCCAGAATCCTGGTTTGAATCCTGGGTGCGGACATGGCACTGCTCATCAAACCACGCTGAGGCGGCGTCCCACATGCCACAACTAGAAGGACCCACAATGAAGAATGTGCAACTATGTACTGGGGGGCTTTGGGGAGAAAAAGGAAAAAAAATAAAATCTTTTAAAAAAAAAAGGATCATCATCTAGTAATCTTGACCTAAAATACGCGTTTACTAAAGTTTCAAATTTTTAGGAAGATGTCGGCCCTTGACTTTGTCATGTAGAACAGTCCTTAAAATTTAATAATTACTTACTCATTATCATTTCTATGATTTTGTTAAAACATAATATTATTAAAGAACATGCTGGAGCAGTACTATAATCGTAGCATCACTCCAAGATAACATTCACCATTTGGTGTACCAGAGGCTCTTTCTCTCATGCCTTGTGATCTGGGGTCTGTTACCTACTTATTCTGAGCCTCATTTATTTAACAAGAATATTTTTCACATAGTAGACACCTCATGAATGCTTGTTTCCCTTTTTGTCCATCATAGCTAAGCACGGTTTATGTTGGTTTGCTAAATAAGTTTAGGCTTTTCTTTCAACGTGGGCAACAATTGAGATTTAATGTTGGGATTGGGAGGAGCTCATTTTTCCCCTAATGTCGAAAATCTCTCAGCACTTAAATTTAGGATGTTACAGCTAGAAGTAAAATTAGCAATTCTTTATTATAACCATCTTGCTGTAAAGTAGGGACCTAGGACTAATGACTCAGTGATTTGCCTAACACACAGCTGATTTTTGACACGTTTTAACAAGGTGAGCAATCCATCCAGTGTCCTTTTCTTGATGACCTAAGATGGGATAAATTCCTCTCAAGTGTCACTATTAGGAAAATCATTCCTTTGATACATTCAGAATCCAGTCATCTCCTTGAACACAACTCTGTCATCATTACCTCTCAGAGGGAGACCAATAAAACCCCCAAAACAAAAAAACCCTAAGCCTAAATACTGCTTTCAGTAGTTTTGAGTATGGGAAGGCTTCTGATGTTTATTCTTTTCTTTGCTGCAGGATGTGTGTCTGTTTCTCCCCCTGGAAATAGGCAAGAAGGCCTCCTACTCAATACATGTCACTAGTTGGAGCAGTGGGTCATGGCCAGAAGTGTGTCTTCAGTGGGTTGAATTGATTAATGCAAGTTCCTTGAAGGAGGAAAAAATCTCTCCACTGATCAGCTTGTTTTTTCTAAATCACATCCTACAGTGAGTTTACAGCGAAATTTCTGAGAAATGGGAATATGGACCAGGAATAAGACGGGTTAGTTTTATCTAATGCTGTGAGGTTTAAAAATATATGGCACCAAGGCAATTTCAACAGTACCTGAATGGTGTGTGTGTGTGTGTGTGTGTGTGTGTATGATATGTGTGTACATACATATATGATTAAATCGTTATATACATGATTAAAGGGTGTTTATATTTTAATGTATATGATTAAGTAGTCTAAATGGTACTTATATAATGATCAAATATGTATATAAAATATGATCACATATATGTGCACATTTGGTCATTATGTGTGTATTTAAGTGTATTTGTGTATATATATGTGCTATATATGTAATCATGTATACATATGATTAAGTTGTTTATTCACTCATCAATAATTTATTTTATTAGTTTATGCATTTGTTAATTCATATATCGTAGGAATACTGATAGCTAAACAAGGTAAACCCAGGCCCTTGCCCTTACAAAGTTACTTCGAGACCCTGCTGTGTGTCAGTATTCTCCTAAGTAGATTGTATTGAAGGAGTACCTGGCTTGGCTCTCCTCAGGTGTGTGTCCCTAAAGATGAAATCCATTCCCATGCATTTCTTAAAAGAGTTTAAGGAAAGAGGCTACCAAGCTTTTCTTGAAAAACGTGGATGTCTGAAGAATTTAGAAGCTGATCGGTAATGAGATCACACAGAGCTGGCGATACAGACTCCAGCAGAGGCGCGCTTCCTCTCCCTGAACTTGAGTTTAAGTAAGTGACCGGGAAGGACAGAACGACCTCCGGCTGTGTGCTTATTTACTGCCTGACGCTAAGCATCCCAATCTCTACAAAGTGTATGCTGGTTTACTTTCCAGCATGTTGAATAATCAACTTCAGTGCTTATAAACTGCTTTCTCTCATTCACATATGAGAAGAAATCTTTGAATTCCTGGAGATGGGGATTGCCAACCTCTTCTAATAGAGCAATTTGGAGATGTTTTGGAAAATGGCAATGATCACTTCCACAACCAACCTAGTGGTAAAGTGACATCAGTTTTGTCTATTAAAAAATGCTGTGCATTTGCGGGTTGAACCATGAAATTATGTCTCCCTACAGCTGGATTTATTACAATAGCACAGTGTATTGAAGCTGGAGATACCACTTGCTAGGTGGATGACCATGGGAACTCTCAGTCTCAGTCTTTGTATGTAATGCATATAATATAAACAGTAATACATGTTATATAAAATTGTAATGCCCCTCACAACTACCATGAGAAGGGTTATCAGATTTAGCCAATAACAGAGAACAGGATACAGTTAAATTTGAATTTCAGGTAAATGCTAGAAACTATTTTTGTATAACTATGCCCAATGCAATATTTGGGACATAATTATACTACGCAAATTTATTGTTTATCTGGCATTCAAAGTCAACTGAATGTCCTGTATTTTAATTTGTAACCCTAGTCATGAGAGTTATTTGAGAGAGTTCTCAAAGTAACTCATGTCAGTTTTCTTTCTTTCTCCTTGAATGTTAGTATATATTAGCAACATAGTATAGTGTTTATGGGTACAGTCAGTGTAGGCAAACATCCTGGTTCATGGCTTCACTCTGTCTCTTCCCAGCCACGTGAACTTAGATAATTTATTCAATTTCTCAATGTTTCAATTTCTTCATTTCTAAATGGGAATAATAACAGTACTGATGATGTATGTTTGTTGTGTAAATTAAATATAAGTTAATATACATAAAATGCTTAGAATCTGCCTTTCACATGAGCCATTATTAGTACATCTAATATCCTCTCCAGTTTGGGCATCAGCATGTGTACATAACAAATATGTTTAATGGAGAAAGAAACAGAGAAAGAGAGGGAAGCGGGAGAGAGGAAGAGAGAGAAGGAAAGAAAGAGCGAGAGGAGAGACTGAGGAAGGAAGAAAGGAGACAAGAGGGAAGGAAGAGAGAAAAGATTCATCTAGAACACCAAGAAGTGCTAGAGGAAAACAGATTTTCATTCAATTATGAAGAATATCCACACTTTAGACTCACAAGCAAGCACGTAGGTTTGGTTCTAAAAATGATTGGCTCATTTTTTATTTTTCAAAGGGAACCAGCATCAAAGTTGACAAAAAAGAAAAAGAAAAAAAGAAAGCTGCCAGGATCTTACCCAAATAAATACATTTGGAAAAGAATCCATCTCTCTGCTTATGTGAAAATAATGAAAAGATGTACAGGGGTGACACATTTCAGGAATAAATTTGAAGAGAATTGTTTCCTACAATTTCACAAAAGGACCTTAGGGAAGGAGAGCCTATTCAGTAATTAAATCGCTTGTCACCCTCGCACATTGGCAGATCTATGGAGATGTCACTTCAGGGAATTTGATGACTGCTCTCCCATGGGAACACTTCGCTTTGGGGAATCTGAAGCTTTACTTAAAGAGGTCATTTGCTCCATAGATTCGAAGAGTGATTACAGGAGTGACAGGTTTTCTTGTTATTGCAAGACATGTGGCACACCTTTCATTTATTCACATATCAAGCCAAGTTGGATTTGTTCTGTGGATGTAGGTATATTTTAAATGTTTCAGAATGAGGATTTCAGATAATTTTTAAATATACAAAAGAAGGGAATGGAAACTGGTGCTATTTTTATGTTCTCTGAATCTAGTCATCAGTCCTGCATATGGTTAACACGGTCTAGAGGACAAGAGGAGCCAACTTCCTGGTCAGTAAGTGTACCTATTTGAGACGTGCTGTGGGGTCTCTCACTGGAGAGTGTGAGACTGGGGATCAGAGTGCCGAAATTACCTGTTCGGTCATGTGAAGACGGACCATAGAATTGAATTATAAGATGTGGCATCGAAGAGGGCTTGGTGAACCAGGAAAGGGAAGCAAGTGCTAGTGGCCAGAGCAGATGACTGGGAGATGATCAGCTTTTCTTTCCTGAGGTTGAGGATGTGAAAGGGAAACGTCTTCAATTAGGTTTGTGTGGGTAACCAAGATGCACATAAGCAGGCAGCCTGGCGTATTGTCAGAGACAGATATTTTCTTCGCCTTCTCTTTTCTCATCCATTTTACTGAAAAGGGAAATACGTGATAGGAATGGTGTTGCAGGGGGATCAGAACATCAGGCTTGGAATTGCACAGTCTCAGGATCAATGCAAGCTCTGAAATTTAGCACCTTGGAAAATGTACTTAGTCACTCTTTAGTTTCTTCATTTCCAAAAGAATGATTAAAAATCGCAGTTTACCTTCAAAGATTACTGAGAAAGTAAATAAATAATGTTTTCTAAGTACTTACTACAGAGTCTGGCACAAAATAAATCCTTAAATAATATTAGTTGCTATGACCACCACCGCCATTTAAATTCTTACCACTTTATATAGCATCCTTCTCTCTTGTTCCTATATAGATGGTTATATAAATATATATACTGTGTATGTATATATACAGCAGATCATGGGTTACACATTCAAGAAGTTACAACTTATGTGAAACGTGCCCTTCATAACATTGCCAAATGTTCGTTAGAACTATGAAGTGCGCATTATGGGATTTTCATTGGTATAGATTTTAATTCAAAATTGTAATATAAATGTAAAGCCGAATAAATGTTTACAGAGGCCAGTGAGAGGAATATGTGAAAAAAAATGCTTAGTAACTAGAGAATTGTTCATACAGGAAGATTTTTTTTTTTTAAAGATTTTATTTTTTCCTTTTTCTCCCCAAAGCCCCCCGGTACATAGTTGTATATTCTTTGTTGTGGGTCCTTCTAGTTGTGGCATGTGGGACGCTGCCTCAGCGTGGTTTGATGAGCAGTGTCATGTCCGCGCCCAGGATTCGAACCAACGAAACACTGGGCCGCCTGCAGCGGAGCGCACGAACTTAACCGCTCGGCCACGGGGCCAGCCCCCATAGAGGAAGATTTTTAATCCACCACAATCAGAAGGCTCCATGTTTTCCATTTCTCAAATTGGATATGTTGAGATATATACGCTTGAGCTTACCCAGTCAGATGGCTCCTACTTTGTTAACAGCTAGTGTATGTTAAAGGAGTCTGAGTCCAAGGAACAAGGCAAAAGATATGAGTCTGCAAGATCAAAAAAATGAGGGAGAAGCTTGCAGTCCAGCTGTTAGAAACCAATGCTGTTTCAACATGACCTGCTAAATCATCCTCCATCTCCACCTCCGTATCTGATACACCTCCTCTGGGCACCTCTCTGCCCATCATCCTGCTCATTTGACATGCTTCCATCAAATCAGGAGCCACATTGCTTTCTAGTAGGCTTGTTAAATGTGGGTTTGTCTCCTGTACATTTAGCTCCCAACAGACTAATGGAATATATAATCAGGTTATTTATAGTACTTGGTAAGTCCTGGAGAAATATTTGTGAAGTAATGATGATCTCTTTTCAACATTGTGAACTGCATTGGCCCTACAAGAAACAAAGGCATAAAATCTGTCTTAATGAATATTTCTAAGACAAAGGGATGGTGGTAGATACATTTTACACGTGCCAGAAAATGCCAAGATTGTAGACTTTCATCATTTGACCAAGAAGTTAAACATGGATAACTTGTACTTTGCAAAAGATTTCTTCCAGTGGAGGAAAGAAAATACATATATCACAAGATTTTCCTGAATTAGTTAGTGTTACCTTGGGTCGTTAGAATTTGCACTGGTGGGTAGCCTTGTATAAACTTCTCAAAATCCATTAAATTGAATCAGTTAGTGATTAGAATTGAAATTGAATACAAATTATATATATTTGAGTTTTCTTGATTCTCTTAAAATTATAAATCTGAAAAGTTATAAAAGATTCTCAGCCTAGATTTTATAGATCATTAATTGATGATTAAATTTAAAAGTATAGATTTACTTATCGAACAGACTACAAATTCTTATAATAGCTTTAGAACATAAGAGGGATCCTAATTTCTATCAACTCGTGGAGATCAAAAACAACAACTGCCTCTGACATTTTCCTTAGGCGGTGGAAACAATAAACTTACTTTGCTTTTCTTTCTGTCAAGGACACAACATGAAAAGGAGATACATTTATATCAGAGAACTGATGATATTCATAACCTCAGCCACTTTTAGATTGCCTTCATTATAATTTTATCCTCAATTATCCTATATTATATTATGTTTAAAAATTTAAGCTAAAGTCTCACTATTTTGGAGACAGGCAGGGCATGACTCTTACATCAATAATGAAAAATATGATAGCTTTGAGAATATTCTGTCCACAATGAATTGCATTTTTTTCTGTCATAAATATAAACAATATACATTTTAATCAATGTGTATTTATTATGGAAATAACTATTTCTTTAAATTACAGCATGTATTTGTCCCATTTTCTTTTTATTTTTTCTTAAACTATTTTGTTCTCCAGTTTCCCAACATAAAAACTATGAATAAATGATCTCAAATCTTCATTATTAAATAACTAGCAAAAGCCCATTTGGAAAAGAATATTATATCTAAGAAATATATCTAAAGGACAAGGATTCATTTTAGTCTTCTGTTTATTTAGATATTTATAATTTTGTCATTATAATTCATTAATCTGTCAAAACTATATAGCGACATTAAAATTTCCAAGAAATTTGTTTCTTTCAATTTATCTTATTATTTAAAATAGGTTTAATTTTAAAATCTACTTGGGTCATATTATTAGGTACATAAAGTTTTATGAATGTTATATTGTCATTGAGTTTCTGTAAATTTTACAAAATAATGCTCTTTGTTTAGTCACTTATCCTTTGATAATTTTTTGCAAAAATCCTTTTTCAGAATCTTTATTGCAATTGCCCAAAAGATTTCCTGGATATTTTTAATGCCCTGTACATTTTTATTGTATCTCTCTTAAGCAACTTTGGGTTGAATAATCTCACCAAATCTAACAGTCTTAGAATTTAGGAGAGGATTTTAAGTGATTTACATTTATTTAAACAAATGTTGTAACTGGTCTACCACTATCATTTTAGTTTTCATTGCATCTGTTATGTTTTACCTTTTACTAGTTTCTCTTTGTTTTCATTAATTTTGTATGTTTTGTTATATATCCCCATTGGTTGCTGTTTACCTCTTCATAAGTTCAAAGATAGTTTACACATTTTGATTTTATTATTAATGGTAACTATCTTTGCATATTTTGTAAAAATAATCGTTAAAATTAACTTATTTAATTTTCAAATTAATTTTTGGTTCTGGATTTGGCTTGCTTCTCTGCAAAGTGAGTAACTTGATTACAGGGGAGGCAATACAACTTTGGAATCAGAGACCTGTTTTGGTTCAACATTTGCTAACTATGCCTTGATAAACTAGTTTTTCTTTCCCCTAATTTTCCCTTGAATGATGCTGATAAACGCACCTACCTTACGGGGCTGTTGAAAGGATGATGCATGTTAATTACATTATGTACAAAGTAGCACACCCAGACCTCTTAAGGATTAATCATTATTATTATAATTTTAAAATAATCATTGTACTTAACATCACCACATTTTTTTCTTCTTCTTCTCATCCCCTTAAACCTAGTTTACCTTTTAAAAATAGTATCGGGGTTTAAAATAAGTTCCATGCTTTTGTTTTATTTGTAACCTTGAAAATCTTCTTTTTCAATATTTTCTTTCTTTTTTTAAATTTTTATTTTTTTCGGATGTACATCATATTTCGAATTCTGTATACATTACATGATGTTCACCACCCGAACACTAATTATAGTCCATCCCCTCACATGTGACCCTAATCACCCCTTTTGCCCTCCCCCCTCCCCCCTTCCCCAAAGGTAACCACCGGTCCGGTCTCCAATGCTATGTTTTTGTTGTTGTTGTTGTTGTTTTTATCTTCTACTTATGTGTGAGATAATATGGTATTTGACTTTCTCCCTCTGATTTATTTCACTCAGCATAATACCCTCAAGTTCCATCCATGTTGTCACAAATGGCTGGATTTCGTCATTTCTTATGGCTGAGTAGTAGTCCATCATGTATAAATACCACATCTTCTTTATCCATTCATCCCTTGATGGGCACCTAGGTTGCTTCCGTGTCTTGGCTATTGTGCATAATGCCGCAATGAACATAGGGGTGCAAGTATCTTTATGCCTTTGTGTTTTCAAGTTCTTTGGATAAATACCCAGCAGTGGAATAGCTGGATCATATGGTAGATCTATCCTTAATTTTCTGAGGATATCCCATACTGCTTTCCATAGTGGCTGCACCAGTTTGCACTGCCACCAGCAGTGAACAAGGGTTCCCTTCTCTCTACACCCTCTCCTACATTTGTCGTTTCCTGTCTTGTTAATTATAACCATTCTGACTGGAGTGAGGTTGCGTTTCTATACACTAACAACGAAGTAGCAGAAAGAGAAATTAAGAATACAATCCCATTTACAATTGCAACAAAAAGAATAAAATACCTAGGAATAAACTTAACCAAAGAGGTGAAAGATCTGTACACCGAAAACTATAAAACATTGTTGAAAGAAATCGAAGAAGACACAAAGAAATGGAAAGATATTCCGTGCTCTTGGATTGGAAGAATTAACATCATTAAAATGTCCATATTTCCTAAAGCAATCTATAGATTCAACACAATCCCTATCAAAGTTCCAACAACATTTTTCACAAAAGTAGAACAAAGAATCCTAAAATTTATATGGAACAACAAAAGACCCCGAATAGCCAAAGGATTCCTGAGAAAAAAGAACAAAGCTGGAGGTATCACACTCCCTGATTTCAAATTATACTACAAAGCCATAGTAACCAAAACAGCATGGTACTGGCACAAAAACAGACACACAGATCAATGGAACAAAACTGAGAGCCCAGAAGTAAACCCACACGTTTATGGACAGCTAATATTTGACAAGGGAGCCAAGAGCATACGATGGAGAAAGGAGAGTCTCTTCAATAAATGGTGTTGGGAAAACTGGACAGCCACATGCAAAAGAATGAAAGTAGACCATTCCCTTACACCATGCACAAAAATCAACTCAAAATGGATTAAAGACTTGAATGTAAGACCCGAAACTATGAGACTTCCAGAAGAAAACATAGGCAGTATGCTCTATGACATTGGTCTGAGCAGCATATTTTCAAGTCCCATCTCTGACTGGGCAAGGGAAACAGAAGAAAAAATGAACAAATGGGACTACATCAAACTAAAAAGCTTCTGCACAGCATAGGAAACCATTGACAAAATGAAAAGACAACCTAACAATTGGGAGAACATATTTGCAAACCATATATCAGATAAGGGGTTAATATCCAAAATATACAAAGAACTCATACAGCTCAACAACAAAAAAACCAACAATCCAATTAGAAAATGGGCAAAAGATCTGAATAGAGATTTCTCCAAAGAAGATATACACATGGCCAACAGGCATATGAAAAGATGCTCAACATCATTAGCTATCAGGGAAATGCAAATCAATATTTTCTTTCTTCCACATTTTTGGAGAGCCTCTTTTACCCTACATTCACACAAACAAAAATCATGTGTTGGGTCAACCCCACGGCCTAGTGGTTTAAGTTCAGCATGCTCCACTTCAGTGGCCTGGTCTTCCGGGGTGTGGACCTATACCATTCGTCAGCAGCCATGCTGTGGTGGCAACCCACAAAAAAAATAGAGGAAGATTGGCATGGATGTTGGCTCAGGGTAAATCTTCCTCAGGGAAAAAAAAAAATCATCAAATGTTAATTCTTTGAGAGCAGGAATATAATTAAATTTCTCTTAAATCAAGCTTATGTTTTCTTTGCTTTCAAATATCAGGCACTTATAGCCTTATACCATCATATGCCTGTGTCAGTCAAATGTTCAACATTCGTCTGATACATAAAGTTTTTTAAATGGTATTTATTTGTTTTTCTTATTAAAGGTGTGCATTGTAAGAAAATGAGTAAATATAAAATATTATGTTTTTTCTTCTCATAATTTACTTAAAAGAAAATTGATCACTTAAAGCAAAAGGTATAACAATGTAAGTTAGGGCTTATAGTGATACAAAACTATTGCACAGGGGAAAAGGGAGTGTTGAATGGGTAAATGAAATTTTTCTGTTGTAAGAAGAGTATTGTATTTGTGAAATACAAAGCAGGAAGTTGAAGTGTAAAGCATGGGAGATATAATGGCCTCTAATGAGTTAAGGATGCATTATGGTTAGACCTAGCTAAAACTCAATAAAGGAAATAAAACAGAACACTAAAACATTTATTTTTTTGATCAACTCAAAAAAGTCAGTAAAGGACCAACAGAAGAACAAAATGAGAAGAAACAAATTGTAAACACTTGGTTGCTTATGCCCAGACATATCAATGATTGCATTAAACACAAGTGGACTAAACGCCTTGAAAAAAAGACAGAAATTATCACACTGAAAAAACAAATGGCAAGATCCAACTGTTTGCTGTCTATAAGAGACGCACCTTAAATTTAAGACCCAGATAAGTGTCAAGTACAATGAGGGAAAAATCTGCAATGCAAATAGTAAGCATAAAAAAAACCCAGCATGACTATATTAATAAAAGATAAAGTAGACTTTATGACAAAGATTACTAAGGGAGACAAAGAAGAAAATTACATAATGATACAAGAATGAATTCACCAGGAAAATATGACAATTCTGAATAGCTCTTTATCTAATGAAAGGCAATCAAAATTCACTAAACAAACTGTCAGAACTAAAGGGAGAAATAGATAAATTTTCAAAGATAGTTTCGTGTTTTAACACCTTTGTTTCAGTAATTAATGGAACTAGTTGACCAAAAATAAAAAGTCAATAACTGTATGAAAGAGCTAAAACACATTACCAATGTACTTGTCCTAATTGGCATGTAGAGAACATTCCAATCCAAATTCACAGAATACACATGTTTTTCAAGCACCCATTTAATACTCTTTAAGATAGACCATATACTTGCCCATAAAAGAAATCTCAATAAATTTCAAATTTTGAAATCTTACGGAGAATTCACTGTGAAAATTTAATTTAGAAATCAATAACACTAAAATACCTTCAAAATCTGTAGATATTTGCAAATCAAATTAATTTCTAAATGCCTCATAAGTCAAACAAGAAAATGCATTGGAAAGTTTTAAGTATTCTAAATTACATGAAACTGAAAAGATAAGCATATCAAATTCTGTGAGTTATAGCTACAATATAGCTGACAATAATATGTCACAACTGGAATCTCATAGACTGCAGAGAGAATATAAAATGATGCAACCACTTTTGAAAACATTTTTGGCAGATTCTCATTAAGAAACACTTAGAGGGAAAATTCTAGCTTTAAATGACTCCATTAGAAAAGAAGAAATGGTTAAAAACAATAACCTATTCTTTCACTTTAAGAAGCCAAAGTAAAATAACCTCCCAAATAGTAAAATGCAAGAAATAATAAAGAGCAAAAATCAATGACATAGAAATCATAACTAATAATGAAAATTAAGAATGCCGAAGAGTCTTTGAAAAGATCAATAAAGTTAAGTAATACCTAGCAAGAAAAACAGAGAGAGAACAAATGACCAATATCAGGAGTGAAAATAAAGACATTGGCACTGATCCTACAGACATGAAATGATAATAAAGAAATGCTGTGAATCACTTTATGTGAATAAATTCCACAACACAGATGGAAGAAATTCCTTTAAAACAAGTTACCAAAACTGATGGTAGAAGAAATATAAGATCTGAATGTTCTAAATTTATAGAATAAATCAAATTTCTGTTAACAAAATTGCCCACAAAGGAATCTGCATGAATCTGAACATTAGGAAACAAAGAAGGAAGAAGCAGCACCAGTTTTACTCAAACTTTTTCAGAAAGTAGAAGAGGAATTTGTATATATATACAAATGAACCATGTCTTGAGTGGGCTTTACACCAAAATGCAAAATTGTTCCAACAGCTGAATATCAGTCAATTAAATGTACGATATTCTCAGAATAAAAGAGAAAAATATGGTCATTTTAATAGAAATTTAAAAATAGAAATAGAGAAATAGAAAAAAAGCTCTTGACAAAATTCAATACACATACACCATCAAAATGATCTGCAAATTGGAATAGAGAGAAATTTTCTTAATCTGACAACAGTTATTAAAAATGAGTCATATACTTAACACTATTCTTAATGGTAAAAAACTGAATTATTTTCTTGTTTCCCAAGAAATAAGGTAAGGATATCTCCTCTTACTACTTCTACTCAATACTGCTCTAGAAGCGGTAGATGTGCCATCTGTAGATGATGAAGTGACAATCATCATCATCATCATCATCATTTAAAATAACAAAGATTATTATGACTACCTTTAAAGTCTTAAAGATTGAAAGAAAGATGTAAAACTCCCTGTTTACATTTTGGATGACGCTGACACAATTCCCTTCATAGAAAATCCTAACGGATTTATTTTGTAAAATCCTGGAGAGATTTAGCTTGGTTACAGTATATAAAGTTAACATACAAAGATAAAATGTATTTCTATATACCAGCAGCAAAAAATTGGAAAATAAAATCCAAAAAATATACCATTCACAAATCATCAAAAGATGAAATACTTAGGAATACATTTAACAAAATATGTGCAAGACCAGTACAATGAAAAACTATAAATCATTGTTTAGAGAACTAAAGAAAACATAAATAATGTAAAGTTATGCCATGTTCAAAGATTAAAGGACTTAATATCAAGGTGTAAATTTTTTTGTATTGATCTATAGATTCAACTCAATCCCAATGGAAATCTCAGCAGGATTTTTTGTAGCCGTTTATAAGTAGACTCTAAAATTTTTGTGGAAATGCAGAGGACTTCAAGTAGTCAAAATAACGTAAAAAAACCCCCAAAGATTGACAGTATCTGACTTGAAGACTTGTTGTAAAGCTTTAATGTTCAAAATAGAATGAGCTTGATGTAAGGACTGAGACACAGATCATTGAAAGAGAAGAGAGAGCCCCGAAATAGATATTCACATATATCATTGATTTTCAACTCACGACCAAAGTATTTCGATGGGAAATAATAGCATTTTCAACAAACCGTGCTGGAAAAAATGAATACCCTTATGTAAAAAGTATATATTTTTCAAATTGACCCCTACTTCACATCATACATAAAATTAACTCAGACATAAATATTAGAAATAAACCTAGAAAATCTCTAGAAGAAAATGTAGAAGAAAAATCTTTCAACCTTGAATTAGACAAAAATTTCTAATATGGAACACAAATAGCATTTAACATATAATACATTGTTGAATTCAGCTTGATCAAAAGTAAGCACTTTTAATTTTTAAAGTATACCATCTAAAAATTAAAAGCTGAATACCGAATGAAAATATTCTTAGCATATATATCTGAAAAATGACTTAAACCTTGAATATATAAAGAAATAACATAACTCAATAACAAGAGAAAGCATAAACTAGTTTAAAATGTGAAAAACTCTTAGACATCACTTGAGAAGACAGGTACAAGGCAAATAAGTACATAAAAAGAGGTTTAATATCATTAATTATCCAGAAAATACAATTTAAAATCACAGTGGGATACAATTTCACACCTACTAAAATGACCAAAATTAGAGACATAGAAAATCAGCTCCTGACAATAATATGTCACAACTGGAATCTCATAGACTGCGGAGAGAATATAAAATGAGGCAACCACTTTTGAAAACATTTTTGGCAGATTCTCATAAAGAAACACACATTCAGCATAGTAATTTCTCTTCTAGTTATTTACTCAAGAGAAATGAAAACATATCTCCATAAAAAGATTTTTGCATAAATTTTCATAATAGAAATATTTATAATAGTCTGAAACAATAAAAATCTAAATGTGCATCACACGTGAATGGATAAATAAACTGGTATATCATTGAATGGCTACTCCTCAGCAGTAATAAGGGATTAACTACTCATTGGATTGATCTCACAGATACTATGACAAATAGAAGAAATTGCACACAAAAATGTCCATACTGTATGATTCCATTTATCTGAAATTTCAGAACAGGCAAAACAAATCTATATTGAAGGATCGGTGTTCCCTGTAGGGGTGGGAAGGAATGATGAACTTTCTAGAGTGATGGAACTCTTCATTATGTTGATTGAGGTGGTGATTACATTAGTTTATACTTTTGTTAAATGCCACCACTCTGCATACTGTGTGTGAAATTTATTTGTACATAAATTATTCCTCAATAGAATCCACACACGTGTGCGCATGTTTGTGTGCGCACAGATCTAGGCTGTATGTGGCATGGTAAAACCATCCCCGTAACTCTAACTTCATAAAACAATTAAGTCAATCCAATATCCCACTTTTCTAGAATCCAAATTGATCTATGTCTTGACTGTATTAGCCCAGGTTCCTAAAAAAAGTGAAAATATTTAACAAAGACAAGTAGAGTAAATAAAAATATTCATAGAGTATCTACTAAAAATCTCAAGCATTTCAAACATAACAAAACTTTTCCTTCGTAACTCCTGCAGTCAAAAAAAGTCAGAAGAGATCTCTCAGCCACTTAGTCTTCATGACAACAGGAATTTGTTTTCACGGATTCATGAGGTGGCTGTGCTTTTGTTAGTTCATCTTTAATTTGCTTTATTTTCTGATTTTCCACTCTGAAAAGGGAGGGACGTATCTGAAAAGTGGCATTTGTCCGAGGACAGGGTGTATGAATCTCTGATTCTTTTCGTTACATGAAGAGCACATTGGTTTGTAGCCTCTGAGCCATTTCCATCTTTCTACAGGATATTGTAATATCTGTATCTCTCATGCTGAAATGGAAAATTCTACCCTCCTGTTTGTTTTCTGAACAAAAGGAATATGGTAAAGCCAGCAATTATATCAGGCTTCTTCATCTTGTACTTTTCGTGCATCACGTGCAGGGGACTCTTCCTGCCAAGAAGCAAGGTGCTACTCCCAACCTTTTCTGCTCTGTAAACAGTTATTTTCTTGGGACTATTTTGTCTGGCTAGATCTCATACAGCAGATTCTAATTGTTAAAAGAAACATAAGCCGTGTTTAGATCTGCAACAGACAGCATCAAGTATGAAGACCAGTTATCAGTATGGATTATGGTGTCTGCCAGGAGTGGACAAAGGGGAAAGGCTCGTTCCTTATTCATTTAAGGACATTGAGTTTGTTCTGTTTGGGTAGCAACACATTTATAGATCAAACAGTGTATTTTTCATTCTGGTGCACCACATATAGTTTTTATTGTGTAGTAACAAAACCACCCATGAAGTACCTGTTATGCAGAAACACAGGAGCTTAGCTTGGCCATAGATCTTACCATATTTTCACTTTAGTGAGTATAAACATTTTTTAGTTCCCTCTTCTGTAACCTTCTTTTATTTATCTATTTAGGGATGCCTATTTTTTAAAGGATACTGAAATGAGTATTTTGGGATTCAAACAAGTAAATGAATGTCTTCCGTGATAACCCTCTATAACACTGCTACTAGAAGGATCTAACAGGCATTGAAACTTTCTTATGTATTTCACCATGGTCCAGGTACTGTGATTCCAAGTTGAACTGATCTCACATAAAACCACAAGGATGATTTTCTGTTTCCTCCTTCTCTCTCGTTCTGGGAAAGGCTCACAGAGGGAAATTGAATCTTGGCTCTGATGTACTTATTGAGACACATTTTGTACTGTAGGAAAGACTTTAGAGGAGCTTTGACAATTTGGGGAAGTTACTTAAATTCTGTGTCCATGTTTATGTATTAAAAGTGGTAATTCCTAGCCAGGGATTTATTGTAAAGGATATTTGAGATATATACTGGCATTTAGCAGTGTCAGCAATATAGGTAGAATCCCAAAAGTGATTATCATCTTCTATTTCTCCATTATTAACAGTTAATATTTTACTTGATAGTTTGTATTTATCTTTATGACGTAAAACTAGGGAAATAACCCCTTAAAATCCAGTGATAATAGGAAAAGAGCTATTTTATTCCCAATTTCCTGCAGAGACAATTTATTCAAATAACCCCTCAACCTTCTTATATCTTGGGAAATGAAGGAATCATCACAGCCAGGAGTTATTTTATTCTCCCAGCAGGGGCAGACCTCGTCTGTAGCTTTGTGATATGTGCAAGTGAACTGTTTACGCAACCAGCTGCCAGCTAACACTTCTCACGTTTGTGGACTCCCAGATGAGTGGCCTTCTTTTGCTCTCACTGGGATGGAAAGATTCCCAAAGAGCGAAACGTTGTTATACATTTCAAAAGATGTGTCAAGAAGAGTTTTAAAATGAAGTAAGACTAGAAAGCCCCATAGGGCCTCTCATTCCTCCATGCTAGCTGGAAAGTTCCTGCAAATTTCTTCCTACAAGGCCACCTTGGATCCTAGGAGGGACTGACACCAATATCATCATTATACCATGGGGAACACAAATGGAGATTCCCATTTAACCAAATCTGCATTATTGAGATGCAACTTTTTATATAGTTATTATAGGATTTCAAAAGAAAAAAGTCAAGATGATTACAGGATCTGAAGATGTCTTTTAGTAGAGTACATGTCAATCTGGAGTTCATTTTGATGTGTTTCTACTAAATATAAACATGTTTCAATGATGAAAGCCTAAGTACTATGTATTTATGGAATACAGTTAGCTTCATTTATCTTAACTGTTGTAAAATCCTACACTTTTTATTTTCATCTTTTCCCTCCTTGATTGACTTCTCTTTGTAGTCACTGAAAATATTTTGTAGATTATTCGAAGTATTCATTCATTTATGATTTTACTTTCCTTGTCTGAGTGGGATATCCTAAGCCCGCAGTGGAGTATGTGGGTTATGCTAAGTATCTCAAAACAGGGACTGAAATTGCTTCATCTTCTTCAGATAGTCTGAGTGATGGCATCAATCGCATTGTTTGGCACCGTTGTTTCAGATCTATACCAACGTGATTTGAACGGACTGTAAGCTATATTTTTCACTTTCAGTGTCCTGTCCTTGACTCATCAGGAACCAGGAAGAAACAAAAGAAAATAATCATAAAACATTTCTTAGATAGGCAGATCTCTAAATCTGTGTATTAAGTGCCGAACTTGTGCTTTCCTGTTAACCAAACTTCTTAGAAAATCAAAGGAATATAATGTTGTAGATATAGAAAAACAAGCATCTCCTAGGAAAGATATATTTTTAAAATGCTCTCTCATAGAATTTTTTGAGAAAGATTAATGGAACAGCAGCTTATGTTATATAACATTACAAGTGAAAGGCTAAAATGTTGCCAATTGACCAAATGCAAATGTTTTGTTTTCTTAAAAAATATTGCTAAAACAACCACCCATTACCAAGTGCTTAATCATTTCTAGAAACAATTCTAAGCATTTTTATGCATTCTCTGTACATATGTATGATATGCATATATATGCATGCTGCATGTACAATATAAAAAAATATATAAATATATATCTTCAATATATTTCTCAAAATCCCCCAGCTACTCCACAGCAGAGGAAGGCCCAGAACTCAAAACCACATCTATGTGGCCCAAGCACACATCACCTATGGATACTTGACTCATCACCTATAACAGGGACATTTGGTCTCTGCTCTTTGAACCAGAGGATGCTTCTCCATATTCAGTTCAATCCCCAAGAGTAGGTGTGGGGTCTTCATGTGACCAATGCTTTAGATTTTCACAGATCCCCTTTAGTACAATGGATGCCCATGGTGTGCAAGATTTGCAGATGGAGGCTGAGTGAAGACTTGTGGCCCAAGCTTGGTGTCGGCATTGTGATAATTCCACTCAGAAGACTAGAGAATTCTGCTCAGCTCCGGATCTTCATTAGTCTAATAGTATTCCCAAAGAAATCCTCTATGTGACCCACCATCTGAGCATGTCCAACCCCACTCCTGGTCCTCTCCCTTGGCTCAAGTCCTTTAGTGTTCTACCCCATATAACAATGTTGCAGTAAATGTCTCCAGTCATGTTCTCCTTGAAACTAAAGCATTTCAGCAGCAAGAAGATCTAAATGTTTTCATTAAGTTGAGTGAATTTTAGTAGGAGGTCCACACAAGAAAAATATTTCTCCTGGAGGCCTTGAATAGCACTGGGTGCTTTCAGGTTTCTGGGGAGAGACTTCTGATCAGTTACCACACGTAAAATGTGGTTCCATCTATTAGGTTCCAAACATAGAAAGGAAAAGTAATTCCGGTGACAGGTTACTCATGTCATCCCCAGGGAGGTTCCTCGTGTAATTTCCATCTACTAATGCAGCTGTCTGATAGACAATGCTGTGAGTTTTGATATGAACTTGATACCGTCTATCATTTTGGGAGGAGGGAAAAAACAAGCAAACAAAAAATAAACAAAAAAATAGAAAGGTAGTAAAGTTCTATTTTCACCACTCCCTAAATCAGGAGGCAGTGTTTTCGGCCCTATCCATCTTTAGCTGCACCAGAAAATGATGACACATTCAAAGAGAGTAAATGAGGGAAGTTTAACACAGAACTGTTTATGAAGGTACCTGCAAGGTGAGGGAAACTAGAGATGCAGAGGCACCCTGAGACAAGCAATATTGATAAGCTCTTATCACCCTTAGCTTACACCCAAGATCCTGTTTTCCAATCCCACTCATGTGAATCAGAGATCTTTCCTAGTGATTTTATGAATAGAGCCAAACAAAACCCAAAGGCTTAGGTGAAATGGAAGGAGATCTGGAAGGTCAGAGGCTTCGTTCCAGTTCCTTCCTTCCTGTATCAGATAATTCTAACTTTGCAAATTCTCTCAAATTTGTCCCATCCTCTCTGATTCTTCTGTCATAATCCTACTCTTTAGAAATTATTTCCTCCTCTTTGGTCATAGTTCTGTCTCAAGAATAGCTTCATGTCGATATATTCTGTTCTGTCAATAACAATGAAAATAATGACCACGTGCCATTTATTAAGTTTTAACTATGTGGCAAGCACTGTGCTAAATGTCATAAAAATGTAATCACCTCGGGTACTTAAAAAATTCTGATGTAAGCAGTATTAATCCCATTTTATACATAAAGAAGGCAAGGTACAGTTTTCCCTTGTCCAACAGCTAAGTTGTGAAACTAGGCCTTGAATTTTAATCTTTCTAACTCTGAAACTCATGTTCTTAATCTCGATGACATCTTAATTCCTATTGAAATGTTACCACCTGGTAAATATTCCTAAATCACAACTCTCTACATAGCACTCTCTTGATTTATTTTTTTAATGGTTCTATTCTGCCAATAAAACTAATTTTAAACTTTCAATAGGAAATTTATGTTTCCTATTATATTTTCCATAAGCCCTTTTATGAAGCAGCCAAACCGGAACAGGTGAAATTTCATGTCTATACTCATATATTCCATGATTTCCTGACTCCTTTTATTCAGTTCCACATTTCTAATTTTTTGGATCCTTGCTGCTAAGCCAGGCCCTCCATTAACTATTTCAAATACCTAAGAAGGAAACATGTTGCTCATGCTACCAGATTCTCGTGGCTTCTGCTCTCCACTCTCCTAAAATTCCCGCTCCCCCCCTTCTCTGTCATAGAATGTACAAAGGTACTTCTCTTTTTTAAAGCAGTAATTTATAATTTAGACACTTTTTCTTCTATCCCTCTTGTCATGGATTCAATACAGTTTATACGTGAATTGGCTGTTAAAATTCCAGAAACAGATATATTTGTTTCTGCGCATGTCAACTCCCCCACTGTGGGACAGGGTTACTAGTTACTGAATCACAGCGTCCCCTTAGTTTCCAGCTTTGGAGTTGAAGGTTGACTTAGCTTTCCATCTTTATCTCCCACAGTGCCTAGCGGAGTGTCTTGCTCTTGCTCTTAATATTTGTTAATTTCTGAATTAATATGAAAACACCTAGTCTTGGAAGGTATTTTTGTGATAGAGTCACTCCTTCTACATAACTTCTGACTCTGCACCTCCGCTCCCCGTGTTAGCCTCTGTGTAGTAACATCTGGGACAAACTTGGTTATGTGGTTCATGTAAGATGAGAGAATAATCTGTCCTTTTAGCTCCTACACAGTGTCTTGAGGGCTCCCTTAGTAGTTAACGTATTTCTTTCAGTTGAATATATAAACACATAAATAAATGACCCTATTAGCTTGTAATTGTCATCTCCTGGGGTTGCTTTCAGTGCCTAATGGGGAAATTTTTCCTCTAAGAGAAGTCTAAATTGGTCCTATTGCCCAATATGAACCACATGCTCTAGTAAATATCTGCGCCAATGATTAATAAAACAGCCCGTCCCTAACTGGAAGGTGAGTGTCATATTCACAGACAAGTACCCTGTCTGTCTTGCCTGCAGTAACTTCCTCTTTGAGGGAATTTTTCAGATCAAGACTTGAGAGGAAAATAAAGTCTCCAAGGATAGCCAAGTATCAGAAAATATTGCAAAAGAAAAGTGTATTCTGTTAGGTATAAAATATTTTTGAAGTGGGTGCACTTTTTTAAGTCCTGTAATCTTCTTATTTCCTATTTGGTTTGACAGGCATAAATTCAAAGGTGTCCTTGTCTCTTACCATTTGTGAATGTGCCCAATTACATGTACATTGGACATTTACCGAATGTGGCATTTCCCTGGTTTCTAGCTAATGCATACAAATAAATATAAGCCAATTTAATAGTGCTTTCACAGGGCTAGTACTTCCTGATTTGAAGTATAAGACAAGATAACACGTGTTAAGCACTTTAGGGCAGGTCAACACAGTTGTATGGGAGTTTGGAGGCAATCTGCCTTGTATCAAGGACTATATAAGGATTTTTTTAGTCGAGAAGACATAAGTTTAAATCTAGGCTCTGTTATTGACTAGTTGATGACTTTGGGCATTGGAATTGCCTTTCTTTGCCTTTGTTTCATCGACTATGATCGTGAGAGACAAAGTCTGGTCTAAAAAATTGTTCTGAGGACTAAATGAGATGGTGTTTGTAGAGAACCTTGCAGAGCACCTGGCCTGTAGTACGTGACCAATAGATGTTGGCTGGGCTCCCTTTGTTTCATTTGATGCCCTCAGAAGACCTCCTGTAAGGGACCTGGACATTTGAATTGAATTTTGAAGCATATATAGGATTTCAAAGTATAGACAATGGTGATAGCAAAATTTGCAGAGTAGTCATGCTTGATATTAACATTTTTCATTATTATCCTCATTTATTAAACATTATATATTTATGTGGGAGAGCAGATAAGACTGTAAGTGCACAAGAATACTGTACTATAATACTTTAAATTTGGCTTTTCCTTGTTCTCTCTCTCTCCCTCTCTCTTTCTGTTAACCGACAGGAGAGAAAGACAAGAAGGAAAGTAGAGACCCATCTGATCATAGTTCTCTCTAAACCTTTGTATATGTATTATGAGGTGAATCATCACTCTAATTATCTTGGTGAGTAAGCATTTTTGAACCATTGCATCTGTGAGAGCTCAATAACTATTTTATGACTTTATTGAAGACATAATAATTATCCTCTCTTTTCTCCTGCCTATGACCCAGTGCCCAGCTTCTCATCTGACCTCATAACCATCACTCTCTAAATGTTTGCCGAATGAGTAAATTAGGTCTTGGATTTAATTCTTTTTCTCTCCTTAAGTTCATTAAGTGTGAGCCAGTTATAGTATTGTCATGAAAACTCTAAATGCTGTTAATTTCTGATACCCATGGTAAATAGGGTATTTGTATTCAGACGGTGTTTGGTCTAACTTGCTATCTCTTCGAATGAGGCTCGTGTGACCAAAGTCCCTTCAGAACCGAACAGCATTGATTTCTTTTTCCTTCTAACAAAAGCAACAACAAATATATAAACTCTCCTTCTTTGGTGAAATGTTTATATGCAAGAGATATTGCCTGTGTCTGTTTCTAAACACATATTCCCCAGGCCATTAGCTGTATATTTAAATATTTTACAGATTCTATTTTTCTACTAATTGACCTTCTGACTAAAGTAATTTGTGATCAGTAATATAGTCACCAAAATTAATGTATCAATTTAATATGTTTAAAGAATCTAATCAAAGCAGTTATTTTCAGTGGAAAGCTATCAGATTCATTTTTGGAAGCTAGCAAAATGCTGATCACTAAAAACTCACAAAGATAAGAAACACACACAGAAAAACTATAGTACAATCTCATTCATGAAAACAAATGTATTAATATAAAGAAAATACGTAAAAACCCTTCTTATTTGTAGGTATGAGTACATCTGTACAATGATTCTGCCCTCTTTGAGTGAAGTTTGCCCCCCCCAAGTTCCAGAATACTTTAGAATTTCTAAATATCTTCCTAGATATCCATCTAGTTATAAGTATAATAAGATGAAAAAAGGTCTATGAGCATCTCAGTTGAGGAATATATTTCTCATTTTTTTTTTAAGCAAAAGGGTAAATATCTTATCTCCTACTTAATAGTAAAGCAATAGTGACATTTGAATCAAAAAGAATAAAAAACAAGTTTGTACCAGTATCATTTTTTAAAACTGTTCTGGAAATTCTGAATAATGCAATATACAAAGGAACAGATAAACCAAAGAATAATTTAAAAAGAAGCAGAATTAGAATTTATAGAAGTCTGCATGTTTTTAATATTTGTAAAATAGCCAAAAGTCAATATAAACCCAATACATTCAATTTTGGTATTCTCACCGCTGCAAGAGAGATTGAGGTCAACACTAGGCCGATTCACCATGTACTGGAATCTGAGGGGGCCAATTGCTGACATCGCTCTGTTCCCAATTCTGAGCCAATTGAAAAAGAGACACAAAGGTCAGATATATATCCAAACATAAGCCTGGTTTATGCCTGAAGACATGTGGAGATTTCTCCTTGAATTAAACTTTCCTTGCCAATCACAGTTAAAGCAGCAAGACAGATACTGGCTTCCATCCACTGCTCTAACCATCCTTGTAGACTGACAGTCTGGAAGAGGAGAGGATGCTTATCTTTGTTCAGTGGGCAGGCAGGTCCTGAGGGAGCCAAAAGACCAAAACCATTCATGAGCTTTCACCAAATAAATCCCCATGATCTAGTGGGAAGAAGAGAGAGAGAGAATTGAGCAAGACAGAGAGCCTGCAAGTTTTATCCCAATGCTTCTCCCTCTTGGGGGATGTAACATGGAAATTGGAGTTGGAGTAACAGGGGTCTACACTAAACCCCCCAGTTTTCCACAGAAGTCTAGTTTGTGCACAGTCACTAGATAACGGATGTTGGCAATATTGGAAAATTATTTCTACTGAGAGATAGTCAGTCCTGTCTTTACCCAAGAAAGGTGTTGAGAAGCATGGGTTCTTGAATCCAACGAACCCTGTGTAATGGATTAAAATGGTCACAAATTAATCGACATGTCTCTCATTAAGAAGTAGAGGTCTATATCTCCTGTCCTGTTTTTCTGAACTAGGCCCGTGGCTACCTTTTGATCAACAGAGTATAGCAGAAATGAGTTTGTGTGACCTCTGAGATTTCGTCATAAATCTCTTGGAATTTTCACTCTGGGAGAAGCCAACCACCATAAGAAGTCTGACTATTCTGAGATTGCTGTGAGGAAGCCCAAACTAGCTACGCGGAAAGGCCACATGAAGAGAGAGAGAGAGATGCCTGGACATCTCTGGATGTGATAGTCATCCTAGCCCAGACGTCAGATATGTAAGCGAAGAAGCAGTGTTGGACATGTCAGACCCAGTGGAGATGATGTGTGGAAGAAATGAAGAACTAAGTTGACAGCCAGAGCAAAGTCCCTAAGCCTATGGCCCCAGTGGAACTATCCCAGACTTCTCTACTTTTCAAGCCACCCCAGTCAGGCCTCAGTCATTATGCAAAAGGAATGAGCTGTTTCTACTGAGCCCTGCCTCAATTGCTAACCCACAAAATTGTGAGCACAGTAAAATCGTAGCATGACTCAGGACAGCTATTTAAATTTCCTGATTTTTTATTTTCTCATCTGTAAAACGAGAACAAAATTCTAGCATCTTTCACATAACACTGTTGTATACATTAAATGAGATAATACTATGTGAAGTCTTAAACACGATACCTGATATGGAGCATGCAACAAATTTAACTATTATATTTCAATAAGCTGTGTCTCTAAAGAATTGAAGAGTCAGGAAAAGAAATAACACCATAATACCAGTAGAATTCTCAAATGAAATTGATGCTCAAGCCAGAAATTGTCTTGCTATGGAATTTCAAGGCAGTTCCAGTTTAAAGCACTCTGAAAAATATGCTTCAGGGGACCATGGCAATGTTTCAATTATACACTTAGCAGTTAGTGATCGCGTTATATTCCAGAATGGTTATATGCCTCCCCAAAAGGGAGATTATTATCATTTCTTGGGGGAACCATGACTGTGGCTTATTCTGATGAAAGAATGGAAAGATGGAGGGAAGGAAGGAAGAAAATAAGGAAAAAAGGGGGGAAGGAGGGAGGAAAAGAGGAAGTCAACCAGTGAGAGAGTCATATTCAACTTGAAAATTTATTTGGTATGTGCATTTAGAGCTTTAAAAATGAAGTCTGTTTGACTCAGTAACTCTCCCCTAGGAATTTGTTCAAAATAAATGTAAGAAAATTTCTGTATAAAACGATGTTTATTATAGTTAATCTGTTAGCAAACATCAGAAATCGCTTGAAATATTCAACGTAAATAATTTATGGTTAAACTATTCTAAAGAATATTATAATTTTGTTAACCAGTATATTTTTTGAGATTGAAGACACAAAGATAAGAAATTTTAAAACTCAGTATGCCTAATAACAAGCATAAGTGAAAGAAGTTTACGCATAACAATTATTGGAAAGGAATCAACAAAATGGTACCCGTGGTTTTCAAGGATTTGTGAAATTATTGGTAATTTGTTTGATCTTTTCTGTCTTTCTCAAATTTCTACCGTAAACATATACTTATCTTATTTATAAAAACACAAACAAAACCTAGACTCTCTCTGCTTTCACTTAAGTAATAACAACTTGTAGAATCATAAAATAGCTTATCATTAGACATGATGAAACAAAATCCCTGGTGAAACTTCTATTTTTTCTCTATAAATCTCATCTCTCTTATTTGAGAATTTTTCTGACAGTTTCAATGAAGATGTTAAAAAATGAAAAGATATAAAACAGAAAAAAATAAGGAGAAAATTTCTCCCTTCTGCATTAAGGTGTGTCTTGGGAGAAGACTTCAGAGAATTTTAGCCTACTTCTGATTAATCTTCATTTTCACCTCCAGATAAATAACTACATATTACTGTCAATCATATTATGGAATGAAGAAATAAGACTCCATTGAGAATATTCTTATATAACCTATTATTCATTTGCAAGATATAGTAACATTTGTAAGTTGCTTATCCAATAAACTCTTATGCAGCCCGTGCATTAGGCAAAATCAGAGCTTGAATTTATCCCTGTTGCTCGAATCAGGTAGATGCCTACAACATTCTAGAGAACAGATAGACTTACTTTCATTGATCTATTTCCATGGTCCTTCCAGGTCAAGAATCTTTGCTTCTCTGAATATACTCTCAGGAAACATAGGCAAATATTTGTAGTAAACTTGCTTGTCCACCCAGGATTTTGACAGTCCTTACAGGAACCAAATTTCAGTAGACATATTTTTGCTGCTGGATTTTAGCAACATAATTCTGAGCTTAGTCTTCCTTTTTTTCATTAAGTTTACAAATCCTTGACAATATGAATGCAAAGGAGGCAGATAATCTTTAACGAGCATGCCTTTTCTTTGTATATGTTGCACTAAAGATACAGAGCTTGGCTTGTTAATGATATCTCTTTTTTAATTAGTCATTGCTTTTGAAGGTCGAATGGTTGCCCTGTCCTTTACGGGGCTGAACTCAGTTTTCTTCCGTCTCCATTTAAAGGATTCTGAGTAATTAGCTTAGCACTCTGGGCTCGTGGGAAATCATCCTTATTCTTGCACAACTAGGTACTCAGGAGCATGGCCAGAGTCAGACTGGGTAAGTGCCTCATAAAAATCTAATCAGAGACTGTGATGGGATTCTCACGGAAGAACAGTATTAAGACATCGTCTGCATTCATGCCCAAAATGTAGTTGAAACCTTCACTATGGTAAGGCACATGGAAAAAAATGTATTTAGGTACTTGTTGCAAATGTGAAAGTGCTAATGTCAGCATCTCTTTATGAACAAAGACATTTTCACAATGTTAGCCAGTAACACTTAGAGAAGAAGGTCCTATTAAACTCTTCCCCATTCCTATCTTTCAAAGGGCATGAGGATGTGGCCCGAGGCTGCTGCCACACAGTCTTCCTGCCGCTCACGTGCACATCAAAGTTCCCCCAGAGAATTTCTTCCCCAGTATCTCTGGGATCAAAGAAGGTATACTATCTCTAGGGTACATAAACGCCCAGGGCATCGACTCCAAAACTGGAGATTACTGTTCGGCTCGATGAGCCTGAGGCCAGAAAATCTGGTTCCAGTCCTTATTCCTGAGTTGCTATGCTTTGACTTTTAGCAACAAACTACTTAACCCTTCTGAGCCTCAGTCTCATCATCTGTAGAATGGGGATAACACTTCCAAGCACTCAGCATAGTTGTGGGTATAAAATGAGATCACAGCTTAAAGCCACTTTGTGCACTGGGACCCACTAAATCATTGTGAGGAGATCTAATTGGGTTCACAATTTGTCTGACTGCTCCTTAAAACACTGTAGTTATAGAGAAGTAGAACAGATTAAAAACAAAAATAGAGAACCTCTCAAATGAGCATTAAACAGGGATGCTTTGGTTTAGAGACCCACTTTTAATAGGGCAAAATTCAATGTTTGCACACCAAAGTGAGGACTGTTGGGTACACTGCCTTTCCTTTTTGATCCCACGTCCAAACCATCGTCGCTAGCTTATGAGCCCTAATTACTGTGGGTGGAGTGCAGAGTGGTTTCATTCTGTCCTTGATTAGAATGAGATTCAATTATCAAAGGAAAGCTTATTAAAGTGTGTGTTTCTAGCTAGCCGGCTTCTCACCACCCAGCAATTTGCCCTCAATGAGAAAGACTGCCCCTGGCAACGTGAAAGACCACCTTAACTTCTTATGTGCATGGGCGCTGAACACAATTTCTAGCTGGCATGGGAAAAGTCTGGGAGGAAAACACTGAAAGGAAATGAGTTTTCAGGTGGAAGAATGAGATTTCAGTGTGACAAGGGTACAATTTCTTGCCCTGAATGAAGGAACAGAGCACCAATTCCTTCCGAGTTGCAGGTGACCCCTACCTCTGATGGAGAATAGGAAGTAATCGCCCTCCTCCACCGTGGAATGGACCCTTCATTTTGAAACCAGGCTGGTGAGCTGATTAGTTCTGCTAAGTGACTCTGAAGAGACCCATTTGTTTAGCACTACGTGCAATTTTAAAGGAAAGGAAGTGTCAGCAGCAGGGAGGAGAGTCAAATGAGGTCACTAGTGAAATAGTGGGAGAAATTTGCTGTTGCCTCTGCCTTGTTTTCTTCTATTCCGTCTCCACTGACCTATGCGCCGGAAAACTGATGCACCAACTAAATGGAACCTTCATTTTCTCATTCCCTGAATAACCAGGCTGGCTCCCCAGTGCCCTCAGAAATGGATCTTCATTTCTCTCTTGGTGGGGACACCACATTTAACCCTTAACGTTAACACAGATTTCACCTGCAGAGCTTGCATCTATATAAGCTGGTTGTATCACAGAAACCTTGTACATTCAAAAATCCCATCTCTGATAAGTCTTTGCTTTGTGGGCATGGCAGAATAACCGCCACGCTTGCAGAAATTGAGGGATATCCTAGGCAGACAATTTGGAAGTTCTAAACATGACAAGCCAAGAAAGTGACCAAGAGCTGCCTTTTTACCTATAAGTTACTCTCAAACTTAAATCAGATTATGCCTTGAAAAGGTCCATGGTGTTTTAAACCGTGTCAAATGAATCAGGTTTCACTTAAAAACAGCAATGTAGTAAATGTTACATTCATAACTTGCATACTAACATTTTTTGTGTGAGGAAAGAAACCCTAAAAGAAACTACAAATAGAGAAGATCATCATTCCATCTCTGCAATTCCAGAATATTGAGAACATGCCCATATCACGGCCATGACCACTTTACAGTTGAAGTCTCTCACTAAAGCTTTCTTCCCACCAATTTAGAGAGAACTCGTGGCTAAAGACTCTGCCTTGTTTGTCTTTGCTTTTCCAGAGTAGCTATATGGCAAGCACTCAAAAGTTTGAATTCAATAAATATACTGTATTAACAGCGTATGAGTTTTCAAAATATGAGCAAATGAATGAAACAGAAAACTGAAGTCACCACTCATGTATTTTTCTTCATATGTTAAAGCCTTACACTTTTTTCGTACAAAACCCTTATCTTCTTATTCCCTGCTTATTATTTACTGCTTCTGATTATCGGCTTACGGAGTGCTTCTTTGTGGAGGTTTTGCTAGGTCTCACTGACTCCAGCATTTCTGAGCCACTTAAAAGGGTCTAAGAAATTAAAGGTAGGGGAAAAGGGATAGGTCCTTTTTTGGTTGTTTTACTTTCCTCAGCGAATGCTAACCAGAAGCCTATATAGGATTCACAATTCAGCCTTTTGTTTGTTTGCTTCTTTGTGGCATTCTATCTGTTTCAACATTTGCTGGGCTGTGCAGCTTTCAGAAATAAATTGTGAAAGGTTTGAGAATGGAAATACTACCAAGATGAGGACCGTCTATGGGAATTCTGTGTGTCCTCCATGTGGAGTCCACTTTATGTAGAAGGCAAAACAGAGACATAAAAAAGAGGTTGGTGAATAAAATGCTGTGAGTGAGAGTCGAATCCAGCATCTGTGACTCGGCAAATTTAATATGATTAGTTACAGTGCCAAATTATTCATTCATTCCTTCATTCAGCAATGTCAGCATTTAGAATGTTCCAGGCTTTTTGTGAGGAAAAACAAGCCCAGAACTTGCTCCTGTGTAGCTTATGGTCTAGTTTGATGACACTAAAATCAATCAAATACTGTATAGTTACAACCCAAGACATGTTCTGGAGAAACACGGATTCTACAAGAACATTGACATTCCCATAAATAGTCTCCAAGGAGGCTGACCTGGATGACATGCTGGAGCAGAACCCCTTGTCTTAAGCCAGGATGAGATGTGAATAATGACAAGAAGCTTTCCAGATGGAGGAGGAGTGGCGAAAGTGTCTCAGGCAAAGAGACCAGCAGGACCTAAGGCCCCAGAGTGGCACCATGTGGGGGAAGTTGAGGAAATGAATGGGCAATATGGCAGGAGGGTATTGATGGAGCAGTGGACTGCTGAGAGGTGAGATTGAAGAGTTATGCAAGGGCCAGTCTTTTAATCCTGGTAGACCAGGTTAAATATCTAGTCTTTATATCAAGACGTTGTAACAAATGCTAACTCCCTTTCAAATGTACTGGCATTATGTTTCCTAGTTTTACATAGAAACAGAAATGTGTTTCTTGAATCATGTCCAATGTGATTGCTCAGACCAACTGGAAGACCTACAACCATACCATTCTGAGCTCTGGTCTCTAAGATAATATTGGTATAGCCACCCAAGGTGGTATGCTATAGTTCCTTTAGAATCCCAGAATTGGAAGGGATGTCCACCATCCTCTACCAGGTGTCCTAGTGTCTGGTTGGAATGTGCTGGGTACAAGAGGACCATCCTATTATATAGATTTCCCAGGTTCAGAGCCTCTTCCTCTGCCCTTTAGACCCCTCTCCACATTTCTCCATCTTGGGTAGAGAAGCAGCATGGGTACTCAAAACAAGCAGGAGACATGGAAAGGAGGAAAGAATAAAGAGGGATTAGGAGGGTAAAAAAGAGAGAATAAAAATTGAAAGTAGGGCATCAGAATAATTGTTCTTCCAAACCCCCCAAATCTAAAGGATTCTATCATCATAATATATTTTTTAATACCCCCTTCTCTCCATTCCCACTGTCATTACCTTGGATCAGACTCTCATTCTTTTCACATTGATTCCTGTAATAGAACCTTGGTCCTGTGTTAATGAGCTCAACCCATATTCCTTGTACTGTCAGACCAATCTTTCTTCAACACAAAACTGGATCTGATCATTCCACTGTCTAACACCCTTCAAAAGCTCCCTTATAACATGTGTGGCATTCAGTACACAGTCTTATGATGGTAGATCTGTACAATGGGATGCTCAGGTGGTTTATATTCTGAGGCATGGATGAGCCAGGCATTCCCAGTGCGCTAGTGACTCGGACCTTTTCTCCTCCTTCATGCCAAACACCAGTGCACTACGATGTGGTAGTGGAGAATTGATGCTCCAGCTCATGGGATCGACTGAATGGATCATATTTTATGTTAATGAGGGGGATTGACACCAGAATTCTGCTAGGAATTGTGCTAAGCACTGTATGTACAATAATTTTTCTGGTCTTCATGAACATGCTTTGAGGTATGTGGTGTTATTATCCTTATTTTATACATATAGAAACTAAGGTTCAGGGAATTATTAAACTTCCCAGTAAGTGGAACAGTTTGAATTTAGATACAGACAGGCAGTCACCAGAACAGACACTCTTAATCACTGTTGTCTACTTCTGTGTCCTAATTGTTTCCTTCTTTTCTTATAGGCAAAGGTTAATGAGCTAAAATCAAACTGGGGCTATAAGCTGTATAGTCAGATCTGATTATAAAAATTCACAGAGACTACCCCAGTTTTTTTTAAATTCACGATTATTTGGCTTGCATTAAGGTAGCTATCACTAGATCCTTGACAACTTTGTGCTGTACTGAAATTCCACTTAAAAATGCCTGAAATAACAGGATCTAAAATTCAGCCATGCTCTAACCAAGGGTCAGGTTCTCATAGCCTCTTGATTGGTTTGCATCTTTCTGAAAGAATCTTAATTTAATGCTCCTGTCCCATCCTCCCCCTCCAACCCCCAGACCAATCTCACCAGCCTTCTGAGATTTTGCTAAAAGTCCAACACACTGTCTTCCAGGAGCATTATCATATAGTCTTAGTAACATGAACTGAATAAAAATAGACATATTACACAGTCTTGGTTCCTCTAACAGTGATTGGAAATAGATCGAAAGAGCTGAGGCACTAACTCAACCAGCCATTCCATCATCAGCTTGTCTCAGGGTAGTAATAAACTTCTTAGTCTGCTAAATTTATGGAGTAGAAGTGCAAGCACAGCTTCCCAGTGGTACCCATGGCTTTGATCAGGTCAATAACAGTGGTCTGGAGGTCTGCATGCTGACCAGTATAAGCACCATGTGGACTCTCACCAATGCCCTGTCATTAACAATTGCTTCCACACCAGCTCCTTAGCTGGAAAGACAAATTAGGCTTCCTAAGGAAAGAGTTTTACTTAAGATTGCATGAGAGTGTTTCCTATGTGAAAGCGTAAGATTAAGGGTTTTACTCCAAAACAGTCTCTATATTTATGCACTCCATTAGCTTAGCCAGCAACTCTGGACCCCGAAAGAGTGACTGGTACAGCCATGAGTCACCTTCTCATCTGACTCGAGGTGTGACTTCTACCTTTGTAAGGGCAATGCTGCCCTGTGCTGCAATGGAAAAAAATCCTCATGTTACATGATTTACGCAATTAATAAGCTTAAGATACCCAAGGTACCCTGTGTGTTTACAATGGATATCATAATATAGTTGGCTTTATATCAAATTTGAAAGCCAAGTTGTATTGGTCCTTGAAGGATCTTTCTTGCTCTGCCACTGGACCTTTGCAGGTGCTATTTCATCTGCCTTGATCGTTGTTGCCCTCTTCATTGCCTGCTTAACATTTATTCTTCCTTCAGAGGGCTGTTGAGGAGCTCTTCCTCAGAGAAGCCTTCTCATACCTTGGTGACTGGATCTCCATTCCCCACCTCCACCCCATAGGAATGCTCATTTCAGTGTAGTAAATAGATTTGACGATGTCTAGGATCTGTCTCTGTCTCTCCCACTGAGCTGGTAGCTCCCTGAAGGTCAGGACCTTTGTGCTTTGGCTCACTGTTAGAGCCTCAGTACCAAGTACAGTCTTCAGTGCATAGTGGGAGAGCAATAGACATTCCACCCAAGAGTATAACGGGAAAAATAATTTTAAAAACTAAGAAAAATATATACTATCTTTTAAAAAATGTCTGCAGAGAATTATTCATCTTAAATTCTAAAAGCATTCATTTATTCATTTTTTTCAACAAATATTTCTTAATCTTGCAATATTTTCCAGGTATTTCCTAAGACCCAGCTCTACAGTGGTAAATAAAGCAAACATAAGTATATTTTTTTTGTAGAAATAATCTTTTTTTTAAATCTCTCTCTCTCATTCTCTCTTTTCTCTGGCAGAAATAACAAAATCTATTTACTCAATAAAAATAGAATGGTACAAATCCTTACCCGCTATTTATATATCACTGCTTCATGGCAACCTTTACATTTGTTCCCTTTAAGACTACAGGAAATTAATTCATGGAAAGGCATGTTTTACAATTGCTCAAAAATCCAGAAAAAGTTTTCTCTGGAAGAAGCTCCTGACTTTATAATTGAATATCAGGATATATGACTTCCATACATATTTTCACAAAGAAAAACAAAGAAGAAACAAACAAACAAGAATGCCTACCTTTCTCTTTTCTAGATTAAGAAGGATGTGTTAAATGGCTTAATTTTTTTAATGTCAAATAGGGATTTCCTCCCTCATGGGATCAGAGCACTTTGGGAACCACGGCCAGACAGTGGTTATATTTTAAGGAAAGTAAGCGTGTGCTAGTGAGAAATGAGGTGTTTGGATATTCAATGTATGTATGTGTTTCTTGTACGTGATGTGTTAGGATGTAACAGAGGACGATCTGGAGCGACAGTTGGGTGTCAGAGGAAAAACTTGGAATTCTCACAGCAACATGTTGAATGAAAGCCAAACATAATAAAGCACATCTAGCTTCTTTCCAGACAGATCTAAAAAATTAATTTTTCTGCAAACTAGACCCAATTTGTATTGAATTCCTCTATATAAGCAAGTTAAGATTGACCAGAGGTGGCTTTTACACACATGATTTTTATTGACCATTTGCTTGTTTAGGGGAAACAGAGAAACAGCACAGCACATCTCTAATAAGAGTTTACTGAGTTTGCACAACTTTAAATAAGGGTAAGATCTACCACTGGCAGTATAGTGCGGTGATTTTAAACTCCAGTTTAGAACGTTCACTCACGAACAAGAGTAACTCTATGTAAGAGCGGAAATATGAAGCAGTTGTATGCAATTCAACCACAAGACACATCTGCTCAACATTTTAGTAGGACGCATAGAATGACATTCATTTCACATTTGTTCAATGGTTGGAGCATAACGCTATGGCTTGAATGCAGTAGATCAGAGGTTCTCAAAGTGTGGTCCCTGGACCAGCAGCATTAGCATCAGGTGAAGACTTGTTAGAAATGCAAATTCTCAGGGCCCACCTCAAACCTATTGAATCAGAAACTTCAGGGATGGGGTCCAACAATCTGTTTTAACTAGCCCTCTTGGTGATTTTGACGAACACTCAAGTTTGAGAACCCTGCCTTAGATTCAGATAAACCGATTCAGTCCTGGCTCTGTGCTATTATCATGAATGTCACTTTAATTCTGTGCTTCACTCCAGTTTTTTTCATTTCTAAATTAGAGATAAACTAAGCACTTCTAAAGTTTATCAGGGATGCATGTAATGGAAAGTGCACCGTCAGACAGATTTGGCGTCAACATCTGAATTTCCGGCTTTCTACCATATGACTTTGGGTTAACAATAATGAAAACTAATGATTAGTGATTGTTTCCTAGGTGCTAAACTCTGTGCTAGATGCTTTATCTTTGTCTCAGTTTGTCCTCACAAAAATGCTATGGGATCACATTGTCCCATTTTATGAATTAATTGCTGAGATTTAGAGAGGTTTTGTGAATTGCATCACTAGAATTAATACAGATATTAAACTTGCTGAAGAGCCCAGCTCTGACTATACCAGTTAGGAGTAATTCTTTTTATAGATACAAAACTTGTATAATCCTGAATAAAATGGGATAATACGACCAACCGCATAGGAAACGAGTGAGTCAAATAGGAGGAGTTGGACATCTGACACATAGTAGCTACTCAAGTACTAAATTCTCTTCCTTCCACTCTTCCAACATAATATTTTATGATATTATATGATCTATATAATAGTCCCCACTTATCCATGGTTTCACTTTCTGTGATTTCATGTTCTGTGGTCAACTGCAGTCTGAAAAAGTTAAATGAAAAATTCTGAAAATAACTCATAAGTTTTCAATTGCATGCCTTTCTAAGTAGACTGATGAAACCTTGCACCATCTCACTCTGTCCTGCCTTAGACATGAATCATCCCTTTGTCCAGCATATCCACACTGTATATGCTACCCGCCCATCAGTCACTTAGCAGCCATCTCAGTTATCAGATTGACTGCTGCAGTATTGCGGTGCTTGTTTTCAAGTAACCCTTATTTTCCTTAATAATGGCCTCGAAGCACGAGAGTAGTGATGCTGGCAATTCAAATATGCGAGAGGAAAGCCACAAAGTGCTTCCTTTAAGTGAAAAGGTGAAAGTTCTCGACTTAATAAGGAAAGAAAACGAATCATATTCTAAGGTTGCTAAGATCTATGTTAAGAACAAATCTTCTATCCATGAAATTGTGAAGAAGGAAAAAGAAATTTGTGCTAGTTTTTCTGTCACACCTCAAATATGTATATATAGAATAAAACATAGTACATACAGGTTCGGTGCTGTTCGTGGTTTCAGGCATCCACTGGCCATCTTGGAACATATCCTCCATGGATAAGGGGGACTACTGTACATACAAATTCAAAAGATGATTGATGATATCATTGAAGCAACTATTTAGAAATGTCACTGCTGCCTATTTTTTAAATGTTTTTGAAACATTTTTCTGCTACACTTTACAAATTCGGATATTCTTGAAGGGACTAAAGGGATTTCATCCTTACTAAGTACGGACATTGTAGGGGACACACTGCAAGCCCGTTGCCTAAGATGCCTGTCTCCTGATGTTATGCCCCTGTGTTATTATGCTGTCTCCTTGAGTGTAGGTAAGAATATTGACTTGCTTCTAACCAATAGAATATGGCAAAATTGACAAGACATCACTTCTATGATTACATTACGTGAGATTATAACTTTTGAAAGCAGACTTTCTGATAGACTCTCTCCCTTGATGGCTTTTTATGAAGCAAGCTGCCACATGTGAGTTCACTATATTGCAAAGAACTGAGTACTCTCTGGCTGACAGCCAAGAAGGTACCGAGGCCCTCAGTCCAACATCCCACAGGGAACTGAATCCTGCCAACAATCACATTATCTTGGAAGCAGATTTTTCACCAGTTAAGCTCTCAGATGAGACCTCAAGCCTGACTGACACCTTCATGGAAGTTTTGTGAGATACCCTGAAGCAGATGACCCAGGTAAGCTACGCCAAGACTTCTTACCCATGAAAACAATGGTGTAATCCAGCTGCATTATTTGTTGTTTTAAATCTCAAAGTTTGCCAGGTAGCAATATATAATACAAAGATCAAATAGTTTCATATTTAGACCATTAAGTCCCTTTGTATGCTCCTTTCTTGAAATACTTTAAGTCAGAATATGGTTAGGTAAAAAGATAAGTGATATTCTTTAGCATTCACAATAAAGACAGTGTTCTCTAGATATGTCAAGGAAAGCTTATAGAATAGAAGGCTGCTGATAGGAGAAACACAGAGCCAACAAGGTGGTCCACCAACAGAAATCTATTCCTTCTCCTTCTGGACTGCAATTTTTCACCTGTCCTCAAAGGTCTGGGCTAGGTGTCCTTTCCTCTGGGAAACCTTTACAAGGAGCTCCATTCTGAAGTGACCCTCTTCTGTGATCCCATATAATCTGATTGCACTTCTTTATCTGGTTATATTCCTGTCTCTCTGTTTCATCCATTAGACACTGAACAATTTATCTATGCCTCCTCTCTCAGTGTGCTCTTCCAGCTCCCCCTTTTGCCCTTCTCCACCTTCATTCTTCTATAAGATTCTATATAATCTATATTCTCAAAATGTTATTACCATATGCAAATTAATTTAAGAAAAAAATGGAATATATCCACTCTTCCGATTAAGACATCCAATAGATGGTGGGGATGTCAGTCACAGCCGATTCCAGTCGATTCAACTATTGTGTCACTCCTCATTGTACTTCTGTCTTTCTCCCCCTTTCTTCCACTTTTTCCTCTTCTCTGTTTTCAAATCTGTTTCTTATCCTTCTTCACCTGAATCTCCTAACTTTTTACCCAGTCTCAGCTTCCTCTATCTTATCTTCATCCTCAAGAAAAGATCTCCATGTAGCGCAATGATGCTTCCACCAACTCCATGCTTACTGCATCCTTCCAGCTAATCTCCTCTTGCCTGGCATTCTTAAACATTCCTGTAAGGGGTTCCTCTCCTCCTTAGTTATATTAGGTGACCAGCTTTCAGTGAATCCTTTTGTGCAGTCTTGGCAAAGCCTCTACATTTGTCAATTGAGTAACATGACTGATTACCACATTATAATCACATGAGGAGATAGAATGGAAATTTCAAAATGAAAAAATTTCAGGACAGACTTAAAAGTAGCAGATGGTCAGTAAGTACAACTTTTTACTGACTTATAAGTGAAAACCCAACCAGCCCCATGTTCAGCCTTACATCCTGTTTGACATCTCCTGTGTATTCATGTCCCTACATCCTCTGGCTTTTAGCTCTTATGAACTAATGCACTCCTCCTTCTTAAGAATGTTTCAGGTTGTCTAGAATCTCATTCCATGGTAAACTAACTCTTCCTTCCAACTCTTTCAAAAGGTACTTCTCCAATTATTCTAGCTTTAAATGAAATCTAGCTATTCCTTGAGCTCGACTCTAAAGATTCCATATGATTCTGCCCCATGGAGGCTGCTCATTCTTCTCACCATATGTTCCTATACAGAATTACTTTTGATTTACCAAACATCACTTCATGGCCCTGCCTTTGCACATGCTGCTTTCTCCTTCTAGACTGCCCTTTTTCACCTGTCCTTCAAAGACCAGCTGGGTCAAGTATCCTCTCCTCTAGTAAATTGGCCCAGTAAAGTTAGTTCTGAAGTTAGAGACACTCTTTGGTGTTTCCATGTAACCTGACTTCCCTCTTTAGTCTGGTTGTGTTTCTATCTCTCTTGTAAAAACAATGAGCTTCAAGAGACAGGCACTGTTCCTTTACTCTCCTTCAGCTTTGAAACTACCAGAGCATGTTGCAAACAGTAGACGTGCAAGTATTGGTTAGATTAATGTCATTTAATCTGCACCATGACTCCGTATGATAGGTATAAAATATAAGACATTTTATTCTGATTCTAAAATAATATATGCACATTACAGAAAATTTGGAAAATACTGATAGTATGAAGCATAAAATAAAATCAACTATACTCTTATCAAGCAGAGATAATCACTGTTAACATTTTGGTTCATTTCCTCTAACCATTCTGTTTGCATTGTAAAAAAAAAAAAAAAAAAAAAGCCAAGATTGCAGTTATAGACTATAGATTGCCCGGGCTTATTTCCCATCACTCTCCCCTATGCAGTACAGAGTCCCCAACCTTCTTTTGTTTCCATCCTTTTGAAAATGCTCATCCTCTTCTTACAAAGCACTCACCCTTCCTCCTTTTGTAGCACGCTCTTCTGTGCTCTCCTGGTCAATAATTCAATTTCTGTTCCCTTTGTGCCTCTTTCTCTGAGATTCTCAAGTTGAGTTATTTATTATTTCTCTGTTTTGATTACTACCTGGCACATGTATCTCTTGTAACACTTACAGACCATGTATTTTAAGTATGTGCTCTTTGGATATTTTATCCTTTTGACACCAAGCATCTCATCTTTGCCTCTTCTCCCACTCTGTTCCTTCTGCTTCCTTCTTGCCCTTTCCCACTCTCATTCTTCATTTGTGATTTGACATATACTATACACTCAATATGTGATTACAAAATAAATGAACCATGCCATGAGCTTTTTGTCCTGTACTTGATACAGATGAGCAAAAAGAGGCATATGTAAGTTACACCAATTGCCCAAGGACACACTGGTATGCTGCTTTCATTTTCCTGAAGGAGAAAAAAAATCAATAGTCTGCAATGTCTTTCAAATAAATTAAACACACATGAACCAGTTTTACATCTAGAGTGGGTATTTGCAATATTGATGCTCCAGAATGAAACTGAGTGTTACCCATCATCAGAATGTCTTAACACCAATGAGTTACTGCTTCCATCAACCACAAGCTGCAGTTGAAAATATCCGGAAAATTTGCTTCGTGTCAGTGGCAACTCTTGCAGGCACCGATTCACCTCATATCTACATATGATCTACATAGAGGCCAGAGTGGTTGGCATTCCTGGCCGGTGTATTAGTTTTGTTAAGGCTGACAAAGAGGCAAAGGAAAGGAGAGCCCTTGTTGGATAGAAGTTTTGTTCAAATTGTTCTCCTCCCCCTCCTCTCCCTCCTCCTGAATTCACGTTTTTGAACCATGATTGTACACCTTCTCCTTGAGGAAGACAGGAAAATAGAAGCACTCACTTGTGCAGATAAAGAGCATGTCCCCGAAGTCATTCCAGCAATACACAATAGAGCTTGCCGTGAACATGAGAGCAACATGATCGTCTACAAAGAGCATCTTCCAGATGCTGCTTCTGTGCTTTTGGGTTGTTTTCTTGTTTGTTTATTTGAGAAAACAACACAGTAATAAAGAAAAACAAGAGGTACATGGGTTTCATTCACCGAATAATAACCAATAGATAATTTAAATGAATTTTCCTGAAAGCAGCTGGAGAGAAAAGATTATACAGTTGCACAAGGAAAGAGAAGGTACACTCTGACCAAGTCCGTTATTAGAATGTGAGGGCTCAAATATTGCATTTCCTATTCTGCCAGGGTGTTATTTTAACCCATTAGCATAAAACAAACTCTGTGGAATGATCTGCATTGTCAATTCAGGTCATCTGTTAAATCCATCAACAGTGTTTATTGAGTGCCTACTGTATACAAGGGTGAGTGTCCAGTGCATTCTATCGACAGAATCACTTAATGCCATTGTAGGCATCCACAAATAGGGGTCCAGGAGAGTTCTCTAAGATTGTGTTTCAAAGGAGCCCGACTAGAACCGGCAGCATTCCCCTCCCCCCACCCACACGATATACAATAAAATGAAGGACAAAAAGCCCAATTCAAGACTGCTGTATTTAGTTTCTCTAACTAGTATGTTGGTGCTAGGAATGTTATACCAATGGTTTTCCAAAGTTCAGATTGCCAAGCCCCATGCCCAGTATTTCTGAATCTAATACTTTTCCAATGACGCAGATGTTACAGCTTCAGGGCCCAAGTTTGGGAAACACTGCTCTGTATCATTTCCCACAAAACGTGTTCTACAAAACATGAACAGTAACTGCAAAGGTTACCTTGCTCATAGACTTCCCTCTCTGTCATTTTTTTCTTCATGAATTGAAATGTCATGAAGAGCAATAAAACCTAAGTATAATATTTTCCTAGTTAACTCATCCATTCCTAGACATAACTTCTCAGGACCTGGTAAAATTATGTGGTTTAATTAGAGTTAAGAAGGCAGAATGATCGATATTGCATTCATTTGCTCACATGATCATTTATTTATTTATTCAACATATATTTTTATATTTGTCATAGATTCTGTGCTAGGGACTAGGACCTAAAGATGAGAAAGGCATAAACAACACTTTTATGGGATCAAAATCTAGAGGGGAAGACAAGTAAATATAAAACTACCACATATGATTGCACAATGATAGCAGTAAGCACAAAGAAGGAGCTCCACTTTCAACCAGGTTGGAGAGGAGTGTTAGGAAATGCTTCTAGAGTAGCTGATGTCTGCCCTATGCTGCAGGGTATGGAAGCCGGGGCATCTAATGGGATCAGTGTTTCGCTCCCAGAATGATGATACAACTAGAGATGGGGCAGTTTTGTAACAAGGAACCTGCTGCAATGCTAAAGAAGAGGTTAAGAGCACCTGCCTCAGGGCTCAGCCCTCAGAGTTTGAATCCTGGCCTGGCACCTGCACCCTCCATGACCTTGGGCAAGTCACTCAATTTCCGCGAGCTCTATTTTTTCATTTTAATATATGGATAGCAACAATGCTTGGATTGCGTTGAGGATCAAATTCAAAATAATGCATTGGAAGTCCCTAGTACATTGAATACCCTGTACATAGCCAGAACTCTCTAAATAGGAGTGAAAATGTTAGTGAATATCAAATCAACTAAACGGAACAAGTTATAACCCTACACTGATGGGAAGGACTGGAAAGGTAAGACTTGTTCATTGGTAACAGGGGTATAAAACGATTTCTCACAACAGCCTTCCTCATCATACTCCTAGAACATCTATATTTTATTTGTAAACTAAAGACTCTATGCATCCCTCTGAGTATTCATTGAACTTTCTGTCTGAAAAGAGAACACAGGAAAATTTTATCCAGCCTTTTCAAAGTAAATAGAAGTAACCCGAGACTCAGAGAGCGTGAATGGCCCAGCCAGCCATTTCAATAGACCATAGGCTTCTTGAAGACCAAAGCCACATTTACTCACATCTGAAATCTTAGTTCTAACAAAGTCTCGACACAAAAGGTGGTAACACATGAGAGCTGAATGAACGAGGAATCCAAGTTTTTGTTTCGCTTTTTGTTCTTTTAATTTTTATGGGTCACGTTGTCACAATGCAATCAGCCTGAGACAGAGATAACACTTTCTATATGGAAAGAGATAACATGTAGTGCTAAAACCCCTTGCTCACTATGTACACTTTTAATTCTTTAATGCAGTTTCAAAAATTCTTGCATAAAAAGGCTTGTGTCCATGATTTTATTTAAATCACTGGCTTATAGTTAAGCCCCATGGCAGGATGAAATGTTTCTAATATTTTCTGCGTGTTTTTCTGTAAGAGCATTAAGGAACAGTTTGCAAAAACTTCAATTAATATTGAATGAATAAGTGCAGTAGTCTTTGCCTTTTTCAGTATTACCCTCTATCTTACCATTCCTGACATGGAACCTATGGCATTCACAAGCTCAGGTCTTGGCGTTAGGAATGGGTTCATTATGTGAGAGAAAATACATATCTATGATGTCAAAATACTACTAGAGCCTCAAGCTTTCTCTTAACTGTGTTCTCATTCTACTCTATGGTCCCTTCGTATTCTCAGCTTTGAGAGCCCTTTCATATGCTCTTTGCCAATAAGAGATGGTCTGTAAACTGCCACGGTCCCTAAATTAAACAATAATGGTCTCTCATTTTAAGGTAAGCTTAGGCATTTTTCTCATCATTTTTTCAACAGTAAGTTGGTACCTTTGGGGTCAAAAGATTTCATTGACAGTGGAGAACCCATTTTGCTCTATTATGCATGTTATTGTGCTTTCCATTTGCAAAGGCCTTTTCGATGTTTGATAATTTTTGTAAGACTTTGGTCTACCCTTAATTCAGTTGAAATGAAAAGCATACGATTTGGACAAGCAAATGCCAGGGTTTTGCATCCTTACTGCCCCAGGGTACGACTTCCCAGTTGGTATATTCTTGAGTAAGACACTGCATCTCTTTCAGCCTCACCATTCACTGAGCCCGTTTTGATTCAATAATAAGGCTGAACTTCCCAATATTTCACCTGATGAAAATGGCATCTCCATCCCATGGATGCCCAATTTCAAGATTCTGGGACTCTAAGCTTCTGTGACAAGAATTCACATACCTTGGAGTTTATCCTTATGTTCTACGTGGCGAAGTTTTTATTAGTAGGTAGAGAGAGTAAAAGGATAAAATAGGTCAAAAAAAGGAAAGCTCCATGAGTGACAGTAAAAGGATTTTAAATTAGCATTTGATAATTTTCTTAATTTTGTAAATGGGAAAGTAAGTGCTTATGTCTTAATACATTCAATCAAAATTATCTCATGATATCCCTTGCTGCTGCAGAGTGAGTGATGGAGTCTCCCTTTTGTGGGTAAGCACAACAGTCATTAATTTTAACGAGAATAATGTGTTTTTTAAAAAAATGTGGATATTATTGTAATGAGCATGCTGAAAACTTGCACTGGCCTGAACCGAACGATGAAAGCATCACCTTCCACATCAGTAACACACTAATCTGGAGGTCTCTGTGCCCCAGGATCCCCTGGACAATGATTACCAAGGAGTTTTTAAGTCCATTAGTAAATCCCTAATTTACAAATGAGCGACATTGGTGCTAAGCAGTAGGTCAACTCTCACGGTCTCCAATATTTCAAAGACTGCCACCATCCCCACAAGGAAAGTCATACCTCACTTTATACAGCAGGAAGGAAGGAAAGCTTACTTCATGATGGTGAATAACACAGCATAAGAAAATCTTTTCTTCTGATAAGGAGATAGCATACTATGTGGTCGTTGTCCTTTTCAGCACCCCCACCCAGTGGTGCTGTCTTCTCAGTGGACTCTCCAGCTACTTTGGTTCCAAACATCTGGGTTGAGGCCCAGAAACAAGCATTTTAACAAGCACTTCCGAGGGTTTGGATGCAGGTTTCCAAGGTTCCGTATTATGAAGAATGCTTCCAACAGTGCCAGAATTATTTTTAAAATGCAAACCTAATCGACATCTCCCCCGCCACACCATCCACCTTTACCCTCTCCCCACCTACAGTCTTTCAGGATAAAAATTGGCAAAGAACTCTTGTCTTAAAGTTTGTAAATTGGAGGTCTGTGTTTCGATATGGCTAGTTTGAGCTATACATTAAATTACATATATATATTTAAATATATTGTCAACCTTTATAAAAGACATTTTACAGAAAACGACAGATTGAAAGCTGCTCTTAAAATATTATTCCCACATGGCTTGTCCGGGTTAATGACATTTCTTTTCAAATGGAACATACCTTATCTATTCACTAGTCCCAATCACTTCCGCTCAATGACACTAATCTGTCTGTCTAATTTTGACCTGATTGGAGATCTCAGCTATCTGAAATTTCTGGACTTCTTCATAAAATCTTCCCCCGTCCCATGAAATACTTCCTTTAGTGCTAGCACAGAAATTTGACCTCTAGCCAGAACATATGTTTTTTCCCTAATATATTTTATCGCTGCCATTTAATTTTTAACTCTGTGCTTTTGTATGGGTTCTGCTTTGAATGTCCAGTGTCCAAAATCCTATCTAGGGTAAATTTGTTCTTCTTTTAAAACTAAGCTCAGAGATGATACAAATTAGAATAGTGTGAATTATTTCTTCTTCTTTAACTTCCTATTACCATTGCTTACTAGTATTTAAGTCCATTTCTAAAAGAACTATATTGTTTACTTACTTTAAAATGCTAAACTTTGAATTTCACAGAGCTGGGACCTAAATTAATCACCTGTATATCCCTCAAGCATAACCTCAACCAGGCGCGTAGTAATTGCACACAAATATTGCGTACGGATGGATAGATGAATCTATGTTACAAACCTCCTTGTTGGTAGTTGTAGCTTCTATGAGCTATCTGCTTTATTATCATTGTTATTATTATTATTATTACTATTATTATTTAATATCGTCTGTGGGAGGTGCAGAAATCAATTGTAGGCAGTGGCGAGAAAACAAAGATTAAGATAAGAAGGTAACTGTCTAGCATACTAGTTATTCACATCCATCCAGACCTTATGGAAACAAAACTATAACCAGCTCTTCACGGAAACTCTAGCATGTTTATATTATCCACCATGCAAGGGACAAAGGACAGGGATCCAGAATCTAGGGGAGTGACTGGCACACACTAAGTTCTCAATAAACATTTGTTGAATGATTGAATGAGTGGATGCATGAATGAACGAATTTAAAGATGACTGTGATTCCAAACCTTAGGGAACTTAAGTCCCAGTGAGGACACAGTTAGGGCCACCATGACCAATTGTGTCAACTAGAAAAAGGTGCCCTCCTTCCGTTCAGATAAATCATAAAATGCGACCTTTCCAGGCAGACAACTTGTAAAATGTGTTCCTAATTAAATGCAGTCCCATGCCAAGGAGCGTTGACGGAAAAACCAGGGCTGCATTTGAACATCCATTCAGTTGTCATAAGATCCTCTAGAGGGCACAACGTCTACCACTATATGTGGCAGCCCTTAGTGGTCATGAAAACAACTGGCGCTGATATTCTGTGGTGAGCACAAGCAATAGCGTGTGTCCCAGAGAGATGAGAGGCTTTCCTTGGAGGCCAAGGAGTTGGTGAAGGTGCAGAGGCAGAGCTGACATCTGAAAGCAGTTATAGAGGACAGGAGGAGGGGAGGCAGTCCCAGGACACAAGGCAGGGCATTCGAGACACAGAGGCTCAGCGTGTGCTCACGCATGGGACTATTCTGGGCACTCTTTTGAAGAATGAGTATGTGAGGACGCATAGGTCCAGTGAATTATAAATGGACGTTATGGGAAGTGAAAGAAAGCACACAACCAAGAGTTATCTGAAATCGAGTAACAATAGCAACATGCAATTAACTCCTATTGAGCAGTTATAGATGCTGGGAACTATTCGAAGCCCTTTATACACATCAGCTAATTCATTCCTCTTGACAACCCCACGAGAGGTGTGATGAAAAGTACCCATAATCTAGGTATTTTCTATGCATCGTAATTTTTAGAAGCCTGTGAGTAAAGTTTTATTGTTATCTTTATTTTGCAAAGGTATAAACTTAGAATATTTTGAATTCTATTCATTCCCAATCTGAGGCTCAAAGTACCTATGTGCATACATCTAATAGGTAGTAGAATTAGGATATTTCTGAGCAGATCTCTGCTGCTGCCAAATAGGACTAGCCCATGTACTCAAAACCTAAGTGATGGAGAGGCCTGTGAGTAGGTTCTGTTAAATGAAAACCCTTCCCTGGTCTGATCAGCTGTAGCCTAGTTGAGGAACTCTCTGGTACAAAACACAGTTGCTGGGGCACATGTTTGCTAAGGAACGTGAGCACCTATGGTCACAACTGGCAGGTGAGATATTTCATACAGATTCCCAGTGGGTCTATGGTAAGGATGAGAAATCTGGGTTTTTGCTGTTGTTTATTAACTCCACTGGTAATGCTAAGAACCAGCTGTATTTGAAAACCATAATTTTACAATACTGTAATCCAGTCCTACTAAAATGCTCTCTATTTGTATTTAAATGAGCAAGTCAATTAAATTTACTTCAAGTTGAAGAAGTAACTCTTGCATTTCACCAGAGGGCTCATAAGTTTGATGAAATAAAAACGTGTACCCAGGGGAAATAATAAATAAAATGCAGTAGCTTGCGTTTTGGCCACTAATAACTGAATATAAATTGGAGATATTAGGGAACTATAATACAGATTGGTAGATAAATAGATAGAGATAATGAAGTTCTTCTCTACAGTAGTAGCAGAGGTTGTATTTCTTTGAGTATTTCCAGAGAGCAGAAAGGTGAATAATAATATATTTTGATCTTTACAACAACCCCTTAAGGTGTAAAAAGAAGACATTGTTATTTCTATTTTACAGTTGAGGCTTTCAGAATTTATTTGACAGTTCCTAAGACAGAAAAACTGAGGCTGGTTCTCAGATTTTCACACGTCAAATCCTTGTGGTCTGTACCCCTTCATGGTGCGTCCTTTGCAGAAGAGGAAGAGGAAGAGGATCCTTTAAGCTTCTTTTTCTTTATTTGGAGTAAAGCATAAATTGTAGAAGAAACGTTAGTGAATGTGCCAACCTTCAAAAGATGAGCAAACTTTGGTCTTTAGTACAACCAAAAGCCTGAGTCAGTGGTACACAATCAAATATCTTCTTATTCAACTATTAGATTTCAGGTAATTGAATGGACATGTGTATCTTGAACTTAATGAAACCTTTAAAGTACTCATTTATTCACTCAAAAAAAATATTGAAACAAGTCTTGGTTTCAGCTACAATATAAGTTACTAAGGATAGAGGATCTGTAGTCTTTGATTAAAAAGCAAAGAGGCTAATTCAAGACACCACACACATACGAGTAAATGAACTATCACAGCCAAGTGAGAACAGAATTACAACAAAGACGTGTGGACCTAGTCTTGTTTCACAGAACAGAGGAGATCCGGAGCTGAACTTCAGAAATCAGGTCAATCCAAGTTAACTGAAAAGGAGGTTCAGCTCATCCATATAATGGAGAAGTAAATGCAAAGAGAGCGGTGGGTGCATTTGAGCAACCTGAAGACGGATAACCAATTATTGCCTTCCTAAAGAGTCCTAGAAAGTTACATAGATTCTCACACTTACTCAATGAATATTTGATATTTACCACACACCTCTAATGTGCATAGCACTAGTCCGTGCATGTCTCAGAGGAGCCGAGGGCGAGATTCAAACACACCAGAAATAGCACCTGTGAGAAATGGATGGGTGACCCCTGTTTCCACACAGCATCTGACAAAAGGATTGTATTGCAGGACCTAAAATCAATGTGGCTCTGGGAGACGGCACCAAATGCATTAAGAGCGACTTTCATCTCTCAACAGCTAGAGGTGTAATGGACTATGACAGGAAGAAACACCTGGAGAACTCTGGAAAACACAAAATGTTGAATGAAGCAGAGTCAGGAGACTTGCGACAAAGGGACAAAGCCATGGAATAGATGGGGCTTCGTAGACGCAGAGTTTTACTCCTAATACGTGCTCTGGCCTCAGGCAGTGTTGGGATGCAACCCTGGGACAACAAAGTTCTTCCATTTCCTTGTCACTCTACTACTGCTAGGAAGGATGATCACTGTGGAAAGCACTAGCATGGGGTGGAGGAAATATATGGATAGGGAAGACAAAGACGTAGGCTTTAATTCACTCTAACATTTCCAGACACACATCTAAGAGAATATCCCCAGATCTTGATTTGGGGCTTTATGGTCTAAAGGGATCAAAGGCTTTCACTCAAGAGTTCGGTACACAACTAATGATTGAGCAGTGGTTTAATATATATTGAGGGAGGCCGTATGGTTTCATAAAATGTGCGTATTTGGGAGGCAGGACGATGGGCACTGGTTGATTTTCTGTGTGTGTCCTTTACTGTGCCTCAGCTTCCTTCTCTGTAAAATGAGAATGATAACTGTCCCCTCACATATGGCTAATGTGAGGACATGAGGATGTAACGATAGATGCTGGAGGAACACTTGGTAGAGTGCCTGGCACATAAAAGTGCTTCACGAATGGTAAACCTTCTCCTGCTACTGTTCTATAATCTCCTTTCCTCCTTCTCCTCTTCCTCTCCTTTTCCTCTACCTCCATCTCCAAAACTCATTGGAAATAGTTCATCAGTGAGGCTGCTATTATGGAAAAGGAGAAAGGAATAATGAATACAGTTTAGTGAGATTGCAAGTAGCAGGGGCCTGGGAAGGGAAGGCAAGTGAGAAGAGAGAGAGAAGGGAGGGGAGGGTACAGGAGGAGAGGGGAGAAGAGGAGAACGGGAAAGGAAAAGAGACAAGAGGAAAGTATAGAGAGATTGGTCCAAGTCCTGTTCTCTATAATTGTTCCTTATAGCAAAACTCATTTTTTTCCTTCCTTCCACAAATATTTATTGAGACACTTCTATGTTTAGAACCTGTGATAAAGCCTTGATTTACAGTGATAAATTTGTCACAGTTTGCCCCTGCGGACTAGTTGGGAAGACAGCTGAGAAAAGGGGCTGTTCAGTACATTGGGAGGAATGTATGAGTTACAATGTGATATGTATGATGAGAACACATATGCAAGTCACATGAGCAATTCCTGGGCTTTCAGAGAAGGAAGTCGGAACTCATATGGCGTCAGACAACTGGTGGCTTTTGGCCAAATAAATGAGCAGGTAGCAGGGAATGGATCGGATTTTGGGTACGGGTTATGCAAAGTTCAACAGATAAGGGAACATGAGTTGCTTTCATGGGATGGAAGAAGTTCTGTATGGCTGGAGAGGGGAGCGGAACCCAAGGAGTTGTGAGTGACTGGAGAGTGAAGCAATGCCATCTCAGGAAGGCCTTGTAAGACAGCTTTAGAAACTTGAGAGCTAGAGAATAACCATAATAATAATAATCAGAAAAATGACAGGGTCAGATCACCTCTCAGGTTATATAGATGACTCTTTGGTGCTCTGTGAAGAAGGGAGAGCTATGCAGGAAACGTTTTGGAAATTATTCAGTTGAAAGCTTAGGGTGGCCCACATGAAGGAGGAGGTGATAGTTGAGACAAAGTGAAGTGTGTGGACTTGAGAGAAATTCAGAGGACAGAGTCACTAGTATTCAAAAACGTGTTGAATGTAAAAGTGGGAAAGAGGGAAGGATGACAGATGACGCACAATATATGCATGTGTTTCTAAGACATATTTAGGGAGAAAAGAATCAAGGTATCACCTTTCACTGGGGAGCTGTGAATAAGAATGATTGTAAAAATCAGAGTATTAAAGTAATGGATCAATTTCCAGCGTATGTGGTCTACTGTTGGAAGAGATCTTTATAAAATAATAATTGTCCCAGAATATCTAGAATATCACAAATAGAAATGTTGAGACTCAGACATAGTGCTTAGAATCATTCCCCTCCCTCACTCTCTATTCCGTGTTTCTGCCGGAAGCCTGGAGCATGTCAAACTTTTATTTGTTTTCACTGAATTGGCGGTGATCTCAGTGTTTCCAATAGTCCTTGAGAATATCTAGAAATTTCTCCAAATGAGAGCTGTAGATAATCAATCTTGCATGTGCCTTAATTTAATTCAATAGAGCTCTGAATAAATACCAGTTCCTAAAATAATTTGCAATGTTAGGAGCTTTGACCTGACTTTGAAACCACAAATATAGTTTCTGTCTTATTTATTTGCAAACACTATCAGAATTTCTATGAAAAGCAGAATTTTTGGTATTTGGAACTGCTTTGTTCAGGTCTTTTACTACATTTATTTAAGTGTGGCTGGATAATACTTCTTTTGATTTCAGGCACAAATAACTCTGATCTTGCACTCTCCATGGCCCATAAAACCTCTGAACACAGAATAAAGGAAATGGTCATTCATCAAGCTACCTAGGGAAAGGGGAAGAGATTGCCAATTTACTTCTCCGCTCCACGTTAACACTGACTGTCCAAACCATGAACTTTTAACTAAGTTGCTATTCTTGCATTCAGAGGTCATTTTTATACAATGACCTCTAACTATCTGAGAATAAATCTTAATCCATGGACTTTGTAGAGGATAGAGGCAAGAAAAATTAATGCAAATAGCATTTGCTAAAATGAGTCCATGCTTCTCTCTGATAACAGATGCACTCCTCTGCTTCCCTGAGTTCTGCCCTAGATTTCCCCAAAGTATACTCCACAAAGAACCCCTTATGGCCCTACTATGTGCAACACAGCAGAGGAATATAGGATTAAATGATGGGGTATGTCTAGTTTTTTGTTTTTTAGTTAATGCTAAAGGGAATGTGATGAGAAGCTGTGACAGTGCTTTTTGCAATTAATAATTGAAATAATATACATGAAGGAATGATGTCAACAATAAATGCTGTGTGAAAATGCCCAGGAAAATGCTTGTCACCTAATATTAATATTAATACATGATAACATTAGTAATAATAATAACAACATATATTGAGAACTTAATTGTGATGATTCCTCTCATTTGTCAACTTGACTGGGCCACTGGGTGCCCAGATATTTGGTCAAACATTATTCTGGGTCTATCTATGAGGGTGTTTTTGGATGAGATTAATATTTGAATCAATAGACTGACTAAAGAAGATTGCCATCCTAAACATGGGTGGGCCTCATCCAATCAGTTGAAGGCCTGAATAGAACAAAATGACTGATTCATCCACATGAGTAAGAGGGAAATCCTCTTGCCTATCTTCCTTTGAGCTGAGACATGGGTTTTTCTTACCTTTGGAATCGAACTGAAACATTTGCTGTTCCTGGGTCTCAAGACTGCTGGTCTTCAGACTGGAAGTTACACCATTGGCTCTCCTGGGTCTCAGCCCTTTGGACTCAGGTGGAAACTGCACACCATCAGGTCTTATGCATCTCTAGCCTGCCAACAGAAGATCTTGTGACCTTTCAGCCTCCATAATCTCATGATCCAATTCCTTATAGTAAACCTGTATATATATATATATATATACTTCCTGTTGGCTCTGTTTCCTTGGAGAACTCTGACCAATACATTGCTGTATTATAAGTACTTGGCCAAAAACTTTATAAACATTTATTTCCTTATTTTTAAAATTAGCAGTCAGGTATGTAATATTTTCCAAATTAATAGATGAGAAATCTCAAATTTAGAGTTTATTCCAAGCCACATAACTAATATTTGAATGCCTGGGATTTTTAACTCATACCCAATGACTCAAATACTGTTGTTCTTAAACATGATGCTAGATCTCTATATATTTCTATATTTATAAGGCACAGTACATATATGATATGATATTTATCTGTAGGTTTTGCCAGGAAGGTAGCAAAGATTCTTTTGAATATGGTTCACACCAAGAGAAATGAGTATGAGCAGAGTAACTGCAGTGATTTTGTCGATTTCCCAATGAGTAAACATAGAAAACCAAATATACATAATGTGTACATTATATACATAGTCATTAAATAAATGAAAACCAAATATACATAATGTGTACATTATATGCATAGTCATTAAATAAATGATCTATGTGTATTAAGGTTAGCTTGATTATGCCTTACCAAATAGTTATACTCTAAATATTTTTCCAATATTTTCTCTTTCTTTCAAATTCTAAAGGCCATCTGAGCATCAATTGATCACATGCTGTTAATGGATAAGAATTAGATTAAACGCACACACGCACAAATACACCCAAATTCACTAGGGCTGGTGAATATCTCAAACTGGTCTCTATCATGTAAGTACATTTAACAGTCCGTCCCTCCATAATCACTAGCCAGTATAATGAAGAATGATTATGGAACACAGGTTGCAATATTGAGCAATGATATTGTCTACTCAAGCCCTTTGAAAAGTTGATTAAAATTGATTAATACTCCAGCACATCATAGATAAATGATAGATAAATCGATAGATGGATAGATAGACAATAGATAGATACATCAACGTGTCCCTCTTCTTAGAAAAAAAGCCCATCTAGGACTTGTATGTATTTATATACAGTATAAATACTAAAGAAGAAACTATTCATGTATAAATCCATTTTATTCAATCAACAAACATTGATTGGGCCTCCTTCATGTTGCAAGCATGTTTCTAGGCACTGAAACACAACAAATGATGTGCAAGCAAATGTTTAAGAACCAGTTTCCCCCAAAAAATATACTTGTAGCTTTTGCTGATTCTTGTTGTAGAAATACCCCTAACATAACTGATTTTAAGCTACTGGCATGATGTCAACCAGTTTATAAATTCCCGAAAGTTTAACACTCCACTCTCAGGAGCTTGAACAAGCCAGCTCTAGCCCGCCATTGACCTAGCTATGAGCAAAACAGACAAGGGCCATTCCCTCATGGAGGGAACATTCCAAGAGAGACAAAAGGAAAATAAGCGCACATCTGAATAAATACACAAGAAAACACTAGGTAGTTATCATTTCTATGAAGATGATTAAGATGGGAAGAATGGAATGGTGGAGATGAGAAGACACTCTCAGAACTGAAGACATTTAAAATTAATGTGGAATAAGAGGAAGACTCCTGTTCTGAAAATAACATAGCACACTGTATTTCCAGAAAGGGGCACAGCTACCGCAGAGGTCCTATGGCACAGTCTAGTGTATGCGAGGAAGAGAAAACTTAGTTTGGCTGGGTATGGATTTTGCTCTCCAGCTCCAAGGCACTTCACAGTCTCACTCTTGTTCTGTGGTTACTTATGTCCATGTGCCTTCTCCTCTACGTCATAAGTTCCTTGAAGGCATGATTCAGCTGTGATTCGAGTGAGTTTACTCCCTTCGTCTGGCAGAACATTCGGCAAATATGTGTTGGATAAGAAAATGTAGAATTTCCTACATTCGGTATGCATACCTTCTGGACCTGAGATCAGTTTTAGTGGTACCTAAACAGGCATTATTTTAAAAAAAATGAATCACTGAAAAATTCGGTCTTTTTTTTCTCTTTTAATTTTCCAGTAATTAGCCAAGGATAAAGTCTTAACATGTTGGAAACAGCTCTTTAACCACTTCAATATTTGCTCATCTTACATTACAAAAAGAAGAAACCTTAGGTTCGCATCCCTAACAAGTAATCTGGCTTGAGTTTAGCAAAACAGATCTTTCTCGACTTACAGTGGGGTTACGTCCCGATAGACTCATCATAAGTTGAAAATGCGTTTGGTACACCTGCTTTATCAAACATCAGAGCTTGGCCTAGCCTGCCTTAAACATGCTCAGAACACTTACATTAGCCTACAATGGGGAAAATCATCTAACACAAAGCCTATTTTATATTAAAGTGTTTAATATCTCATATAATTTATTGAATACTATACTGAAAGTGACAAACAGAATGGTTGTGTGGGTCCAGAATGGTTCTAAGTGTATGGATTGTTTACCCTCGTGATGGCATGGCTGACTGGGAGCTGCGGCTTGCTGCCACCGGCCAGCATCACGAGAGAGTATCATACAGCATATCGCTGGCCTGAGAAAGGATCAAAATTTAAAATTCAAAACTCAAAATCTGAAGTACACTTTCTGCTGAATGTGTATTGCTTTTACACCATCATAAAGGCAAAGAATCCTAAGTCAACCCATTGTAAGTCGGGGACTGTCCGTTACGTTATGCTTTTGTTGAATTTATAGTTTTATAGTTACATTTCTGTTTGTCAAGTTTTACTTTGTATTCTGTTTACGATGTTCATTTAATTTAATCTGATTTTACAGAAATCCAAGTATAATTATGAGACAATTTAAAGAAAAAATAAGCCAAAAAAGGTAGAGGTAGATGTAGAAAAGTCATAAAATTAGCATATGGAAGCCCGAGGTTTAGCAAATTGTCTGAAAGACTGGATCATTCTTTCGTAGGATACTGGGGGCAACAAAAGTGTGTGATTTCAAAATGTCTTTTGAAATTCACTTCTGGAGAGCTCCATGAATTGACTACTAAATTCACCTCCTCAAATTATACGTGAAGAAAATAGACTTGGGGATGGCCCCGTGGCATAGAGGTTAGGTTCCTGTGCTCCCCTTTGGTGGCCCAGGATTCACCAGTTTGGATCCTGGGCGTGGACCAATGCACCACTTATCAGGCCATGCTGTGGCAGATGTCCTACATATAAAATAGAGGAAGATGGACACAGAGGTTAGCTCAGGGCCACTCTTCCTCAGCAAAAAGAAGAAGATGGCAGCAGATATTAGCTCAGAGCTAATCTTCCTCAAAAAAAAAAAAGAAAGAAAACAGGCTTAATGATGGAAGCAATTTGACCAAGGGTCTTAGCTCAGGCTGCTGTAATAAATTACCACAGATGTGGCTTATCAACACAGATCTGTTTCTCACATTTCTGGAGGCTAGGAAGCTTCAGATCAGGTGCTGGCAGATTCGGTGTCCGGTGAAGACACACTTCCTGGTTGGCGGAGGCCGTCTTCTCCTTGTGTCCTCAAGTGATGGAGAGCAGAGAGCTAGAGCAAGCTCTCAGGTGTCTTCTTATAAGGCACTGATTTCATTCGTGAGAGCTCATTATCTCCCAAAGGCCCCACCCCCAATCCCATCATATTTCAACATATGAGTTTTGAGAGGACACAGACTTTCAGCCCATAACACGGAGATGATAGAACACATCGGGCTCTAGAGCCAGAATTCAAAACAGAAAGTCCTGTTGCCAGATCTCGTGCTCTTCCTAAGACATTAAGTTTACCTTCTAAAACCACTTTCACTTTTCTGTTTACTTCTCTCTGTCTTAAAATTAGACTATTACATCCATAGCCAAACTCAGTTAATCTGGATCAGCAAGTCAGCTTTTGAACTAACTGTAAGTTGGCTTGGTGAAACACTCACAGATAATTATTTTCCCACCTTCGAGTGAGAGAACCTTTGACCACTGCTGAGAATTCATTTCCTATCGCCATTCACCCTGGAACTCCTGATCTCGAGTTGGCCGTGTGAGAATCAGCCAAATGGCAGGTCAGTACATGCTTTTTGAAGTGGCTGGTCTTGTGGCTCAAATTGAATTATGCATTTCAAAATGCGCTGCATCTTCCTCGATGACATTAGCAATCTTGCAGATCCCCTTTTGCTCCTGAGCTTTGCTGTCCTGGGGGCTGCCGAGTTAATGCCGAGGTGGCACGGAAGGCCCTTATAGTGAATGCACACTCTGCAGAGCCTGTGTTTTACACCATGCCATTCCAAATGCATTCGCTCAAGGGGCTGAAGATCTACTCATGTAATTTGGCAAAAAAAAAGAAAAAAAGAGAAACAAGTTTATCGGTAAGTTTTTTCCTCGTTCATAAGACACTGAGTGGAGAAAGTGTCAGATTGGAGTTCCACATCCAGTCCTTCCACTCCCCAAGTTTGAGATCTTGTCTCTTTCCTGTCCCCATTTGGGCTTCAGTCTTTTCACATCTACAGCAGATACAGGAATATATTACTTAGCTGTAGAAAATATATCGGTGATTTTGAACAGTGCAAATTAGACGGCACATGGAAAAATAACTTAAAACTGAAAGCATCATGATCTTCAGTTAAATATCACTGTAAGGAACCAAGGTTTCAAGCAGAAGTAGACATGGTAAAATGATGTCATAGCCAGATTGTGCGCTCTCCTGGTCCCTTAGTGGGCTAGAGCCAGTAGCAACAGCAGTAGTAGAAGTAATCTTAGTACTCTAGAACTAGTAACCAGGGCATCTAACATTTATTGTTTATCATTACCACTATTTACTGTTAAGTGTCACTAATTGATAATCCTGGCTGTCTACCACTTACTAGCAGAGTCACCTGGGGAATTTTATATAATCTCTCAAAGCCTTAGTTCTTTAATTTTTTTTCTAAGATTTTATTTTTCCTTTTTCTCCACAAAGTTCCCCAGTACATAGTTGTGTATTTCTAGTTGTGGGTCCTTCTAGTTGTGGCATGCGGGACGCCACCTCAGCATGGCTTGATGAGTGGGGCCATGTCTGCGTCCAGGATTCGAACCAGCAAAAGCCTGGGCTGCAGAAGCAGAGTGCGTGAACTTAACCACTCGGCCACGGGGCCGGCCCCAGAAAGCCTTAGTTCTTCATGTCTAAAATAGAGCTATTAATGGTACCTGCTGCATGAAGCTGACTTGATGGTTTAATTAGTTAATCCATGTAAATAGTTAGGAGTGTTCTGGCACAGGTGTTCAATAAATGATAATTAATTAATTAAGAGACAAACAGCATCTCTGCGAAGTAATTTGTCTAAAATATCTTATCATCACAATGACTTTCTTTGAGGCTTATATCCTGTTTCCTTAACTGAATTGTTAAAAATTAGAGTGACTAAGTGGAGAGACGGGGTTGCAAACCCAGATCTGTCTGAGCCCAGAGGCTAAGAACTAAATCCTTGAACTCTTCTGGTCACATGGGCCACAAGAGTTATTCTCCTTAACTCTGAGTCCACAAGACCTAAGGAGAATTATTTAAAGCAAGGGTGATGGAGCCCCACTGACTTCTTTCTGTGGCATCATAAGTGATTTGGGGACACCTGACTTAAAAGCAGAGGGCCAATAAAATGAAGAAACATTTTTATGTTGACTGTGCCCTAACTGAAGCCTTCTGAAGCTGACCCCTTGTTAATTTGCAGATCTGTTTGGCACAAGGAGGTCTGGGACAAGTCAGATCATTTAGAATAAGCATCATGCCAGAGGGCATATTTCTGCATGAATTCCCTCAATGGCTGGAGCCTGTAGACCTCATTCTGTTTTTCACACTCTCGCAGAACAAGAGCTTATTTTTTATAGTTCTACAGTGTGCTGCTTTCTCCCATGGATGCTAAAAAGCGGGATTTCAATTGTTGGCTTTGTAAGCAATAATCATGTAATTGGAAACAGCTGTGCATACAAGAAATATAATTCAAAGCAGTTTAATTAATACATCTTCATTGACAAATTCTACTCATAATCCTCATATTGTGTGATTCTATGATCAAAAAGGGGAATATCTGAACCCTGGCCGTTTCTAGATTTATCTGCTCAACTTTCGCTTTCTTAAAGAAACCTGAAAAAAATATTTTGAAGATGACTTCATCTGATCTCTCAACTCTCTTCCTGACTTCTTGCTGCAGTCCCCTTCTCTCCCCAAAGCTACAGGGCAATAAAATCAAGATTCAGAGTTTGCTTTCACTGTGTAGTGGGTGCTGTGGTGATCCGCAGTTCCCCCTCACGTCTGAGGCATTCATGCCCCAGCTGCTGTGTTGGTACCTTCCCGAAATTTCCCTCATCGGAAGAGAACAGGCTTCTAACAGAAGTTGTATCCAATGACTGGCCAAAGGGAAGGAGGTTTTAAAGGCCCTTCTCATTTGCACTGATGTGGGCCAACTGGGAAGGTCGTACCAGCTGTGTGAACAGCTAAGACCTTGGTTGTGACTGTATCACAGCTCAATTCCTCCCTCTTCCCAGTCCTGCTCCCTTCACTCCCCATAGATGTACATCCAAAGGACTCTTCCTGATAAACATTCTGCTGGAAAATCGTCTCAGCATTTGTTTCTTAGAGAACCCAATGTAAGATACATTTGGGACTTATTTTCACTCTGTATTCCCTGCCCTAAAAATTTTGATATATTTCCATTCCTTTAATCCCTAATGCTGGCCCATTCTTCCTGTAGTGTTTGTTTCTTAACTCTACTTTAAAATCTGCCTTTGATGGGTCGGCCCCGTGGACGAGTGGTTAAGTCCGCGCGCTCAGCTTTGGCAGCCCAGGGTTTCGCTGGTTCCGATCCTGGGTGCGGACATGGCAGAGCTCATCAGGCCACGTTGAGGTGGCATCCCACATGCCACAACTAGAAGGACCCACACCTAAAATATACAACTATGCACTGGGGGGATTTGGGGAGAAAAAGCAGAAAAAAAATATTTAAAAAAATAATAATAAAATCTGCCTTTGATTCTCTTGAATTCTTGTTGATTCAGCCTAGTGAATGTTATTGTTTGAGGTAGAAAGCCCCTATTCTGACTCCAATCTGTTAGTTTGTGTCACACCTGGACAGTCTTTTACTTTAATAAAGCAGCTTCTTTCCATCTGCATTTCAAAACACGCACACACACACACTGTCCTATGGGGCAAGGGTTCAAACATGATTCATTAAAAATAAATCTTATTGTCTGAAAACTTTGAACAAAATTAATTTTAGAAGATAAAATTTTAGTTGTCAGAAAATAAAACAATGACACAACAGCAGTTAACTTTTATTAAGCACTTACTTGATTCTAGGCTTTGTGGTAACTATCTCACATCTATTAATTAATTTACTCTTCGTCCCTACCCAAAGAAGTACGTACCATTACTTTCCCCATTTTACACATAGAAGATATCTAGAAGATGTCATTAATTGTCATAGTTCACCAGAAGAAAGACTATTCAGGATATTTTAACTTTTTTAAAAACAGGGATAACTTAGACATGGCAGCAACAGATTTATTTTGTAAGACATTTGTTTCAAAATGCTGTTGAACTATTTTAAATTCTATAAAGAAACATGATTAGCATATACGTCTCTGCAAAAAGTTCACAATATTGAAAACATATGCTTCTGAATGAACATTTGTCAAGTACGCTTTTATGTTTCTGATCTTTTACAATGCAAATATTTTTAATGGATGACACTATATCTGCATCATAAACCTTGTCATTAGCTAATACTACAGTTCAAATTCAATTATGATTTCCAATCAACTATCTGAAATTAGAGTGCTTATTTGAATACTTGAGAGATTACTATCCTGAAACCTTTGATGATTCTAGTTCTCAGTTTTATAATAGTCTCACATAAAGGAAAGATTATTTTATTTCGAAAAAAATGACATAGAATTTTTGTATATCATTCTTTCTGATTTTAATGCAACCACTTATATTAATCTTTATATGCCCAGCCCTAATAGAGTACTATGAACATACTGGCTTTAGGTTGGATTTACAAGGAAGTTGAGAAAATGTAATAGAAACAAATGTATTATTAATATTTAAGTGTGAGGGGAAAAGAGGTATCAAATTGAATGCAAATCAGAATTCCTCATGTTAATATTTTAACCATGGCAGTTTTTCGATGCAAAAAAATTCTACTCACCCTCAGAGAGAACACTTCATCCAGCAGTGCCTTGAGTGGTTCTGATTTGGATATTATGATTGACATTTCATCTAGTCACTGACAAGAGCGTCAGAAAGTCACATCTCAAGTGTCTTCTGATGACGACAAAATTAGCTAATATTGTTGCATTCTGCTTTGCATCAATGCTTTTAAAGATGTTTCCAATCTACACTTCGATGGTGCATAGCCAAGGCAATCATATATTGTGAATTTCTTTTTCATCTTCTTCTTCTCTTCAAAGTCCCCAGTACATAGTTGTATACGCTAGTTATAGGTCCTTCTGGTTGTGCTCTGTGGGACGCCGCCTCAGCATGGCTTGATGAGGGGCGCCATGTCTGCACCTAGGATCCAAACCAGCGAACCCCTGGGCCCGCTGAAGCTGAGTGCGCAAACTTAACCACTTGGGCACGGGGCTAGCCCCATGAATTTCTTGATACAGTTCTCATTTCAAATATTCTTTCCCTTTGTTCTTGTATTAGTGAGACTACATGTTTCAGTTTTTGATTGAGTAAACTCCAGCAGTTATGCACAGTCCATACATAACCTGAATCCTAAAGCAGAATTAAAAGGGAAATCAAGAAAAAAAAAGGTCTCTTAGAAGTAAAAATGGAGAAATTGCCTAGAAAATCAAGTCTATAGTTGTGCTCATGTTGCCATCCACCTGAAGCAAATTATGGTCATAGGCTTGTACATGAAATAATACTGCTCCTCACCAATGACAGAGGAGGGGAATAATTTCCAAGGCTAAAGGCACATTTCACAATTCCAAAGATGTGTACACTAAACAGCATGTGTCCAACCCTGACTTCCATGGACTAAAGTGTATGAGTATATCTTTATCCAAAGGCATTAAGAAGGTAAGAAGGCGCTGTAAGACGAATGTAATGCTGTTGCTCAACCTCAGGCATGGTTGCATAGACTAAGAATGTTCTCTACAAGTGACCCTTCTAATTGAAAAAATTATAAGATTATCCTATTATACATAGTGTCTGAAACAAGTGTGACCCCAACTTAAGATAACTCTGAATGAAGTTATTTATCTCTAGATAGTATGCCTCTCTGTAATATATATTAGCTTTGAGAGCATGAAACTTAACAATTAAGACCAGATAGGTCAAAGTTAGATGCTTAAATAGCCATCCACATTTTTTCTATCCTATTTATTGTGGGATGAATTATGGGTTGAATTATGGGTCAAACAATTCAACTATGGGTTGAATTATGTCCCACCTAAATTCATATGTTGAAATTCTAACCCCCGGTACCTCAGATTGTCACCTTATTTAGAGACAGGGTCTTCATAGACATAACCATTTTAAATGAGGTCATTAGGATGGGCCTTAATCCAATATGACTAGTGTCCTTATAAAAAGGGGAAATTTGAACACAGACACATATATATGGAGAAGGCCATGTGAACGTAAAGACTGTCATTTACAAGCCAGCTAAAGAGTAGTGGAACAGATCCTTCCCTCACAGCCCTTCGAAGGAACCAATGCTGCTCACACCTTGATTTCAGATTTCTAGCCTTCAGAACTGTAAGAAAATAAATTTCTATTATTCAAGCCACTCAGTTTATAGTGCTTGGTTATGGCATCTGATACAGAGTTTGGTACCGTGTGCTGCTATAAAAAATAACTAAAAACATGGAAGTGACGTTAGGATTGGTTAATTGGTAGAGGCTGTAAAATTTTTGAGGTGTTTTATGAAAAAGACCTAGATTGACTTGAAGAGACTGATGGTAGAATTATGGACATTAAAGATAATTCTAGTGAGAGCCCAGAAAGAGGAGAGCAGTAGATAAAGCTTCTATCAACTTAGAGAATACGTATGTTGTCATGAACAGAATGTTGCTAGAAATACAAATCTTAAAGTTCTTCTGGTAAGACTTCATATGGAAATGAGGAATATTTTATTAGAAACTGGAAGAAAGGTGATCCTTGTTATAAAGTGGCAGAGAATTTGGCCAAATTTTGTTCTAGTGATTTGTAGAATACAGAATTTGTAAACAGTGATCTTGAATATTTATCTGAGGATATTTCTAAGTAAAGTGTTAAAATCATGGCCTGGTTTGTCCTTGCTGCTTAGGTAAAATAAGAGAAGAGAGAAGAATTGAAGATGGAATTACTAAGCAAAGGGAACCAGAACTTGAAAGTTTGGAAAATTCTAAGCCTGTCTATATAGTGTACACTAGAAACAGGGACAAGGGTGTGGCTGAACAAGGGTTTGCTAAAGAGACTAAGCAAGTGACTCATGGATCCAACCAACTATCTCAACAGAAGCTAGGAACAGAGATGAAGTCATCAAGGAAAGACTTGTCTGAGGGAGGTCCTTCTCATCTGAGAACTTGAACCTCCGTGAATCAGACTGCAGGTCTACAAAGTCTTTGAGGACTTTATATCTGCAGAAGCACTGCCAACTTGGATTTACAGGGACAAAGATGAGATGGCCTGAAGGAAATCTGTCAGACTTCTGGGATTCAACAGGCAGGAACTGGGCTGATAAACCTATCCAGCTGCAAACGTGTGTTATCTTTCAAGAAAAGGGAAGATTAACCCAGAAGTTGAGAGGCCAATGAGGCTGCCACTGACACCATGGGCCCAGAGGACACAGGTCAAGGGAATAGGGCTGCTACCCTGGTGGGCCCAAAGGACAGAGCGTAGAATTATAGAGGATTATTCTTAAACCTTAAGATCCAGTGGAATTTTCCCCACTAGGTTTTGGACTGGCTTGGGACCCATGACCGCTTTCTTCCTTCTGATTTCTCCCTTTTAGAATGGGAGTGTCTAACATATGCCTGTCTAACATATGAACTTTCACAGAAGGAGAGGGATTTTGACCCCAGGTGAATTATACCTAGAATCACCCATGCCTGATATAAATGATATTTAGGTGAGCTTTTGGACAGAATTGATGCCGATGGATTAAGAATTTTGAGAATGTTGGGATGGGGTAAACACATTTTGCACGTAAGAAAGACATGAATTTTGGAGGGCCAGAGTACAGAGTTATGGGTTGAATTGTGTCCCCTCTAAAATTCATATGATGAAGTCTTAACCTTTAGTTCCTCAGAACGTGACTTCTCTGGAGACAGGGTTTTTATAGCGATGATCAAGTTAAAACAAGGTCATTAGGATGGGCTCTAATCCAATATGACAGGCATCCTTATAAAAAGGGAAAATTTGGACACAAAGACACACATACAGGGAGAACACCATGAGCACGTGACGATGGCTATCTATAAGCAAAAGAGAGAGACCTGGAACAGATCTTTCCCTCATAGACCTTGGAAGGAACCAACCTTCCCAACAGTTTGATTTCAGACTTCTAGTCCCCATTACTGTGGAACAGTAAATTCCTATACTACTTTTTCTCATTTAAGCCACCCAGTTTGTGGTACTTTTTTAGGGCAGCCTTATCAAACTAATACATGGAGGGTTAATCCACATATATCTATTATGTTCTTATTTTATTTATTCATATGTTTATGTATTTATGTTCTGCATATTTGCAAAAGTAATTTGAAATTAAAAATGCATCTGAAAGCAAAATTATATCATGGATAATTATACCATGTTAATCATCTTTACATATTCTTAAGTGTATTCTATATATCAGATATTGTTCTAGTTAATTGGCATATAGCAGTAGACTTGTCAGACAAAGTCTCTAATGCTAAGGTGAAGAAAGATCCATGATTAACACAGAAATTTTATCCTTTTGGTAATGAGAAATGCTGTCAAGAATACATGTTAATTTTGTCAAGACTGGATAGGGTACCTCATTTTACAAGTGGTGATTGTGAAAGTTCTATGTGAAAGGTTTACATCTGATTGGAGGCATGATGGAAGAGCCATGGGAAAATCTGGAAGAAAGGGTTCCAGTCAGGACAGACAGAGCAAAGGCCCTGAATTAAGACCATCTAAGCCTAGTCAAGGGAAAGAGAAATGTCCAGGTGGTTGAAATATGGTGAATGAGAGGGAAACTTGAGAGGAATAAGATTGGAGAAGAAGACAAAATATTATGAAGAATCTTGAGAATCGTGTCATGGGTAAGCAACACTTGTGCTTTAACAAGCAACCTCCTAATCGCATTGACTTAATCCAAAATGAGTCCATTTCTCCCTCACATTTCAACTCTGATGTGAGTTGAGTAACTCTCTTCCAAGCAGTCATTCAGTGGTCCCCACTCTTCCTTCAGATCCTCCTCAGAGTCCTTTTTGGATCTCCCATCCAGACTGCCAATGAGATAAGAGAGGAAATGTGGTAGATCATGTACGATGCTTTAGAGATCAGGCCTGAAACTCATTACATTACTTCCCCCTGCTTTCTACTGGCTGGAACCTGGTTATACGGCAGCAACCTAATGAAAAGAAAGGTTGGAAAATATAACCTTCCTGTGTATTCTGGAAAAATAAATTGGATTTTCTAAGATGCTGAACTCCTGCTGACTTCCACCACCCAAATTGATCCTGAAAGCAGGGGTCAATAAACTATGACCTTCAGGCCAAACCCAGCTCAAAGCCCATTGTTTTTCACCCACAAGCTAAGAAGTCTTTTTTTCCTGTTTTTGTTTCTTTTACATTTTTTAAGTGTTTTGAAAATAAACAGCAAATAAAAAAGAAGAAGAAGACAATGAAGCTTAAAAGGATAAAGAAGAAGGAAAGAGGAGAGAAAAAAGAAAGAGGAGGAGAAGAAAAAACATGTGGTATGAACTATATGGCCCACAAAGCCTAAAATATTTATTATCTGGCTCTTTACAGAAAAGAGATTATAGATCCATGCTCTACAGGAAGTGTAGAGTGAAAATTTCCAAGTTAGTGAGAGAATTATGTAAAACTCAGGGGTGACGAGAGGCTGTTTGAGCTGCTGTGTGTGTGTGTGTGTGTGTGTGAATTGTTGGCTTTGGCCCAGGAAAGGAGGCAACCTATGTTTTCTGTTTTGTTCTCCCACAGCAAGGCTGTGGACAAAACAACAAAAACAAACAAAAAAATAACTATTGGGGGGCCAGTCCCGTGGTGTAGTGGTTAAGTTTGGCACACTCTTCCTCAGCAGCCTGGGTTTGCAGATTCAGATCCTGTGCGTGGACCTACACCACTCGTCAGCCATGCTGTGACAACAACCCACATATAAAGTGGAGGAAGATTGTCATTGACGTTAACTCAGGGCTGATCTTCCTCAAGGAAAAAACAAACAAACAAAAATAATTATTGGAATTACATTCTAATTTCCCCATTATCACTGACATGAGACTAAGTGTACCTGCCCTATGCTAACCACATTAATACCAGATAAACTTTCAGACAAATGTATAATACATAAATATTGATGAGGATTTTAGGCTGGTTAATTTTAAAAAACTGCAGATGAGAAGCAGGCTCTGAGGACTGGAATTTGCTTGCTCTTTGAGAGATATTTGCATTTGTGAAGGAAGGGGGGATGACCTTGTCAGGACCTGAAATTGGCCACCCCAGGATATCTCTCTTTGACATGGGATTGTTTTGGGCTGATTGCTTTCGATGAACTGGGACAGGGAAGGAGGCTCTGGGGAATGCAACTTGCCCTTGTTGGGACACATTTACATTTGTAAGGTGAATCTCTATCTGTAAAAGGTGCCTCCCTCTCTGTACCGGGAAGAAGAGAGATGACCTTGTCCCTAGAAACTCTTAATGGGGAAGGCAAGAACTTAAGTTGGTTGCTGTCTGGCAATCTCATGTAACTGATTTAGGGTGGTGGATTCTAACCTTTCTAACCTTGACTTAATCCGATTTGATTCTTGTCTAAAAGTCATGGGATCACCCAATGACCAGACCCCACCTGCACTGATACCATTTTAACTTTTTTTCATGTTCTTTCCTTTGTCTTGTAAAGAGATGACTCACATACCCATGCCTTATAAAATTAGCCCTAACCCTCAACTTGCGGCAGCAGCAGCGGCTCTGCCTGCCCATGGGTCCTGTCCCCATGCCAGTGGGGGCAGCAGAAGCAGCAGTAGCAGCAGCTCTGACTGCCCATGGGCCCTGTCCCCATGCTATTCCACACTATTCTCTAAATAAAAGAGCACTACTGCCAGATCTTAAGAGTCTAAGAAATCTTTCTTTTGACTCCTCAGCTCACTGACCCCACATCAAATATTACAATATAACAAATGATCTAAACAGTATAATCAATAAGCTTGATACTATGTAGTATTCAGAATTCTTAATTTCCCTTGCAACATTAACCAAAAATGATAATTATCTACTGCTTCTTATTAAATCTTTCCAGCTTCAGTATCTTAAACGACAGTTATTTTAGTATTGTCTCTCATGGTTCTGGAGAGACTGGGCTCATCTAGGTGGTTCTCAGGTTACCTCAAGTTGCTGCAGTCAGATCGTACCCGAGGCTAGACTCATACAAAGGCTTCCTCACTCACCTTTCTGGCACTTGAGCTGGGAAGACTCACAGCTGAGCGCTGGAACGACTGAGGGTCCATAGGTATCTCGCGTGACGTCGCCAGGTTGCATTACCAGCACGGAGACACAGAGTAGCTGGACTCCTCAACCGGGAGCTCAAAGTCCAAAGGCTAGTGTCCGGAGAGACAGAGCAAGGCAGTCAGAAGCTGTATTGACGTTTATGCCCTAAGCTTGGAAGTCAGAGAGCATGCGCCCTCCATGTCCTATTCTCCAAGGTCATCACAAAAGCCTGCCTAGGTGCACCTGTGAAAGGAGTCAGAGAATGTGTAAGCCAACACTATATTCCAAGTCTCAATAAATTTCAATGAATGGGTACATGTGAACTGATCTCTGAACATCAATGATAATTTATTTTTGGTACAAAACATATATTAATCCATTCATAATATTAACAGATTAAAAAAGAATGATTATAATTTCTTCTCAAATTATGCAGACCAAAAGTATGTGATAAAATTCATTTCTGGTGAAAAAGAAAAAAAAACCCTTGGTAAAGTAAGAATAGAACTTTCTTAATCTGATAAACATGATCTATTAACAAAAAGGAAAGAAAATAAATATCTAGAGTAAGCAAAATCTTTAACAGGAAAGGATTAGAAACATTGCCTCTAAAAATGGAAATGAGACAAGTGTGCCCAGTGTGACATTTCTATTTAGCATTGTATCAGCAATTAAAGAGAAATAATTTAGATGTATGAGGTGGGAAGGACATAAAACTATCATTATTTGTAGAAGATATGATTGTTTGCATAGAGATTCTAAAAGATATTCAGGATAAATGATCAAGAGTAATAGGAAATTTGGATAAGGTAGCTGGGTAGAATTTTAATATAACAAAAGTGGTTCAGTTTCTATCAAAGAACAAGAAGCAACTACAAAATACAATTATAAGGTGGGATCTATCAGAAAATAGCAAGTGCGTATTAAGTATGAGAGAATATCAAGTGCTTGAGAACAAATCTAACGAAAATGTGCAAAACTCCTACAAGTAAGACTATAAACCTTTAGTAGATGTTTCGAAAGACCCAAATAAGTGAGAAAATAATACTATGTATATAGACAGGAAGAAAATATCATACAGATGTCTGTTTACAAAATTAATCCCAGAAATTCAATAAAATTGCAATCAAAGTATTGATATGGTTTTATGATGTTATTTGATAAGATGACTCCAAAATGTAAATGGAGAAGTAAAGTTATAGTGACAGCAGAATTCTTCGGAAGAGGGCATGGAACTGGTAAGCATCTAGGAAGGCTTTGCTACACCTTGGAAAGAGTTTGCATTATTTTGTGATTATTTGTAATTATTTTGCAATGAGAAGGCATTGGTGGGTTGTAGGGGGCCATCTGCTCATTCTGGCTGTTTTGTGGAGGAGGCAAGGATAGAGAACAAGGAAGCAGCTGAAGTTCCTAGCAATAGATGATGGCGAATTGCAAAGGCATTGGTCGGATCTGACATAAATGATTTGCAAGTAGAGCTGACAGGATTTACTGATGGACTGTATATGAGATACCAGAGAAATAGAAGAAACAAGAATCAGTTGTCAGTTTTGGTCCTGTGGGGACCTGGAAATGGCCACCCCAAGATATGTCTCTTTGGCATCAGGATTATTTGAGGCTGATTGCTTTTGATAAACTGGGACAGGGAAGAAGGCTCTGAAGAATGGAACTTGCCCTTTGTTAGGACACATTTACATTTGCAAGGTAAATCTCTATCTGTAAAAGTGCCTCCCTCTCTGTACCAGGAAGAAGAAAGGAGATGACCTTCTCTCTAGAAACTCTTAATCAATACCAAAGGCAAGGACTTAAAATCTGCATTTTATTGTGCTTCTCTGGTAACCTCCTGTAACTGACTTCCCTCCCCCTCCCAACGTTGGCATCTCCTTAAAGATTAAGCATCTTTCTTTAGGCTGGGAACCGATTGCAGCGCTCATCTGTCACCTCCCCCAGCCCGAGGCAACACACCTGCCACCTATTTGCCGTTTCCATCAAGCGCTGTGCTGACAGAGCAGCCTCGTGACTATTGTAAAAGGGACATTTCAATCACATGTGAAACACCCTGTTTGGGGGTATATAACCTCCCTTCGGGAAGAAAGGCCCGGGCCATGGTTCCTCATAAAGCTTTGTTTAATTTTCTCTTGCTATTCTGTCTCATGTGAATTTAATTCGTTCTCCGGCTAGACGAACCCACATTTGGGAAGAGGAAATGTCTTCCTCCCCTACAGTCCTGAGCAACTGGGTGAGTAACAATGCCATTGTTTGAAACACAGAAGGCTTGGAGGGGGATGGAATTTGGGAAAGGATGAATAGTTTTCTTTTGGCCATATTGAGATTTTTGGTAGAGAAGAGAGTAGGCAGTTGGATGTATGAGTGTGGAGCTTAGGGAAGGAGTAGGGCATAAAGATTTAAATTTGAAAGTCAACAGAAAATAGATGATCTTTAAAGAAATACAACTAGATAGATTTCCCAGAGGGAGTAGAAAGAGAGAAAGGTAAGGCTGTAGTCACAGCCTGAGGAGACCCCATAATTTAAAAGTCTTACTGTCATCATCAGCCTTTTCCAGAAGGGGCCTACCTTTCCATCTGTTTGCTTACCATCAAGACAGGAGGAGTTGCCAATGGTATTAATCCTAACCTAGGAGACACCTGAGCCTTGTTGATAAGCTGGCGGTCTTAGTGTTAGTTACATGGGCAAATGAGGCTCTGGTCCCTCTCTCTTCACTGCCTGCTACAGCACAAAGTGAGCGTATCTGGCAGAGTTTGTATCTAGAAAACGTGGGATAAGGGAAAAAGGTAAGTAGCCGATTATGAGAAATCCAGCTCTTCCAGCAGCCGACACTGTCTAATTTCCAGTGGGTTTACACCAAGAGAATTTTACCATTAAAGTCTTATCTGTGAAGTCTTGATAAGAATATGATTTTTCTTTCAGTTGCTTCAAAAGATTCTCTTAAAAGTTGAGTATGCATCCAACTTTAACTTTCTCCCTTGGAGAATGATGATCAGAAAAGCCCAGATCCATTCTCAGTTTCATGTACAATTTCCTTATACTTAAAACAGTTTTAAATGGGATGATTTGTGCTCTCAATTAGCTGTGTCTAAAATACTCTTCTGTCACCAAAATGATTCCCAGAATATTTTATTTTAGTTTAATATACTTTTTAATAGGATCCAAATCACAGAATGTTAAATGTGTAAACTGTGCAGAAAATGAATTAACATCATTAAAATAGAATATATATACACTTTAATTGTATTATCTAGCTCCTTTTAAATATATTTTGAGAGAGAATTATGTTTAAATTTTACTGTAACTCCTGACTTCTCTCCACCTTTGTCCCAGGCATCCTCATAGATAACAAGATCTGTCCCCAAATTACCTTAAAACTATAGATAGCAAAGCTACTTTTTTGCCTATGGGCGTTCTTTAAATGACTCAGCAATCCTGATGCAGATTTTCAGCTGTTCCTCGTATCTTTTCCGCAGTTGTTTATGTAAAGCATCACTAGTTCTGTGCCTTAAGTCTCTTCTTTTCTGAGTCTCTAGTTTTCACATACATACATTTGGAAATGACAGTATCTCTTTCAATTGTGTCTGTGTTATACCGGAGGGTTTCAGAATGGTGGGAAGACACCCTCCCCCTACACACACACACACACTCTGTAAGATTCGATTGTTATGAAATGTCTTTATAAATAATTCAGAAACTTTTGGGAAGTGTGGGATCTCCTAGGGTAGGAGAAATCCCAAGTACCCAATGTTGCTTTCCCTGATTCCCACTTTCTCAACAAGACAGCTCCCAGTGGCCCTGATAACAGGATGCCATTCTAACTGATGTTCAGTTTCTTGTCATGCCACACTCCTTTTGCATTTAGACTTTTATCATCACCCAGGAAGTAATTATACAGGAATCTATTCCTATTATAGAACATGTTTAGAGTTCCTCTTGTTATCAAATCACATTCAGCATCAGTAAAGTTATGTCTTGTGGGAGGAAAGGGAAGCCAGTATCGAAGTGTCTCTCAGATGTAACTATTTTCAATTTCTGGTAAGCCAGAAAGCCCAATTCCTGAAAGAAAATTTTAAGTCAAAAGGCATATGTTTGACACTTATTTAGCCCTTCAGCAATATAGTCTTGTAATTCAGGGAACTGAACTTTGGGTACGTGAATGCTCTGGATATTAAACAGTGTAGGGGGAAGACATAAAGATTAATAGGCCATGAGATTTTTGAGATGGTTTCCTAATAATTATAATTCTTGCTAGAAATTACTGTTAGATTCTAAAATGATTTGTACCTAAGGTTAAATGCAGTTGTTCCTACCATCTGCAACCTAAAACCTCCAGTTCTGGTTGTAGGTGGACAGTTTGCTACCCCAAAACGTGTCTCTTAGGCTTGATTATTTTTAAGAACAAAAGACTCAGGAAGAAACTTTGACCTTTCCCCTAACTGCCTAAAAGAATTTAAGATAGAAGGCCTGTTCCAGGAAGAAACTATCACCATAGAGAACTAGGTGAGGTAGACAGGGAGGAACCTAGCAAGGCCCATTTGATCAAAGTCCTCTCCATGTCCCATTGTCTCTGCAAAGCATGGCAAACATATGTTTACCAAAGATTTGCTTTTCCATCTCTATGTGAATTGCCTTCCTCCCCTTTGAAGTCCCCTTTGGACGCCCAACATCCTCCTTTGTCTTTAACTAAAGATGGTGTTTAAGGTGATAGCTTTAGCCATTTTAGTGAGTTACTCAGTTTTCCTGGGTTTCTCCAATATATACCTGTTATTAAATTTCTTTGATTTTCTCCTGTCATTCTGTCTCATGCCAATTTAATTCTTAGACCAGCCAGAAGAATCTAGAAGGGCAGAAGAATATTTCTCCCTCCCCCTGCATGGTAAAGTAGCTGAATCTTGAGTTCTGTTCTTTATGGCACATACACTATGCTTAGTGAAAAATACAACAAAAGGTTCAGAGTTATGTTTGTAGCAGTAAGCTAGTTCCATTCTAGGCTTCCTGCTTACAGTGAAAAAGTAAATGTCTAAATAAATACTTGACTGATTTCAACACAAATATAAATGAGTTTACATACATATCTATTTAGCATGGTCAATTACACTAAAGATTTTCCAGTTTTTCTCAGTCACAGCTCCAAAAAAGGAAGTCATTTAATTGGTGCATGTTCCTTATTTTTCTTTAAGAAATAAGCTTATGAAGACTTAAAAAAAAAAGACAGTGAAAATCAGTTTATTTTTCAAGAGATGGGAAATATTTAGGAATTTCATGATATAGTCTAAAGAAAGACATTGGTGTGAATAAATCCATAACTTAAAACTTGATAGCGTTCTAAGATTTTTTTTTTCTGATCATGGGGTGGGAAATGTTCTAAGATTTTGGGATATAACTTTAGGAGTGACATTGGCATGAATAGAACCAGTATTTGTGTTTTTATTAATTTTTTAATAAAAACTGTAATGTTATTCTCCAGCAAAATATATTTAGTATAAAGTTATTCAACAGAAAAAAAATAGAAGGCAGAGATGGAAGTAGCTGAATCGCTCAGGGAAACACTGTACATCAATTATTACATTGTTCAGAAGTCTTCATTCACCTCTCTGTGTTGGTCTGTCCATCTTTTCCTGTTGCTCTGTCTTTATCTGACAGGATGAGTATCCCCTCCAATGTCCATCTGTCTGTCTCTCTGCGTATATCTTACCGCCTAACTGCCTCTCTTTTATTGCCCCACTTCTCTTCCTTCCTCAAATGTGTGTATGTTTGTGTGTGCATGTATAAATACAGTTATATCATATATATTTTAGCAACTTTCATTTTCCATTTAACACTATTTCAATAATATTTAAAATGTTATTTGTATATAAATCATCATCAGAAATTGAACAAATTTAAACTACTTGAGACACAAATTTACTTACTGGAGCGTATTATATGAATCTAGAAAGTTCTAGAAACTCTTTGAGCACCTGCACACCACAGAGCTTTATCAAATGCAAGCAGTTTTCATAATTCTTTCAGACATTGCAACTAAACAAAAAAGTGTGTAGTTGATAGTTTCTGAATATCCCAACAAGATGTTCATAGCATTGCATCTCATTGTAGTTTTAATAAGCTTTTTCCTGATTATTAGTGAAACTGAGCATCTTTTAACATATGCTATTATTCAGTTTTCATCTTCCATGGATTGCCTGTTTATATTGTGGAAGTTAAATAATTATCAGTCCCAAATAAAGTAAATTCATCCTTAATTAAAATTAATTTAAGATCTTAGGCCAAAGACTTCAAACGCTTTGAGAGAAAGAGAAATGTTGGGCTGCTGACATAACTGCTTGAGAATTCAAAATACAGGACTCTCCTGTAACAATGTGTTACACAGATGAGAAGGAGACTTAGGAATATTTGCTTGTTAAAGGGACACAGCCATCGAAAAGAACATCGTCATTAGACAGGCTGTGTTAGGTATTTCTTTTTCAGATTGACACATATTCTAGATCTTGTAAAATATTGTCTTAGCTGTTTTCTTTTCTTTCTCTTTCTTTTTGGCAAGAAGTTTTGTTGTGACCTGCTGATTTCCAAAAACGGAGCAAACAAAACAGAAAAAGACAATAGTTTATTGTTGTATGGGTCCTAAACTCAAGACTATTTGTTGTGGATAAATATATTTACCCAATCATGTTTATCATAGGTAGCTGAATTTATTTACCAAACAGGATCTGCCCACATCTAACCCAATGATTATATTCCACTAGTCTGTTATAATTAACTCACTGATTTTAAAAGACTGGTCATATTACTTTGGCATTACAGTGCAAATATTTTTTTTCCTATATTTGACTTACCTTTTCATTTTGATCATAGGGTCTTTCCTTGAGTGGAAGATTTTTACTTTAATGCAGTTTAACTTATATCTATTTGCATTTTGTTTGGTGTTTGTGTAAGTGATTGTATGTATGTGTGCGTTAAGAAACTTCTACACCATTTGGCATACAAATATTCTCTCATATTTATGTCTAAAGATTTTTTAAGGATTTGATTTTCAAAGGTAGGTGTTGAATCCACTATGAAATTGTTTCGGGTGATGGATGGGATAAGAATCTAATTTTATTTTTTTATTCTATATGGCTAGTCACTCTCTCCCTGTGCCATTTATTGAATAATCCATCTTTTCCCACAGACTTGTAATGCCAACTTGTTAGTTATTGATTTTCCATGCATGCGTCCTTCTCTAGAATCTCCTACTGTAGGCTTCTAGATCCTACTTTTGTGCTATTTTTTTTAATCTTTGCACAAAAATTATGCTATGGCTTTATAATAAATCTTGGCACAACATTGGGCAAGAACTCACAGCACTTGTTTTTCTTAAAACTTTATATCAGTATTATTGCCCTTTGCTGTCCCGTGTACCCTCTACTTACAACCTGTCATCTTCAGGAAAACCCCCGTTGAGATTTTGATTGAAATTATGTTCAATTATTAGATTAATTTGTGAGAGAATTTCCACTACAATAGTGAATTCTCCCATTAATGACCTTGCTGTTCATCCATTTAGTTAGTTCTTTAATGACTTTCAATAATATTTTATAAATTTCTCAATAAAATCTTGCCCAAGTTTATATTTACTAATGTTTTTTAGCTTTCCGTTGCCAACGGAAAATGTTTTCATCTATATTTAATAATTGTTTATCCATTAGTATATAGTAATGATTGATTTTTAATATTGATATTATATGCAATGATTCTGATTTACTTTAATTTGTACAAATATCTTTTATGCAGATTCTCTTGATTTCTATTTAGAAACTATATAATTTTCAAATGATGGCTTTTTTCTCTTTTCTTCTCCTTTCTTCTTCCTTTTAATTTACTTTATATGATATTCTGTCTTTTTGCTGGTCTCCTGGACAAAGTTCAGTAAAAATTTTGTTCTTGACTTGATGAATATATTTCTAAAGCTTTACTGTACATATAAACTTTGTTGTAGGTTTTTATATTTTTATATGTTAAGGAAATACACATCTCTTCTCAGTTTGCTAAGGTTTGATATGAATGATATTGAATTTTATTGAATGCGTCTTTTTTTGTATCTTTTGAAATGATCTGTGGCATCTGTATTATTTGCTTTTGTGTTCTTCTTCATTTCTTCTCAGCAATTCCCTGGTTTTAGTTTCATTGTTCTGATGTCTTTACATTTTAGCTTCATCTTTGTATCCAGTTTTGTCGCTATGCTTTTTGATGCATACCAAATTGTATTCATCCTCCTTCTACTCAGAATGTAGCTTTATTTCAATCATGCATACTTTTCTTCATTTCTGAAAAAATAATCAACTTTTCAAATATCACATCTTTTCATTTCCTCTATTCTCTTCCAGAACAATAGAATTCTTTAGGCACGTCTCAGCTCCTCTTCCATGCATCCTTCATTTCAATCCTGCATAGTGGGCTATTTCTACTTTCTTTTCCGTTCATTAATTTTATCCTCAACTGTGTGCTATGTTGACAGTGTTTTGGTCTTTTATTTCAATTACTCTCTCCAGCATTTATAGGCTTTCATTGAGGTCTTTTTCATACCCTCCTATTCTTGTTCTTTCATAATTTCTAGTTCTGTTTGTAAATCATTGCTACCTCTTCCTCTGTTTCTCTGAAGATCTTGAATTTCATTGCTTTTAAATTATTTTATTTTGTTCTATTACTTTCCATTTTTTGAAGGATTTGTTTTGTCTGCTGACTTAGTATTTGCCATTCCTTGTCTGGGCATGTTTTGCTGTCTTTTCTTTTTCAGCTTATTCTGGCTGAGACTCAATTCCCCTCCCTCTCCTCACTGTCCTGTAGGGTTCCCCTAGGCCTCTCCTGCCTCCCTCCCTGAATCCTCCAAGGCAGCCCTACTTTTTAGGTCACAGTCCTGGAGTTCCCAACCCTCTTTGACAATGGGGATGTGACAGTCCCTTACTCTGCCAGGTGTGGATTGATTTAGCTCCTGGCTGTGAAGTTGCTTGTGCTTTCTCCATCCTCTCATTTATTCGACATCACATCTGCCAAAACCGCAGCAAATCTCAGACTTCATCAGTATCTGTTCAGGGTCAGAGAGGTGCCATTCCAGCCCCTGGTCTCAAGCTGTAAGTCTGACAAGCTCAGCCACATATGGGTCCCTTTATTTCCCACTGCTCGACAGGAGCCAACAATCTCTGCCACGACTGCTCCTGAACTAGGAGCCTCGCAGGAACACAACTTTAGCTGTGCCTACCTTCTTGCATTTCTGTTCTAGACTGCTCTGTGGAAATATTCATTTTGTTTCTCAAGGCTGCAATGTCTTTTCAGACTTCTCCTATATATACTTCGTATATAATTGCTCTGATATGTTTAGTGTAGGGCGGAGTGTGGGAAGCGCAAAACCTGAATTTATGATCTTTTCCTGACTAAATGTATAAATGTGCTTTGAATATGCTAGCCATGTCATTGATTCCATTATTTTTTCTCTTGTGTTCATTTTATTATTGTTTAGTTTTAAGTATATGAAGGTACTCTTCCTATGTTAAAAATAGTAAAACTTGGGGCTAGCTCAGTGGTGCAGTAGGTAAGTTCACGTGCTCCACTTGGGTAGCCCAGGGTTGGCAGGTTCAGATCCCAGGCAGTGACCTAGCACTGCTTGTCAAGCCACACTGTGGCAGCGTCCCACATAAAATAGAGGAAGGTTAGCTCAGGGCCAATCTTCCTCACACACACGCAGACACAAAAATAGTAAAACTTTCTGTGTCATATATGTTTTATTTTTCTACATCTCATTTTCTGTAAAGACATATGGCTCATTTTTTTTAAATGATTTTAGTGTTGTCAGATTTAACAACGTTTACCTTTATGGTTTCTTGGTTTCACGATGTGCATACAAAAACTTATCATTAGCAGAACAAAAAAGGAAAAATCATCTAAGCCTTTTTCCAGTTTGTTTGTTCAAATATCTGATCCCTCTGAAATTTATTTGATGATAGAGTGACATGGGGCTGTAACTCTCCCCACAAGGACTTATGGGCTTACCAACATTATTTGCGAATAATCTATATTTCACCTCCCTTATTTAAATTGTTGTTTTCTCACATGCTAAGTTGACAAATATACTGGTTGTATTTCAGGCTTTATCATCTTCTATTGATCTGTCTATTTGTGTCATTACCATGCAATTTTACTTGATACGTTATGATGCATTTCAATATTTGGAAGAGTTAGTGCCCTCTTCTTGTTTTCTTCATCCTTTTTTTTTTTCTGCCTAGTCCCACAGGTTTGGTCTCTGAGATTAAATTTTTAGATTTAGATTAATATTTTTCCTGTTTTCCCTTCAAATATTTTTGGGAAATTCAAAGGAATCTCATTACATTTGCATATCAGTATATGGACTTAAGTTGAGTATTCTTATCAATAAAGAGTATGTATTCAAATCGTCATTTATGTGTCTCATTTCATAAAGGCCCTAGACAATTCTTCATAAGTTAAGCATTAATTATTTAATAATCTTTATCCATTATAAAGGTTTTATTTTGTATTTTATATTTTTAACTAGTCATTATTTGTGTATAAGAAAGCCATTAATTTTTTTTTTTTTTTCTTAGGAAGATTAGCCCTGAGCTAACATCTGTTGCCAATCCTCCTCTTTTTGCTAAGGAAGACTGGCCCTGAGCTAACGTCCGTGGCTATCTTGCTCTACTTTATATGTGGGACGCCTGCCACAGCATGGCTTGCCAAGTGGTGCCATGTCCACACACAGGATCCAAAGCGCTGAACCCCAGGCCACTGAAGAGGAACGTGCAAAATTAACCACTGTGCCACCGGGCCAGCCCTGAAAACCATTAATTTTTGATCACTCATTTTATAGTCAACAACACTAATTCACTCTCTTATTTATTTTTCTTTAAAGATTTTATTTTTTCCTTTTTCTCCCCAAAGCCCCCTGGTATGTAGTTGTATATTCTTCGTTGTGGGTCCCTCTAGTTGTGGCATGTGGGAAGCTGCCTTAGCATGGTTTGATGAGCAGTGCCATGTCCGCGCCCAGGATTCGAACCAACGAAACACTGGTCCACCTGCAGCGGAGTGTGCGAACTTAACCACACGGCCACAGGGCCAGCCCCTCACTCTCTTATTATTTAGACTTTTTTTTCATTTACTATCCATGGTTTCCCCACAATCATTTATATAATTTCAAAATGCTTGTAAACACGCCTGCTGTTTTCCAAAAGGTACCACTCTTATTTCATTTGCTTTCCTAATTTTATTGTCTAGTACTTTCAAAATAGTGCTACGTCATGGTGGTTATCATGCACAATCATATCTTTATTTCGACTGTCATAGAAAAGTTTCAATATTTCATAGTTAAGCATTAGGCAAACCACTCAGCTTTGAAATTTATTAAATGCTTGTTGAGATGACGATATTATAAATTGTACTAATATCACATCATTCTTGCAGTTCTTAATTGAACCTCAGTTGGTGATGGTGCATTACTGTAATACTACATTACTGGATTCAATACTCTAGCAGGTTATTTTTGGTTGGTATTCAAAAATAAGATTGGCCTGTGGTTTTCTACTTTTATGTTATTTTTGGCAGGGGTCGCTGTTTTGGAGGATATACTTGCTTAAATATTTTTTCTGCTGCCCTATTTAGGCATTGACTTTAGTTTTGAAAATGGCTTTATTTAGAATGGAAGTATATACAACTGAGACCCATAGATTTGATTTAACAGTTATTCACATAATAATTCCCAGTAAATGTGGGCTGTGAGGAAAAAGGAAATTGCTGCACCAGAAAACTTTATTTGCTCAATTATTCATTCAACAAATACTTATTAAGAATTTTCCGCATGACAAGCACTGTTCTAGGATCTGGGAATAGAATAGTCTCTTTAGACAGCAAAGTTTCTGCTTTCATGAAGCTTGCATTCTAGTCAGGGACAATCACAGTAAACAGATGAAGTAATATCATTATTTTGAAGTGGTTATATTTATGTATGAGGTGTAAAGATAGAAAATATGCCAGCTAATGTGAGCGAAGTTGGAGAATAGAGGACACATTCATCCATGTTCAGGGGAGGCCCCCAGAGATGACGTTAGAGCTAATATATACAAGACACAAAACTAAATTACTCAAATGGTATTTTTACGAATATAAAAAGGACAAAGAGGACACTTAAAATTATCTCTCCTTACAGTCTTTTGGCATACTCAATAAATTTTAAGCTCCTTTGGTGATAAATACAGAGAAAAAGAAGAAGAAAAAAACGACTTTCATGTATAGGACACAAAGAAATGAATGTTTCTGATATTTATACCAGAATCTGTGCACGCGAAGAGCAGAATTCTTCACAGTGATTCCCTTGGCGAAGTTTACACATATTTCAAGCATGCAGATATGACTCAATATATTTAGGGACTCGGTGCTGGATATTACTCCCACAGACAGTTTATGAGACACAAGAAATTCCGTCTCACTATTTGGTATTCATGCTGGATTGGAACCGCACATTAGCTTGACAACAAACCCAATTCACCAACCTTGCCTCTGAATGACTAATTTTAGCTGTTCACAAAAGTAAGTGGTGTTGTGCCTGAACAATAGTAGTTTACATAATTGTTCAGGAGCCATTGGGTAAAACAAGATACTCTACTTTTCCAACTGCTAGAACCAAAAGAATGATTTTCAAAAGCATCTAGCAATACCTCAGGGAAGTGCTTTCTCTAAAAAAATATATCTGTAGTAACAACAATAATACTAGATTTTAGGCTCTTCAAGAGAAGGGCTTGTGTTTTCTTATTCATTTTTTAACCCTTAGTGCCTAGGAAATGCCTCGTACGTCATTTAATTCATGGTCAATATGTGCTCACCGAATGAAATATATTTAATTCAATGTTTAATGACAACCAAAGAATTTGTTGAGAAGTTACTGCACCCTGCTGAGCAAACTATATTTAGTTTACTGCACAGTAATCTAATGAATAAATATTTATTCAAATTGCAAATAAAGCAAGATGAGACTACATGGAGGGTGTAATAGTTGTTAAGTATCTGGATTTCGTAACTAGAATAGTATTGATACATTCGTTTGCTCAGAGGTGCATTGCAAACAAGTCAACCAATATCTAAAGAACATTTGTCAGTCTTGTCATAGGAGTTGTGGATTAAGCAATGAATGCAAGAATCCTGGCCCTCAAGTAACTTCCTCTTATGCTGATGGCATTACTGTTTTCTCTCTTGTTCATCCTCTACAGTCGTTTCTTCTTCTTTATTTTCCCCCCAACCTGATTTTGTTTTTCTGAATGATGTTATTCCTTCTGTTTTCAAAAATAGATGGGATGCTTCCCAGAATCTGAGTTGAAGCAAACTAAATGTGTCAATAATTGCAGAGACCTCATTTTCTTTGCCAGCCACAGCACAGAGTACAGTCTTGAAGGGGGTGGGATGTTTTCAACAGAGCATACGGCATTTACAACTGTTTTCCTATTTCTCCAGCCATTGTCATTCTCCTGTGCTGCTGCAGATTATGCGGACACAGGAAATGCTATTCAACGGACACTTTATGCATATCTTCAGAGTAAAATGAGCTTTGAATATGCCACCTGTCAAAAAGTTCTGATGGGAGAGATTCTAATAAAATTCCTGCTTGAGTAGCGTAAGTGGCAAGACACGACAGAGCTGAGCAAAGGTCGCATGGAAGCCATGACTCCATTCGTCCACGAAGTTCCCTCATCCGTGGTTTACCGGGGTGTGGTCTCACATTCCTATCCAGTGTAGGAGTTATCATTAGGAGGCACCCTCTTGTGACAGTTGGCTGCTTCATTGTGATAGTTTAAATTTCTTATTGTCTACCGCACATAGGTTTCAAAAATACTAAATCCTTAGTCTGATAATAAATTTTTGTGGGTGATGAGACTATTAACAGAATAGTTCACCAGTCCTTAAACTAGTTTTCCGAAAACATTTGATTATTTTCAGCAATAGCATCATCCATCACCCAAACATCCTTCTATTCATTTACGTATTCTTTCTTTAAAGAAAATTTTGAGTGCCTATCATGCACTGGGCGTCATGTTGATAGTTCACAGATCCCTATGGAGTTGATTATTCATTAACTTGTTTTAAGGGTTATTGAAGAGAACAATCCAAATTTGTATGTAGACCTTTTTGTACCTCTTAAACAAAGGATCTGTCTCCACTCTACCACACTTATTCATATATTGTACTCTTCCACAATACGTTTCTTTAATTTGCCATGAACTTGGAATGTTTTACAATTTGTTTGCACGTTTATACTGGGTATTTGCATGTGAAGGCAATTTCTTTCAAATTATCACTCACCATTACAGGAAACTACAGCTCAAGACACATTCACATAGAGAGTATCTGGAAAATACGTCCATTTTGACTGTCTTGAAACTGTGTTAGATGTGGGCAGTGTGGCTTCCTTGGATTTATTTCTTAGAGTTAACTTGGTATAGTGAATAGAACACTAGGCTGAGTGGAAGATGTGTGGTAATTTGATTTTCAACCATCTAGGAGTAATCTATTAGTTTACAAGCATCCTGAGGGAAGAGAAACTACCTTATTAAAAGGTATATTTCCCCAGGACGCATATAGTGCTCATAAACATTGGTTGAATTGAATTACATTGAAGAAGATTGCTACAATTTCACTGGGTCCATTGCATCTCACTCACTATCTACAAAAGCAGACAGCTGTCCTTGATGACCAGAAATATATTATTTCATTGCCCTTCTGCCCAAACTTGCCCCTAGTCTCCTAAACACAGAACTTAAGTTAAATTGATTCTGAAAATAATTATAAGCAACCATTCATCTGCTTCCTAAACTAACACATAACGTATAATTATGTGTAGGAAATTTAATAAACACAATTGCATTCTATTCATGCTCGAATTTTCAGTATTTCATTCCTCCCAATTTTATTTGAATTGCCTTGCCCACGCTCTTTCTTCCATGTTTTAGAGAAAACAACGACAACCAAGACTTAATTTGGGGGGCTTAAAGGTAAAATTGTTCTCATACCCAGGAGTCCAAACCCAAAGCAGTTATAAGTCATTTCAGGCTTGGAGAGCACAGACTTGCTTTTATTTACTGATTTTTTTTCCCTGATTCTTTTATTTTGGTGAGATTATATAAGTTCTTTCATATGATAAGTCATATTCAGGGAAAAGTCCTCTGTTTATGCAAACAACTTTTCCAAGACAAAATTATTTCCTCCCATTGCCTAGCATGCTCACAAAAACAGATTGATTTTGGAAACCCAAATATTACACTTCTTGAGTTTAGGTGTAAGTTGGAATTGGTAAAAATGTGAAGCAAGATAACAAGTTTTTTCAGACTAACAAAAGAAATTAAAAAAAAATAAAGAAATCTCAACTTCCACACATTAACAAACTCATAACCGTTTGGGTTGAATTCAATGTCAGGTTAATTGCACTTTTGAATGCACGTCTGCTTATGAGAGATGCAAATTCGACTTTTGTATTTTTCTGACTTTTGTACCTGGGGAGTATTCTGTTTGGATGAAAGAGTCTTCTGTTTGATTTTAAAGATTTTGGAACCACTCTGAAGCATCCGAATTGTTAGGTTTGCGTGTTCGCAGCTCCACATGCAGGCAGGAAACAGCATGAAATGATTGCTTAATACTCTAATGTCTTTAAATTACAGTCTTTATAAAGCTGCTTCATTGAACTGGTAGATTTTTTCCATCATTTTATTAGACAAATTGGCTTACATTGAAAACATATAGTATATTAAGTGCACAGAGCTAAAATACTCAACTAGAGTTTGTACAATGATTATGAATATCCCAGTATCTAATTTAAACTGTTATCATTACAAATAAATCATTGAAATACCCAAACAACTCTTGTTTATTATTCAAACTGCTATTTTTCTGTGCACTTGCCACCTTATTTATTCATTTAATAACCGGAACGTCTAAGCCCATGCATGTTGTTATGAACAATCATAAAATGTTGCTTTTGTGATACAGAGAGCCAAAAATGTATTTCAAGGTTACTGCCTCTCAATAGCTAGTAGATCTTAATTACTAGTTGTGTGAAACAATGTCTTAGATATGCAAGTTCTTTTTTTCAAAATTACCTTATGTGTATTCAGACTTTTAACCAAGTGTTCTTATAGAAAGATGTAAATTAGTTTCTAGGAGCATTACAGGGGGAGAAACTGATCTATCTTTGCAGAAGTTCTCTATAATGGATAAAGCCTCCATGTGAGGAGAATGTGCTAGGGCAGATTGTGTTTATTATACACAAGTTATTCCATCAAATATACATTTATTTTTACTCATCAAATATAGACTAATTATATACTAATAGCCAAGTACTGTTATAGTCACATATATAATCATATTCAAATCTCAAAACAGCCCTGTGAGAAAGATGCTATTATTTTTGTTACCACACAAAATTGGGGTGCTCTTGCCTGATGTGCATTAAAAAAAAGCCAATTATTATGCCATCAGTTTCTGGGAGAATAAACGTAGCTCTCTTTTGCAAGATCTATCTGTATGGAGACATGGGCAAGTGCCTTCAGATCTGTCTCCTTGACCCAAGGCTTGGGGCACAATATATGGGATGAAGAGCAGGGTGATCTGAAGCGTGGAGATAGATGATTGGAGGTAAGAAGGGAGAGAACCGATGATCTGCTCAAGGGTAGTCAAGCTTCACGCCTCTTCATAGGATGCCTGTTCACAAAATGGTGTTACCAGGATCTGAGGGTGGAGTTTTTAGCTCCTTGGTGTCAAAAAAGTCACTTATTGAGTATTTACATAGGCCTGGTTGGTGGGTTAGTGGTCTCAACTGACCTGAACTGGACAAGGGAACTCAGTTCCTGAAAAACCACTTTTAATTACTCTGTTGATAAGATGGGGTCTGTTGAACTGCTCCTGGAAGCCCTGAGGTTCTATTTTCAACTAGGGACATGTAGTTCATCATTAAAAGGAACATCTGCTTTGAGGTCAAATACACATAATTTTAAGCCAGTCTTATCACTTATACTCCATGTAACTTTGGAAATGACAGTTAATCTGATGGAGTTGCAGATTCTTATGTGTAAAGGAGCAAGAATATAGCTATTCAGGGTGTTGCAAGGATAATTTTAAATAAAATGCTCTAACAAACATAGAGCACTTTGGAAAATTTGTCACACTTAGGAGGTTATCAATGAACACTAATTTTCTCTCCTCCTTCTCTCCACCCAGAGCAAAGATTCTAAACCAGATTGTGACTTGCCCAAAAATCACACAATGCATGAGAGGTAAATCTCCAACTACAACTTCTCAGTCTACACTCAGTGCCCTGTTCACTGAAATCAACTGCCTACCTAATTTAAGATGTCTTAGTCTTTTATTTCAAAATTTTATATTTAAATATCTTGTATCCCTTCTTTATCCTTTATTGAGATGCGGGCAATGCCAATGAATTGATAACTTTCAGTAGAAATACACCTCTTAAGAAATATGGGAAATTTCTTTCAACCTCCCAAGCTATCTATTCCATCAGTAGGAAATAGTGTTGAAATAAAATAATCCCACTCATTAATAGTGCACCATGTTTTGTAACATGGATACCACACTGCCTTCGAATTGATGAGCTTCTTAACATCACAGAATTTACACTCTCATTGGGAAGATAGTTTGTAATCAAACCATAACATGCATAGAAATAATAACACAAAGTCACATAGTGTAAGTTCCACAAGTGGAAATATAGTGAGCTATGAATATGAATATATTGGGTACTTGATCTGGACTGAGGACAGGAAGGACTTCTTCTGGAAGAGAATTTTGAAGTGGTTTCTGAAAGAAAGTAAGAATTAAGTAGATAAGTAGGTTAGGTAACAGGAAAAATGAGACAGTAGTAAAGCAGGTATGAAGAACTGGAGGCATGATGAAGTATAGTTTCTTGGGAAAAAAAAGAAAGGGAACTGAAATAAGACTGATGTGGTTGGAGTTGAAAGAGCAAGAGTGGATAGATAGATGTGTGATGAGGCTAGAGAAATGAGCAGGACCAGATCTCGGACGCTTGCAGGCCATGATGAGGATTTCAGTCTTTCTCGTAACAGTATTTAATAGATGACAGATAAAGAATTTTAACCAAACGCGTGACCTAAATTCTTAAATTTTGCTTTTTATGTTTGTTGTGGCTATTGTGTGGAGAAGAGTTCAGGAGGTGGATGTAAGAAAGCTAATTTGGAGGTTGATGAGGTGGGCTAGGCACTGAAAGATAGTAGCTTGGAATGGGTGGTGAAAGGGTTTGCTCGTGGAGAGAAGTGAACAGATTTGAGAGATTTGTAGGATGGTCTAAGGAAATTCAAAGGAACAGTGCATTTTGATTACCTTCTTTATTTAATTAACTTCCAATTACGTCTCCTGTTGGAAATTATGGAAATTGCTCACTCAACTTACATATCTTAGTAAATCCAGTCTTAAAATCAATGGAATGTTCATCAAGTTATGTATATTAGTGAAAATGTGCAAATATATATAAAAAATTCAGGTATATGCACATAATGATACAGCGTGAGAGCACTGAAATATTTTTTAGAACAATAGAATGACATGGAAAAATATGCAAGTTATATTCTTAAGTGAAGAAACAACTGGTAAAAAAAAAAACACACACACATGAAATATGATCCCTCCCCCATTTCTAATCCTGTCCCCACTTCTCCCCGCCACACACATACATTGAGGAAAAAGAAATCTAGAAACACAACTAACATTGTGATGGTGGTTCACTGGGGAGAGGTGGGATACAGATGATTTTTGCCTTTTGATTTTTTTCCTTTCCCGTATTTTCTACAGTCAGTATATATTCCTTTTTAAAAGTCAGTAATTTGTCCTCTGTTAATTATTTAGAAGCCTGGACAGCTGGGTCAAGAATAAAAGAGTATCTACTGACCGTTTTAAATAATTCTTTTACAGACTCAGCTTGTGAGTCTTCACTATGAGCTCCAATTCTTGCTACCCAAGTCTTAGACAACTGAGGGAATTTTCACAGAGGCAAAGATATTTAAGCAAGGCCTTGAAAGATGTATTACTACAGTCAGAGAAGGGGTACTGAGCATCCTAGATAACCTTTCTGGTCCCCAGAGATGTATAAGTAAAATATGAGAATGTGTGAAGTATTCACTAGGTCTCAAATAATATAGCTGAAGACAAACTGAGGTCAAACATGTGAAGGATGTTTTAAGCTGTGCTAAGGACATTTGGGTTCTCCCTACATGAGCCATGTTGATCCAACAAGTATCTTTAAATAGTACAGGCTAATATCCTATCCCTCTTTAGACAATTAGGAGGTGATGAGATTATCTTTTCTTAGCTTCAAGTATTTGATGATGAAAATCAATTGGTTATTGCACAGTGCTGATGAACAGATTCAGTTTTCACAGAGCCCAAGCAAGCAAACCAGAAATGAAATATGAACATCAAAGATTCTTTTGCTCAGTAAATTATTGATACTACATGAGGTGATAGTCATACCTACAACTCATTTGGAAAAGATTTTAAAACATTTAAAATAACTGAATAGTATACACAGTTGTTTCCAGTGTAGTTAGATGTGTAATTACTGAACAATTTTCAGGCAGCATTGCCTTATACTTTGGATCACCTACATTTTCACGGTTGAAAATACAAGTCTATCAATGCCTAAAATAATGTCATTTGTCTTCATTATTGTCAGCATTGTTCCATTATTTTGATGCATGAAGGTGTCATGCCACTGGCTAGAGTGGGAACCTCCATGCATGAATATCAGATCCCAGGGCTTCAGTCCTCATTGCATAATAGCATTCTTACCCTTGAAATGATTTAATATCCATTTTATCAGCCTCAAAAGGAAAGTATGAGAAGCGATTTTTTCTAGTTATCCCAAACACCCCTTAATACACAAGCTGTAAATCAATTAAGTAATAATAACCCATTATGTGTGTACTATGCAGTATTTTATACTTTTCAAAACATCTCTTCACTCATTTATTCAACACAATTATTTTAAGTGTATATGTAATAACAATCACCATGGGGATGCAATGTGGAATCATACTTTCACAAGCTTTTGTCAATTGATGTCCACGGGAAAGACGGGGAAAGCACTGGTTACCCTCATTTTACAGATGAAGAAACAGAGATCGAGGGAAATTTCCTGACCTGCCCAAGGACACATATAAAAATAGGTTATCCTGATTCTTCAAGTTCTCTGTCGTCTGTTCTATCTCATGTCTTAAGCACATATTAACTCAATGCATTACAGTCCATTAGCACTGATAACCTTGTTCATCAGAGAACAGTATAAACATGAACTGGGACATTAAAATTCAGGAGGACTGGAGTACTATTCCATTATAAAACTCCAACTTCTTTACTTGATGGTCACAGAAAGCAACCTCTATTCTTAGGACAATGAAGAAGAATCATAGTGGTAATTAGGTAAAAGACAGAGGTTTCAAAGGATAAATTCGGTGGATGATATAATAGCAGTGCTTCAAAGAGAAGACTAGGATATGTGATGCTGGGGGAAGCTAACAGATTCTCAAGGTAAGAGGGAGAAAGCCACTCTGTTCCTGAATTTATTACATGGCTACAGAGAAACTGATTCTTATTCCTGTGTCCACCTAGTCCGTTATAGACAGCATACTTATCATCACCCCCCTAGATCTAACACAGCTGGCTTTTTGGCAGCAATGTACAAATGTCTGATGAATTCAAGCAACAGTAAGAGCAAGTGAGGGAGTAATGGATGGAGGGAAGAAAAATGATGATTCAAAAAATGTTTTGTCAGCTTGGGAAATGAATGGAGACTAGAAAGCCCCACAGTAACCCCCATTCATTTCTCTTTGTGATCTGAGCACACTCCTTCAGCATCTCGCATTTATCATGATGTCTGTCCCAGCTGCTGGAAATAGAAGTGGACATTTCTTCCTGCCCAAGGATCCCCCAAAGGAAAGAGTACACCTACACGAGTGTTGGAGTCTGGAAGATCTGGCACTAACTTTAAACCATGATAAAAGTGGATAATCGACTATTGAGAGTTAGCTATGGGAAAATGAAGTGGTAAGGGAAAAGAAATCACTTTATTGAATTTGAAAGTCTACCACTGGACTGAAAATATATTTTAATATACAAAAAAAGGTCAAAGGTCATATCTAGGATTGGTACGAGAGAAGATGGTAAGGGATCTTCTTTTGGCAAATGACCAATTCATTACTTGTCCCCAAACAGACCAGCCCTTTGTGCTCTATAAAATTGTGATTTAGCTCCTTCTGCCTTAAGAGTCTCTCATTTATCACTCACTCATTATGCTTGTATATAAAAGCACACACTTTGTGAAGAAGATAGCTGAATCAATTATTTGATTTAGCACGTCTCTCTTTCTCTGTCTCTCATGAATTATTGAAATGATCCATGTAAAATATTAGATCAGGGCTTTTAAACAGCAAGTACTTAACACCTTCAATTCATTCTACATATATTTAATAAGTGAATATTACATTGTTTTGGCTGCTGAAAATAAAAATTCAATTAAAATATGTTCTCTAGCATGGAGGAAGCCATTGTCTAAGAGACTATAGTTGAACTTGATCTCTAAATATCTTTCTAGATAAAAGCTTCTAAAGTTCTATGCAGTTTTAAGAGTAAGGAGAAATGTTAAGCGTATCTTTTAAAAACGTGGCATGGATTTGTTTCCAGGTAAGAAAATTGGTGCCAAATCAGTTTGACAATTTGATAAGCCACCAAGAACTGATGCTTGACTGAGTAGATTATCTAATTATTCTGCAGAATAAAATAAGAAACTTCAAATTACTTCAAAAGGAATATAATACCCATTTACAATTTGCCACTAATATCACACCATAGACTCAATTTCAATACTTCGCTCCCGATGTCTTATTCTGAGTCCTACTGAGTTTAGCACCCTCCCCTGAATATCTCAAACCCATTATTTATTTAATAATGTGCTTATTCCTCTCCTCCAGTTAGAAAAAGTTAAGAACCAGTACTGAGTCAAAACATTTCCAACCCTAGGATACCATCTCATACATCCCCAAAGTGATACCCTCTGATCCCACAATAATTTGTACAAATTAAGATTCAAAGTCCTTACGTTAAAAGTGTGTATTTATACATTCTATTTATCCTATAAGCTAGTAGGATCTTAAATGATGATAATGATTCTTACAAACTTCTATGGCACTTACAATATGCTGAATACAATTCTTAATTCTCTCTTTTTCTCATGTATATGTGCACATAAACACAAACATACATATATATATACATACACATACATTCATACATGTACATATGGAAAATTAATATATATAATTGTCTCTTTTATGGATGATTATATAATCACGTACACACACACACACACACACACACACACACACACACATATATATATGGTTAAGTAGAATCATGTATAATTATACATATGGATAACCGTATATAGATATATACAGATATAGATATACAAATAAACATAATGTAAATAAAATAAGGAGGCTCATTTGTAAAAAGGTTAAATTATTTAACATATTTAAATGAGGAACTAATAACTAAATTATTTAACAAATCTGTTAAATAATTTCTCCTTGGTCACAACAGCAGAGCAAATGGCTGAGCCAAAAGGTAAACTGAGGCTTCTGCCTCTGAGTTTTAGAGCTGTGCCACCCTGCCTCTCATAAGTGCTAGCTCCTGTTTATTGTTGATTCATCAGCGTCTACCTCTACCTGATCCAGTGTAAAATAATCAATGCATATGTGTTAAATGAATGTTATACTTACGTGAATTTTTATATTCCATAGGTCTAATTTCATGTGGCCAAATCTTAATAAAATGGTTTGGTTGTCAATTGGTTTAATACGGACTTCCATTGAAAGTAAATTATTTAGAGGTAACTTACATTTAATTGGTTTCAGTGCTCTTTCCAGATAAAGTCAAGGCATTTACGCTCCACTAGTCTCCAGAGCACACTAATATTTCAGTATTAAAATACTATTTTCATGCTCTATGGTAATCATTTTACTTTCCACAATTTATTCCTGTTCGTAGAGTAAATTTTCTTCAAAAGTGTGCCCTTTGTGAATTCTAAGACTCCTTTCAGTCCTATCGCAAATTCCTGTTCATAAGTCTCATGCTGTCCCACGTGCCCTCACCCTCTCGCACGTTGTTACTCATCCCCAGTAAAGTGGATGCCTGTCTCATCCTATTGAACCCTGTAAGAAGGGTGGATGGAGTGGCCTGGCTTTCTCTTAGCTCACACTGGTTCTCTAGTATTACCTTTCTCTGTCTCCATATGCAAAAAACCTAGTCCATTTTCTGAGTATCTAGTTGTCATGTTTAAAATACAGCTTTCCTGAATCAAGAAAGCATCTTCTCCCACCTTTGTATGACCTTGACTGTGTACAAGGGACACTGTGAATTCACCTGGAATATTCTTCTTGCTTGGGCAATGTTTGCAAAACAAATTCTGCAAGGTGAGGTATGGTTTCTTTCCTTCAAATTAGAATTATATTTAAGTCTCCAGGTTCAGGTACCTAGGTTCAGCGGAGATGCTACAAATCTCTTGCCACTTCTCTCCCTGGGCCCACTATTGTCCCTTAAGGACCCATTTAGTAATTTGGTGACAAGAAAATCATTCTAGTGGCTTGTGATATTCCTAACTTCCGATGCTGGTAGAGCGTGCATTTGTTCATCTCTGTTATGTGAATGTTTCAGTGGAAGGTGAGATGTAAGGCTCAAGGTCACCAATTCTTCTTTGTTCTAATCTAGACGAACGTGTTGTCTTCTTTTCTGGGCTATTATTTCTTTATGATGTTGTATGATAAGTTCATAAGTTCTCCTCTTCTCGTATCCTAGTAAAAATGACAAACACATTCCTAAAATATTCCTTGGGTCCCAGCATATCAGTTACAAAAGTATGTTCGTCTTCTGAGTATCAACTTCCTTTTCCCTTATTTTCAGGTTTTGTTTATTGGACCTTGTCCTTTTGTTTACGCCTGTTGAATGAGAGGAGCTATATCTAGATGAATAATTTTTGCCAATAGATACAGGTTGCAGATTCTCCTCTTTGTGCCTGTTTTTAGGAAGTGGGAAGAAAACTTTTGCCCCACTCTCTGGCTGACACTCTGAACTTGTAGAGGAAAAATTATTGGGAAACCAAAAAAGATAAAGATATCGAATATTTTCCATTCACTTCACCTTATAACAGCTGATTTATGCGGATTGCATATTTTTTAGGCAACAAGAAACCACCAATCTCATCAAAATCCCTTTATGTCTCTCCTAACGTTGGTTGAGTATTAAAGAATCTGACAAAATGTGGAGAGATCTTTGCTGTTGATAATTTTCTTTTTGCTTAATCTGCATTGTCTTTACAGTGAGTAGAAAATTATCTCAAATTTAGAAATAAACTGCTGTCAACTTTTGTATATAATGCTATGTCTAGAGTTTATTGGCTTTTTTCCCCCAGAATTTTCTCAAGTATTTTCTTTGAAAAAATTGAAGAGATATTTTCAGAATCTTCTAGCAAGATTCAACATTAAAGTAGTCTTTAGAAATAGTTTTAAGTTCATAAAATATCTTATTGCCTAATAGAAAAAAACCCACAAATTTTCTAATATTTCTTTTGAGCTGTATAACATTTTGATAATGTAATTCCGGAGACTATTTCATCTCTTAGTTACTCTCATTATCTTTCTTCTAACCAACATTCCATGCTCTCTAATCAGCTCATCCAGAAATTAAGAGATAACTGATGATATAAAAGAAATTGTGAAGTTATTGAATTGTGTTAGCTTGACTAACAAGGCTTTTATATAATAGCTGATATCTCCCATTTAAATGCCTTAGTTGGCTGATTTTGGAAATCAGTAAAGTAACTTTATTAAATCAGGTCTTTAAATTTAGGCATAAAATATGCCTCTGTAAGTTTAAAAAACTTGGAATTTCTGTTAACACTCAATACTATTTTAAACAAAAATGTTTTAGGGGCTGGCGCAGTGGCGCAGCCTTTAAGTGCGCACGTTCTGCTTCTCGGGAGCCCGGGGTTCACTGGTTCGGATCCTGGGTGCAGGCATGGCACCTCTTGTCAAGCCATGCTATGGTAGGCATCACACGTATAAAGTAGAGGAAGATGGGCATAGATGTTAGCTCAGGGCCAGTCTCCCTCAGCAAAAAAGAGGAGGACTGGCAGTAGTTAGCTCAGGGCTAATCTTCCTCAAAAAAAAAAAAGTTTTAGAGAATACCAAACTTCCATAATTTAGAAAGTAACAAATTGATTCAGGCGTATAATTCTGGGAGCCAAAACATGAGGAAATGTGTCTGGAGTACCTTTCATAAACTAGCACACAAACAAAAAACCAACAGACAGACGGGCAGCCACAAACTCTTCTAGCATATATTGTTAAGTCTCTCTATTTTTTAAATTATTTAAAAAATACATCCTCTTCCAGTTAAGATGTAGAAGAATACAAAACATGTTTATTCTTGTAATTGAAAATAAAAGCCAAACCCAGTCAAAATTAAAACTATACACTTCTATGGACCATTGAATTGTGGTAGAGAAAAGAAAACATGGAAGGAATAAATTCTAGAGAGACTAAACCCACAATAGGTGAGAAGAGAGAGATGTCATTTTCCATACCTGAGAGTAAGCACCTATTCCAAGTCCTGGCAGAAGGAGGGTGCCTGCCACAGACAGAAAGACTTTGCAAGGGCCAAAGTAATCAGATGAGTGTTAGCAGACGGTGTGGGCTGGTGGCATAGCTTCGCATCTGGGTATTCCAAATGGAAAAACAAAATACTTGACCTTCTGATCCTAGAACGATGGAGAAGATATACTTTTTCTTATTGCTCTCTCTAAGTATAACCAAAACCCTACATATTTTATGTAAAACAAATATAAGAAGATTCTGAAAGGTGGAAAGAAGAAGACAAAAAGGCTAGGGATTTTAGGACTCAAGGAATGGCATGGTAGTGAGTTTCCTGGGTTTTGTTTTTTTTGCCTCATATAACTCAGACATGGATCTGAAGATGCTAGTAACCTGGAAAGCCAATCTACAGACCAAAAACAGAAAAAGAAAAAAGACCCAACGAAAGCCTATTCCTCCTAGCCAGTGGACCAGGAAAGGGACAAGGTAGTAAGACTAAGACTGACACTTTTAGATTTTTAGATAACTGCTCCACTATAGTCACACACACACACACACACACACCCCACAAACACAAACACACACACACACTGTGGTTCTACCACCACTCCACCAGCAAAGTGGAAAACCTAGACTTCTACTTTTGCCACACTGAAAGAAGTTGCCCCAATCCTGCTGGGATGATGACAGAGAAGGTGGAGGATGTTGTCAGTATTTTCATCCCTGTCTAGCAGTAACAACACCTTTGCCCCAATGTGGCAGTGGAGACCATGTGGGGAGCCTACATTTCCACTCCCATCTGGCAGTAATGAGGCGGCCCTCTCTTCCTCATTGGGGTGGCATCAGAGGAGGCTTAGTGAAGAGTCAGAGTATTGAAACTGTCCAGTGATAATAGAGCCACCTCCCTCCTTTGCTCCAGGTCACCTGAATCCAGGAAGGGGAGGACTAAAAGGACATTACTAAAAATATACATATAGGCATATTTTTAACCCTGCAATTTCAAATCAGTTTCCTGTTAATGCAGACTTTATAAGTTTTCATTTTTATTTATTATGTATATTTAATAATAGTCCATCATGCCAAAGAAACATGATTTACTCATCCATTTACCCACGGTTGAAGGTTAGTTCATTTCAAGTTTTTAAGCTTTACTTTTAAAAATAATCTTGCAGTGAACGTATCTGTGCCAAAGTACCTATAACTTGTGTATGTGTCTGTTTGTGGGGCTTTGAAACTAGATTGCTTGGTTCTAAGTCCAGAAAAAGAAAAAAAAAAAAATAGCCATACAGTTCCTTTTGACATGCTCAGTAATGGAACATCTTGACTGGAACACGATGGAATAATTTCTCTAATTTTAATTATAGGATTTTAGGCAGATAGTTATAGTTAAGACATTTTAGTTTTCAATCAATCATCACAGACCAGAAAATCTTCATTTGAATGAAATATTAAAGTTTCCAGCAAATCTTCCAATTTTTCTTTTGTAGCAGATAGCAGGAATTCTTCCAGTTATGCCCAGCTTTTCTCAGATAAATATGTTCGCACAAATTCTCCATCAATAAGAAGGCTTATACATTGGCTCATATACATAGAAATATATTTAGAATGTCTAGGAGACCACATCTACTATTACACAATATTTTGCCAGGCCTTGGACAAAAAAATCAAATTCCTAAATCTAAGATATAAGTTATACCAGCCATGCAGATTGCTTCTGTTAATTTATTTGTCAAATTTCCCAGAGAAATATCAGATCGTTCAGAGTACGACTTTTTATCCAAGTTTACTATGGTTCTTTAAAGAGATACATACCCACCTAAACTGACAAATTTGAATTATTTGACATTAAAAGCAAACATTTAAATGTTTCTTATACCTAATATTATTCATTGAAAATGTTTAAACCTAAGGACCACGGTACCTGAGAACGTTTAAAATGAGCAGAGTAGGGGGAAAAAAAAGTTACTTATGGTCCCTTTGAAATTATTTAGAGTAAAAACACTGAAAGTTTCAAAACGGATATGCACATGCAATTTACAAGCATGCATTTTGGAGAATGTGCAAGCTAGATTGAAATTATGGAAATGAAAGAACAAAATACCAATTTCCAGGAGACATAAAGCAAGACAAATTGCAAAGGAAAATATAAATAAGTCAGGCAGAAACCGGGGAAAAGGCAAGCGCTACTAGTTAATAATTACTTTGGGGACAATAGTCCCAGATGATTATTTCATTTCTGCACGAGGTCAGAGCTGCATATAATGGGCACCATTTTTATTTGGCCATCCACAAAATTAAGTAACAAGCTCCCTAACAACATTTTCAAGTGCTTTGGAATTTCAAGGTTTTAAATTATTCATTTTTGTACTTGTTTATTGTTACATATATTTTAGTTCACAAAAGCTATCACGAATTAAATTCTCATTAAAACTCATTATCAATGCAAATTCTAGCTAAGTCTCAAAGACAAAGAGATATGCAATAATTTGGGAAGAAGGGGAAAATAGTCATACCAGAAATTTAGACTGAGAATAGATGTTTCAGTTGAATACAGAATAGGGCTCTGAGTTTTTAAAAACCATTACTTTGGAAATATATGGTTTCTGAAACTATTAGTAATCATATATACATATATATAATTTGTCTCTAGGAACCTAGAACCCTGAAAAACTGAATAATAGTGAGATTCAAAACAATGATATTCTGATGAAATTAGAAATGCATGTAAATTGCTTACAAAATGCGAGGCTCATTGTTGAAATTTGCTATTGTACATCCAGTGGGGGTTCAATGTTAAAATCAGCAGAAATAACATTGAAAAGAGGCACCAAGCAGAAATAAGAAGGCATTTTTCAAAATGCAAAAAAAGAAAGGACAACACTGAGATGAAGAGATTAGTTTTTGCTTTGTTTTGTTATGTTGTAATTTATCTTGCTTATCTGAAAATAAACTAACATTGTTGAGGTAAATTTAATAGGAGAAATATTCACAGAGTTAGGTTGGAGATATTAGGTCAGAAGATTCACACCTGTGGATATTTTAAACCTCCTTAGACTATATATAACACCATCCATTTTCTTATTGGCATGTCAAGAGCCTCAAATAAGGAGGAAAGATCAGTAAAGGAGATACACTGAGAACACTTTTTTAAAAATGAATTTGCAGGAAAGCTCACATTTTCATGGCTAATACCCTTTAATTTATCATCAATTGTCAATTGTTATAGGAAGTGAGTTGTTAATGCAATGGAATGGTCTGAACTTCGAGCTGATAAGGTGGAAAGGCATAACCAACAAAAAGACTGAGAGTCTATAAGACAGATTTGATCACTAACTTCTTGGATAAGCGTGATTTCTAAATTGGGGTGGGATAAGAAGAGGGGAGCACGAACAGTAGAAGCCATTGAAATAGAAAGGAAAAAATTAATAATATCTAGGAGAATAAAATCAGGAAGAACTGGATATCCAAGGCTGGCCATGAAAGAGTAACTTGAATTGGACTAACCCTACCATAGGAATTATGCTGGACAAAATTCAACTTTAAAACAAACCTGCCTGAACACATTAGAAGATAACCACTGCAGGCAGGACTTGAGGGCCTGAAGTCCATGAGAAAAGACAGCACAAGAACATGAGCTCCTCCACATTTACCTCTCTTTTCCCTAAGGCTTTATACCAATTCACAGTAAGTTGAAATGGAACCCAAGGAGAAAGCTTAGTCTTGCTGACTGAACAGAGAATATGGTCCTGAGTTGCCAAATGACCTGGGATGAAAGTGGCAAAATCCATGAGAGCAGACAACTAGAAAGAAGTGAGCCAGGGGGCTGGACCCATAGCCAAGTGGTAAAGTTCACGTGCTCCACTTCGGCATCCCAGGGTTTCGCAGGTTTGGATCCTGGGCACAGACCTAGCACCACTCATCAAGCCTTGCTGAGGTGGTGTCCCACACAGCAGAATTAAAGAACCTACAACTAGAATATACAACTATGTACTGGGGAGCTTTGGGGAGGAGAAGAAGAAGACAAAAAAAGATTAGCAACAGATGTTAGCTCAGGGACAAAAAAAACACAGATGAGCCAAAAAACTATGTGTATGGTATTTCCCCGAGGAATCGGCCAATTCCAAAGATACTCAAGCACAAGGGAAGACCAAGAAACCCAGACTAAAACAGCATCTAGGAGGCTAAAGAACAGGGCAGAAATTTCCTCAGTCATATATTGCTGAGAAGATGAAGGCTAGAGTTCAAATCCTGCAAATGTGAAAGGGATGGGGTAGACACAACCAACCCTAGGAGTAAGGAGAAAATTGAAATACACCAGTCAGAAAAAGCTAAAACCAACCAATTCAGCATCAAGATACACAACTGGTACTCTATCTGCCAGCCAAAAAGGAAATTTAGTCTTGTTTGGAGTAGATAACACCATCTAGAATCTCTACACTTTTTAACTGAAAGTATGTGGCATTCCATAAAAAATCACGAGACATGTCAAAAAAATATGATCAAATGATTGAATACAGACGATTCTTATATTGAGATAGAGAGTGATTTAAAAATAAATATAATTAATAAGTTCAAGATATTAGAGGGAAAGGTAGAGAACTCCATAGACTCTCTCTCTCCCTCTGTCTATATATATATATGTGCACACATATATATACACATATGTGTATACATATATACACACATATGTATTCAAGTATATATACCTATATATATATTCATATGGAAGTATACTTGTCAAATGAAAATATGGGAATTCCATACTCAAATACAGAATAACTATGTTTAAAGAATCAATATGTAACTTTAATAGTAAATTATACATAGTAGCAAAGAGTACAAATGAACCAGAATAACAATCAGAAAAATAAAACTAGGTGAAATAAAAGACAAGAAAGAATTTATGTGTCGGTGTGTGTAAAATATACATGGGACAGAGTGAAAATTCTTACCATATGCATAATTAAAGTCTCAGAAGGAGAAGTATCTATTTCTGTGACAATAAATAGATAAATATTGGGATGAATGCTAGCTAATAATTTTTCAAAACCAATAAAAGATGGAAAACTTTGGATTCAAGAATCTCTACAAATTCCACACATAACTACAGCTAACAACAAAATAGTCAAACTATTAAAAACCAAAGAGGTAGCTGTTAATACAGTGAGAGGAGAAAACAAAAAAGAAAAAATAACACATTACCTTTAAACGAGAGCTGTTGATTTTTCAACAGAAATTGTGGAAGCCAGAAGACAAAGGAACAACATCTTAAGGTGCTAAAAGATCCTATTTCTCTCAAAAAGCCTTTTTTCTAAAATCAGTTATCCTCCCTAGCTACTCATTTAACCACTTATTAAAGTGTCAATCCTTCAGTGCAGCTAATTCTAGGAAAGTTATTTGAATTAATTCATAATAGTTTCCCTAATGTGTACAGGAATCCTCTTAATTTTCCCTTAAAATTTTTAAGAGGACAGCTCATTTATACATAGGAATTTACATGTTGTAACATTTCAATCAGGGTGTAGGAGAAATTTTTAGGCAAAGGACCCAACTTTGGCTATGTAGGATCCTACCCTACTTCTGGGTGGCAAGAGCTTGATTGATCTGTGGCTGCACACAGTATAAAATTCATCTCCAAAAACTTATGAAATTAAGATTGTCAGAACACGACGAGGATGTTAATGTGTTAAAAGCTCTGCCCTGATAACAGAATATTTTAACTTACAAATATTGTATTGAAATTCCAAATTCTCTGCATTCTTCCTATAACTACTTTATAACTTGATGAAGGACTTCATTTAATATGAGTGTTGCATATGAAAATATCATCACAGTACACCAGACCAAGTCTATATGTCTGGAATCTGGAACCCTATTTATATTTATTCCATAGGCTCATTTTGTGACCTTGGGCAAATTGCATAACTTATTTTATTTTAATTGTGAATCACTTAAAAATGAGCATTACAATCTCTACTTGACCTTCCTGATGAGCTCCTATGGAATCAAAAGAGACATTCTATTTAAAATGTATGCTCATTTTACTAAAGAATAGATTATATAGTTCAATTATCTCCTTTTATGGATAATAAAGGTAAGACCAAGTAAAGAAAAGGATTGGCCATGTATATGTTGCTAGTTCAAGACCAAGCCCAGTTCAGAATCTATGCCCACATCATTTCTTATTTGCATAAAAAGACTCTACAGGAATATATAATCATGTATCATCCTCATTATTCTAATTTAATCATATTTGTTTCCTCCAAATACTTTATTAAAATCATCTGTATTGAGTGCTCGCTTCGGCAGCACATATACTAAAATTGGAACGATACAGAGAAGATTAGCATGGCCCCTGCACGAGGATGACACGCAAATTCGTGAAGCGTTCCATATTTTTGGGATGGTTCAACATCTGCAAATCAATCAACGTGATACACCACATCAACAAACTGAGTAATAAAAACAACATGATCATCTCAATAGATGCAGAGAAGGCATTTGACAAGATCCAACAGCCATTTATGATAAAAACTCTGAACAAAATGGGCACAGAAGGAAACTACCTCAACATAATAAAGGCCATATATGACAAACCCATAGCCAACATCATGCTCAATGGGCAAAAACTGAATGCCATCCCCCTGAAAACAGGAATGAGACAAGGATGCCCTCTGTCACCACTCTTATTTAACATAGTACTGGAGGTCCTGGCCAGTGCAATCAGGCAAGAAAAAGGAATAAAAGGAATCCAAATAGGGAGGGAAGAAGTGAACCTCTCGCTGTTTGCAGACGACATGATCTTATATATAGAAAACCCCAAAGAATCCATTGGAAAACTGTTAGAAGTAATCAACAACTACAGCAAAGTTGCAGGGTATAAAATCAATTTGCATAAATCAGTAGCATTTCTATACTCCAGTAATGAACCAACAGAAAAAGAACTCAAGAACACAATACCATTCACAATTGCAACAAAAAGAATAAAATACCTTGGGGTAAATTTAACTAAGTAAGTGAAGGACCAATATAATGAAAATTACAAGGCCTTTCTGAGAGAACTGGATGACGACATAAGGAGATGCAAAGACAGTCCATGTACATGGATTGGAAGAATAAACATAGTTAAAACGTCCGTTCTACCTAAAGCAATCTACAGATTCAACGCCATCCCAATCAGAATCCCAATGACATTCTTTACAGAATTAGAACAAAGAATCCTAAAATTCATATGGGGCAACAAAAGACCCCGAATTTCTAAAGCAATCCTGAGAAAAAAGAACAAAACGGGAGGCATCACAAGCCCTGACTTCAAAACATACTACAAAGCTACAGTAATCAAAACAGCATGGTACTGGTACAAAAACAGGTGCACAGATCAATGGAACAGAATTGAAAGCCCAGAAATAAAACCACACATCTATGGACAACTTATCTTTGACAAAGGAGCTGAGGGCATACAATGGAGAAAAGAAAGTCTTTTCAACAAATGGTGCTGGGAAAACTGGAAAGCCATATGTAAAAGAATGAAAATTGACCATTCTTTTTCACCATTCACCAAAATAAACTCAAAATGGATCAAAGACCTAAAGGTGAGACCTGAAACCATAAGGCTTCTGGAAGAAAATGTAGGCAGTACACTCTTTGACATCAGTATTAAAAGGATCTTTTCGGACACCATGCCTTCTCAGAGAAGGGAAACAATAGAAAGAATAAACAAATGGGACTTCATCAGACTAAAGAGTGCCTTCAAGGCAAATGAAAACAGGATTGAAACAAAAAAACAACCCACTAACTGGGAAAAAATATTTGCAAGTCATATATCTGACAAAGGCTTAATATCCATAATATATAAAGAACTCTCACAACTCAACAACAAAACATCAAACAACCCAATCAAAAAATGGGCTGGAGACATGAACAGACATTTCTCCAAAGAAGATATACGGATGGCCAATAGGCACATGAAAAGATGCTCATCATCGCTGATCATCAGGGAAATGCAAACCAAAACTACACTAAGATATCACCTTACACCTGTTAGAATGACAAAAATATCTAAAACTAATAGTAACAAATGTTGGAGAGGTTGCGGAGAAAAAGGAACCCTCATACACTGCTGGTGGGAATGCAAACTGGTGCAGCCACTGTGGAAAACAGTATGGAGATTCCTCAAAAAATTAAAAATAGAACTACCATACGATCCAGCCATCCCACTACTGGGTATTTATCCAAAGAGCTTGAAGTCAGCAATCCCAAAAGTCCTATGCACCCCAATGTTTATTGCAGCATTATTTACAATAGCCAAGACATGGAAGCAACCTAAGTGCCCAGCAACAGATGAATGGATAAAGAAGATGTGGTACATATATACAATGGAATACTACTCAGCTGTAAAACAGAACAAAATCGTTCCATTTGCAATAACATGGATGGACCTTGAGGGAATTATGTTAAGTGAAATAAACCAGCGAGAGAAGGATAATCTGTGTATGACTCCACTCATATGAGGAATTTAAAATTATGGACTAGAACAGTTTAGTGGATACCAGGGGAAAGGTCGGGTGGGGGGTGGGCACAAAGGGTGAAGTGGTGCACCTACAACACGAATGACAAACATTAATGTACAACTGAAATTTCACAAGATTGTAACCTATCATTAACTCAATAAAAAAAAAAAAAGCTCATCTGTATTGAGGGGTAGACATGGCTCTGGATAGTTCAAAAGTAAGGAGGAGAATAGTGTCTATTTCATTTATTGGACAAATATTTGAGTAAATACCTTATGTAAGGCATTGTTCTAGGTGCTTTGGATATGTGATGGTCAATAATAATTATTGACAATAATTCCTGCCTTTGTGGTACTTGCATTCTAACAAAAGGAAACAGCTAATATAGAAATAAACACCAAAATATACAATTTTTACATAGTGTGTTAAAATCTGATAAGTACTGTGGGGAAAAATAGAGATAACGTAGGTTTGGTCATGATGGGGGGAGAGTGGAGGTTGGCTGCTGTTTTATATAGAGTAGACAGCAGGTTTCGTGGAGAAGATGATGTTTGAGTTTGGGGCAGTACTTGACGGAAGTGAAAAGGTTAATGATGAGGCTATCTAGTGGAAGGGATTAATGGGTGCAGCAGGCCTGAGAAGCAGCCAAGAGGCTAATGTGGTTGGGACAAAGGGAGTAGTAGGCTGAGGGTAGAAGATGAGGTCTGAGTGGTAATGGGGCCAGATCATGTAGGGCTTGTTCAGCCTTCTTAAAGAATTTGGCTCTTGTTATAAGTGAAATGGGAAGATGATGTAAGATTTCAAACAAAGTGACAAATAGAAATGGCAGGCAATAGAATATATTGGAGTATATGAGGAAGTCATTTGGTGTAAACCCAATTCGGCCTGACTTTGTTTTTCCAAAAGTGGCTGACGTGGCCATTGAGCCTCCATTGTATACCTGCTTTAAACATTTTGTACAGCAAGAACAAATGGCCTTAAGATAAAGGTGCAACTTCCCCCGACACTGGCATTTCCTTAAGGATAAGCATCTTTCCTTAGGCTAGGAACTGATTGCTGCACTCACCTTTGACCACCCAGCTCACCTGTGACCACCCAGCTGGAGACAACAGACCTGCCACCCTGCTGTGTCCACCAGGACAGCAGACCTACCTGCTGTGTCCATCAATCGCTGTCCTGACAGAGCAGTCTCTCGACTATTGTAAAAGGGACATTTCAATCATATATGAAACATCCTCTTTGGGGGTATATAACCACTCTGTGCACCCCACTTCTTTGGTGCCCTTTCTTCCTTTAGGAAGAGAGGCCCACAGCCATGGTCCTCACATTTTAGCTCAGCATAAACTCTCCCAAATTTTAATTTATAGATTGGTTATGGATTATTTTCATTGACAAAAGGAACCATATGGCTTTATTATATGTTAAAAGGATCATTTGATTTGCTATGTTGAAAAGAGATACAGGAGTAGGATGGGAAAGAAAAAGAAGCACAGAGGCCTGTATGGTGGTTACCTCAGAAATCCAGGCATCTGAACATGGTGGTTGGTAGCATCACGGTGAAGTGAAGGTGAGGAAAATGGTTTGGTTCTGGTTACTCTTTGAAGCTAGGGCCACAGCATTTCCTGCAGGATAGTCTATAGGGAAAGAGAGAAAAAAGGTGAGTCAAGAAGGAATTCTCTTCTGGTATTAGCATCTGAAAGCAGCTGCCTACAACTAAGTTAAGAAACACCGAAGGTAAAGCAAGTTCAGGAAGGAAAATCAAAAGTTGTCTTTTGGGCATATTATAACAAAAAATATTAAATGAAATGGATGGCAAACTCGACCCATTTATCATTTATTTCAAAATGAAAAGATGGAATACATTGATTGCTCTCGTTCTGCCTTTCCTAACCATTCCCCCGAGCAGTATAGGGAGTGAACGTAATAGAATCAGTGATATTTACTACCTTTTTGAGCATAAATCTTCACTTGTTCAATTTCAAGCGAGTACTGTGGTCCCTTACAATTTCTTTTTTTCTCCAACCTCTTCAAATATTTGGCAGGAAAATGGTCTTATCGGGTCATCACAGAGCCTTCGCTATTGCTGAGCTAATAATACATTTTGGGAAAACTCCATTTAAATGTTGCAGATGAACATCTATGCCTACTCTCGATGTCACTCCCAAACACGTTGGAAGATGAGCCACAGGGGAAGTCCATATGTTAGAAAGGCATGCTTCATTTAGCTGTTGCAACAGGATGGCTGAAGGGTGCTATAGATGGAGTTGCTCAGAAAAGATTATATCTCTTGGCTTCTGGCAAAGAAAAAAGAAAGCATAAAAAAAGGCTGTGCTAAGGGCTAAGAGCTTTATTGAAATTCTACAGAAGGCTTACAAAAACTGTGAGCTTCTGACTTGTTATCAGGTACCTGCATTTGGGCATCCTGACACTCTATAATTGAAATTCATTGCTCGACCTTTAGTCTATAAAAATGGTATGCTGTCATTAGCACTGACTGCTTGCTATATTCTCCTGTCACTCCTTAGGCCAGCTTAAACCATCTCAGATGAAATAGCCTATTTCATGTCAGACCTCAGAGTTTGCCACTATTAAAGTGGAAAGCTAAAGCAATGTTTAGCAATGTGGTAAAGACTAATGTAGCAGGATTGCTAGAGAAGTAGGACTCTTTCTCTTTTTTTAGTTCCCTTAAAAATTAATGCTCTCATGTGGTACCATCTCTATTACACTGCTGCTGTCAGAATGAGAATTATTACTTTTTTAATTGCATTTTAATTTAACCTGCTAATGCCACACTGTCTACCTTACACTTTAAGAAGTATGTGAACGTTAGTTCAGCAATAAGACAAGTTAATGTAAGAATTACAAGGTAATATTTCACACCCATGATGTGAAGAATTGAGGCAATTATGTGGATAATTCAGCCAAAGAAAAAAACTTGCTGCCATAGTGTTTTGAAATATTTAGGCAAGAGAGGAAATCCTGGGATCAGGAGATTTATTTAACCCTTGGTTTATTCTGGAATGACTATATTTATCACTTGGTATCAAGGGTTATAGTCAGATGGTCAGAGAGAAGTCTATTGTCCCAATTATTCATGTTGTAGGGGAAGTCACCTGATTAACTGAGCATGGCTGTTGACAACTAGAACTGTTGAGTTGTCCCAAATTACCTAAGAACCTAGAGCTAACGAGGATTAACCTTCTCATGACTTAAGAAACTAAATAAAAACACCACGAAAAATGAGTCTGCTTTTCTCTCCTCCACTGTATGGTCTCAATTTTCCTTCAGGTGATTTAGAAGCATGGTATTGTGATTTGTGATAAGAAATACATATTGGGTCTTCATCTCGTTCTGGTAGAGAGCTCCTGAGACCCTTGGACTATTTTAAGTGATGAGACTGATAAAGGTGTCCTTTGATATGTAAGTGAGGTGGCTTTTGGAATGTCCCTAGATCACCTAAGGATGGAGCTGGTCACCAGAGGAATCAACCAAGTGATTGGAGCGTTGGAACTTTCAGCTCCACACCCCTGACCTCTGTGGAGGGGAGGGGGGCTGGGGGTTGAATCACTGGTCAGTGGGCTATGATTTAATCAATCATGCCTATGTAAAGCAGCCTCTATTAAAACCGCAAAAGAACAGAGATCAGAGAGCTTCCAGGTTGGGGAAGACGTGAAAGTGCTGGGAGAGGGCCCAACCTGTGAGGGCATGGAAGCTCAGCGCCCTTTCCCCATACCTTTCCCCGTGCATCTCTTCCATCAGGCTCTTCCTGGGTTATATCCTTTTATAATAAACCAGTATTCTAGTAAATAAAATGTTTCTCTGAGTTCTAGGAGCCTCTCTAGCAAATTAATCAAACCAAAGGAGGAGGTTGTGGGACCCTCTGATCTGTAGCCAGTCTGTCAGAAGCACAGGTTACCTGAACTTGTGACTGGCGTCTGAAGGGGGAGGGGCAGTCTTGTAGGACAGAGCCCTTAAGCTATGGAACCTGTTGCTATCTCCAGGTCGACAGTGTCAGAATTGAGTTGAATTGTGGGACACCCACTGGTGTCTGGAGAATTTCTTTGTGGTGTTGGGGGAAGTCCCCCACACATACACGCTAGAATTGGTGTCAGGAACATAATAGCAAGAAACAGAAAACAAATGGCTTTTTTTGTTTGTATTTTTTTGTTTTTAACCACGAGTATGAAATGATCTTTATAAAAGCAAAGTACAGTAGTTAAGGGTAATGGAAACAGTTTTCTCAAACTAATCCTGTATTCTGTTCTAGATCACTCATAAATTTAACATACGCCTAACTGCAGAACCTTCTCTTTTGTCCCTTTTTTTGTCTCCTTTCCTTGAACAGTCCAAATTTTTAAAAAAAAATTTAAATCACAAATTCTCTTAATGTAGTCAAACAGCATTAGATTGAGCATGAGAGTATCCTAGTTCACGTCTTGGCTTCATTCCTAATGAGCGTAGGGATCCTAACAGGGCTCCCTCTCCATATCTAGCACCAGAATCTTTACCCTAAAATAAGTAGTTTGTATTTGAGGAACTCACAGGTATTGTTTGCTCTCCCGAGCTCTGATTCTCAGGATCTCTGGGAATTTCCTTGCCCCTGAGATGTGAAGGATTGCTTTTTGAATCACCCCTCCCACTACTGAGGGTTCCTTGAATGAGGGACCTGAAGTTCTGAAAGATGCCTCAGTGGAGCCATATGATGGTCCTGCAGACACCCTGACAAGATTCTCCAAGGCACCATCCCTGAAATTGCCATCCTAGAGCCAATATCACACAGGGAGATGAAGGCCACCATGGGTACGTCAGCGTTATAATTAAACTGTGAGATAGTTATTGGGATTTTGCTATTAAGGAAGAACTAAAGAGGCTGCCATGCTCTTTGGGTGTGATGCTCACAGAGGCTCCCGGGAGACACAGGTGAGTGCCTAGAATAGCACCTGTTCCAGAGTTATGTTCAATGAATATTTGGAGAAAAGAGAACAAAATAGAGAAAGGAAGAAAAGAAATACAGAAAGTGACAGTAATAGAAGGGGTGAGATAAGAAGAGAAGGGAAGGAGTCAGCACAAGTGGTCAAACACTCTTTTTTGGTAATTGTTATGGATTGAATCTTTGTGTCCCTCCAAAATTCACATATTGAAGTCTTATCCCCCAATGTGACTGGATTTGGAGATTGCGGCCACTAAGGAAGTAATCAAGGTTAAATGAGGCCATAAGAGTGGGGCCCTGATCCAATAGGATTAACGTCCTTATAAGAAGAGACACCAGAGAACTTGCACATGTTCTCTCTCTCTCTCTCTCTCTCTCTCTCTGTGCACACACAGGAAGGAAGAGGCCAGGTGAGGACACAGCAAGAAGGCAGCCATCTGTAACCCAAGGGGAGAGTCCTCACATGGAACCAAACTGGCTGGCACCTGGATCATGAAATTCTAGCCTCCAGAACTTGGAGAAGATAAAATTGTGTTGCTTAAGACACCCAGTCTGGTATTTTGTTATGGCAGCCTGAGCAGATTAATACAGTAATCCTTCCAAAATCTAGAAGCCGTTAACTCTGCTGGACTCAACTGAAGAAAACTCTTTTTCTGTCTCCTCTTATCAAAGTCATCCTTCTAACTTCTGTTCGAGTAGTCTGTCTCCACTAGGGCTTTCCTGACTCTTCAGCCCCAACCAGTCTCTTCTTTCTGATTCCTTGTAGCCTTTGGCTGTTAACAGTGTTTTTTTATCTTTACCTCATCAGGGGATTTTTTTCAGAATACTGACACCCACAATGTACTCTTCAAAAATTAGATCGGAAACTCTCATGATAAGAACCAGGCTTCACATTTTAAAGCTCCTCTTTTTGGTTTATTTTAGGTAATTAAATTGATGTGCTCATTTTTGTATAGATTTTTCTGGGAATAAGACCCCCAGTTGTGTTATACCTGTATCTCTACACCATGAGATAAAAATTTGAATACCTAATTCAAGGATACATTTGCTTTGTTGTTTATTCACAACTGAAGTTTTATCTGGTAGAGGAAATGGAATATGTATGCCCTTGATCAACATGTTGTAGAGAAAACAGATGATATTTATATACCAGGATAAAAAGCCACCAGTCATGAACAATGCTCTTTGAATGATCTTTATAAACTAAATGAGTTAGGATACATTACAATGAGGTGAAGAAAGCTGTATTCCCCCATAAAATCCCTACATTTGCACTATGGTCAAGAAATTCTACTAAATGGTCTTCTATAAATCAATCAAAACCCCCCTGAAGGTGGAAATTAGATATGACAATTTTACAATGCATACATTTTTTATTTGCTCTCTTATTATAATAACTATAACTGATTTCTGATACAAAAAACATATCCTTTAGCAAATGAGAATAAACTCTTTTTAAACATTTACTGAGATTATGATAGTTTACAACCTTGTGAAATTTCAGTTGTACATTATTGTTTGTCAGTCGTATTGTAGGTGCACCACTTCACCCTTTGTGCCCACTCGCCACCCCCCTTCCCCCTGTTAACCACTAATCTGTTCTCTTTGTCTGCATTTTTAACTTCCATGTATGAGTGGATTCATACAGAGATTGTCTTTTTCTATCTGGCTTATTTCACTTAACGTAATACCCTCAAGGTCCATCCATGTTGTTGTGAATGTGACAATTTTATCCTTTTTATGGCTGAGTAGTATTCCGTTGTATATATATACCATTTCTTATTTATCTAATCATTAATTTATGGGCACTTAGGTTGCTTCCATGTCTTGGCTATTGTAAATAATGCTGCAATGAACATAGGAGTGCCTGGGACTTTTGGAATTGCTGATTTCAAGTTCTTTGGATAGATACCCAGTAGTGGGATGGCTGATTCATATGGCATTTCCATTTTTAGTTTTTTGAGAAATCTCCATACTGTTTTCCATAGTGGCTGCACCAGTTTGCATTCCCACCAACAGTGTATGAGGGTTGCTTTTTCTCCACGACCTCTCTAACATTTGTTACATTTTGTTTTGGTTATTTTTGCTGAGAATAAACATTTTTTAACCAAAAAAAAAAATAACAAAAAACTTATTGTGAGCCTTCTGCCTGGGGAAGATCAGAGCAGATCTGAAGGTAACCCCATTTTCCATGGAAGAAACGGAAAGAATGTACTTCAAAGGATGGCTGTTGTTCTAGGAGGACCATACCAAGAAGGAACATATGCTCGTCTCCACCAGCAGAGAAGAGTTGCCATTTTGTAAATAGTATCAATGGTGGCAGTTATGGTTGTTGATGTGGCGGTGGGGCAGAAGGCAAATAGCAATCGTTAATCTTAACTAAAATCCTGTGAGGTTAAACACCCCATTCACTTACACATTAACGTAAGTCAGACTTCTACCTGAATACAGATATAAATATACATATAGTTTTAAAAATAATTCATTAGCTAAGAGTGATTCAATAACTAGTTCATTCATGAAGAAAACAGGCCATCATGCAAAAGAAACAACCAGACTACAAGATAACATTTTTAAGATTCAAAATGATTCCATGCTCCCCATAAATGGGTGGAGGGGTTTCCAAGGAAGAATTAAATAGAAGAACTAGGCCTAAATGAAATGGAAAATAAGAGACAAGAAAGATTTTGAGTTTTTAATATCTGCCTCCTGGAAGCTCAAATGAAAAAATAATAATATTAATAATAATAATAATGTGAGGTGGGATTAATAAAGATAAATAAAGAATATGCAAGGAAATTGAAAATAAAAATAATTGTTTTATATTAGATGAGCAAGATTTCAGACAACTCTCTAAGTACAAAAAGGTACAGATAGGTACACATTCAAAAACATCTAACAATGAGGGCCAGCCCAGTGGCGCAGTGGTTGAGTTTGCATGTTCTGTTTTGGTGGCCTGGGGTTTGCTGGTTCAGATCCTGGGTGTGGACCTACACACTGCTTGTCAAGCCATGCTGTGGCAGGTGTCCCACATATAAAGTAGAGAAAGATGGGCACGGATGTTAGCTCAGGGCTAGTCTTCCTCAAGAGAAAAAAAAATCTAATTGTGAAATCACATTTGATAAAAAATGTAATGAAATGTATTAAATGCAAATTTACTTAAATTATAATGAGAACAAATTGGAGCAACTGCTGAATTTCAAATAAATGTTTCTTCATCACAAGGAAAAAAAATGAATAATACTACAGAAGAAAATTTCCTTGAGCTGAAGAAACACATTAGTCCTTGGAATGAAAGCATCTACTGAGGGCCAAAGGGTGACAATCAAGACCCATACCTGTCTCCTTCTGTGGAAAATTCCAGGGATATGGAGAAACCTAGAAATATCTCACAAAAAGGAAAGAAAAAGAGAGAGAAGAGAGGGAAGAAGAAAAAAGTAAAAGGAGGAGAAGGAAGAAAAAGAAAAGATGAGGAAAGGAGAGGGGAAAAAATTAAAGGGAAGGAGAAAGTGAAGAAAAGAAGAAAAAGCAGGACAGAGGGGGAGGAAAGGTTGAGAAGTCATCGGTGCTATTTGTTTTCTTTTATCTGCTTAGCTCTCTCCTTCTAGGTCCCTGCATTTATCGCTTTTATAATTATAAGAAAACATATTTTATTTTTCAAAGAAATAAAGGGAAAGAGAGAAGATATGAAGAGAAGACAAGACAATGAAGCGCTAGTGAGAAATTGCATTTGCTTCTAACGCTCAAGGTCACTGTGTTTTTTAAGTTTTTCCTAAATTACTCCCATGCAAGACCCGCTGAGGTGCAGGCAAAATGTTATGCTGGGATGAAACATTTTCTCATTTATTGGAATTATTTTTACGAAGATGTTTCTCCCACGAGACTGTGATTAGTTAGAGGCAGGCATCATGGTTTAGTCATTGCTGAGTACCCAGAACAGAGAAAGGGTCTTGAATATCTTAGAATTTAACATGTGTGCTGCAAGTATGCAGAAGGAAGAAGCCAGGGTCATCAAACAAAGAAAGGAGGCATAGAATTAAGTAAAAACGAAACAAAATAGTTTGAAACAGGTTGAATAAATTTTTAGGAAAACTTGGTTAACTGTTACATACTTACAACCCTACATAGAATATTAAATATTAAAAAACAAAGTAGATCAAAAGAAGAGAAGGATTGTGAGTAATTAACATGGCTGATGAAGAATCTTTTAATTAAAAAAAGTTAATTCAAAAAAAAGACAAGACCGTGTTTTTTGGCTGTGCCTTATGAGAACAGTATGGACCTCTACTAAAAGTTTTCATAAATGTGATTCATTGAGAAATAGATGTTCCATCTTATTAATGAAGAGGTGAATTTTTATCCATGCTTATATGTCTGAATTTAACTTTTCTTTCCATCTTAGAGGATGAGAGACAGCCTCTTGGAGTCCACTTGTACCAGATGATGGTGGTGGTAGTGGTGGTGGTGGCGGTGGTAGTGGTGGTGCTAGTCATAAAAATAAAAAATTACAACCACCATTTATGGGCTGACAACAGTAGCAGTGTGGCAGGAACTTTGCTAGGGGTTTGTCCCACTTCAACCCCTGTGAAGCTAGTGTTACAATTTCCACTGGAAATGGAGCTTGAGACTTGTTCAATCTTATCCCTCTAGCAATTACTGGAGCTAGGATGCAAATCTGGATCTGTCTGATTCAGAGATGATGTTGGTCCATTTTCTCACACTGTCTACTGAGAGGATGGTTCCCTCTGCATGACCAACCTCCTTCTACGGGCTTTTTTGGCCAAAATATTACTCTGGTTCCGAATTTCCTGTGTCAAGTTACAAACAATTTGTCATTCCTGCAGTCACACTTTTGGCTCCTGTCAGCTCTGTTAAAAAGCCATATCATCTGTAGGTTTTCCACTCTCTAAGCAACTTGTGGATTTTATATTCCCATGCAAGCAACTTGTCACATTTTCAGTTTTCTCACACGTTCCAATTCAAAAACGATCCCAGTTCTGTTTCATTTAATTCTTCTTTTTGTTGAAAATGCCCATTCAGTCAGAGCATTAGTGTCCAAACTCTCATCGTTACATAATCCCTCTGCTTTGACACAAAAGATCTTTCAGCAAAACCAATTCCCCTTTTTCTTAACTTCTACACCAAATTTCTTCTTAAATTATGTATTGGAGGGGTAACTGCATGTAACTCCTGCTTGAGTCATTGACTATGTCCTTGGTGTCATAAATGAAGACTTTCTCCTCTTTTCTTCCCACTGTACTCTAACGTCAAAGGAATAAGAAAGAATAGTGGAATGGAAAATGCTACTAAACCTAGAGAGGTGATGGGTTTCATCTCTGACACTCTCAGCAGCCTTTTACCTAGCAGCTTTAGATAAATTACTCAGTTAATCTGAATGCCAGATTCTTCTTGTATGGAGATGATAATGTACGTCTCATCGGCCTCATGAGATAGCTAAAAAAAACAAAAACAAAAACAAAAACCATGAACTCTATTTTAGAAATAAAACTTCACGGAAATGAGTTACTACACTGAATTCTCTACTTTGTAAATGATTCCATTTTACACTAAAATAGGTGTTTTCTCTTTATTATAATTGTTAATTCATTTAGGCAGTCTATTTCCTGATTGTCAAAATTCTTTAGACTGAAATCCACTTGGACCAACATTCCAAACTAGTTTATAAATGACAAAGATATTAGTGGGATATTGGTATTAATTCTCCTGAATAAAAACTGTAGCTGCCAAACTCTTCTTGAGATTATAAACAGATTTTCCTTGGGACACTTTGCAACCCTGCAAACAAAACTCCATGTAAGGAATAAAATCGCATAATATAGCACACTCAAAGAAAAACATGACTTTACTTAAAAAATAGCTACATTATTCATAAGTAGTGTGTGTTTACATATATGTGTGTGTGTATGTGTGTATATATATATATATATATATATACACACACACATATATACATACACACACACACAAAAGGACAATTGTACATCCCCATAAAGGCAAGATTACGGCCACTGGAAGGCCTCCAACAGAAAAACTAGTAAAGAAACTACCTTTGCATTGAAATCATCTGTGCACTAAAAAAAATAATAGTAAAAAGGAAATAAAGAGAATTTTCAGCAGAGTTTGCAGAGAGGAAAGGAAGTAACAACATGTTCTAATGGAAGGCATCTTTTATCTAGTGACCTGCAGACCTGTGACATTCTTAGCTAGAATATTATTCATTGTGAATTCATGTTCAACTCTCTGACCTCAATTTCCTCTTCTATTAAAGTGATGGGGAGTCGGGAAGAAGTTACGATCAAATCTAGCTTTAGAAAACTTAATTAAAATTAAAAAAAAAAGATGAGTGGAAATCAACAGAGATTCTCTAAATCCTGAGTGAAATTTTTGGGACAAATCACATGTTCTATTTACAGTTTTTCTTTCAAGGAAAAGAATTAAATAAGCTTCTAAGTTGAAAAAAATTATATTACAAGTGTCAAACTTACAGGGAGCTTCTGATTTTTACCAAATGGTGTTCAATTTCCAACAAAAAATGAACGTAATCAAAAAGGACTGATGTCCATAGTTCACCTGTCAGTCAAATATAAGGGCAGCATGGAAACAATCTAAATCAGAAAATTCTTCAAGATTCTCTCTTCCAAATCCATAAGTTATTAAATTGCCCCATAAAATGGCGAAGAGCATTTAAAATCTCATTGCCTGTTATAGAGATTAGTAAATAGCAATCTATTGGATGGGTATATTAATTGATCAGTTAACACAACATTAGAAAGGAAGACATTTCAGGTCTAACATGAATGGGTTGAAGAAGGCAACCCATATTTACTGAGGCTGTTTACCTGCCACTATTTTTCATTTATTATCTCATCCAACCCTCATAGTAATTCTAGGCTTATATATGTCTTACAGGTAAGAACACTGAAGATCAGAGAGAGTAAATCATTTTGTCTCGGGCATGCAACTTGTGGGTAAATGCTTGAAATCATATTCTAGAAGACAGCTCCACCTGGCACAAAATATCAAATTTAGTTCTCTACACCCCGCTTTTTAAAGATAAGGACTAAAACTTGGCTTGACTGCCTTTTATTTTTTATCATTGTCTCAGCCATTTGTGATTTCAAAGGGGTGATGCTTTCCCAGATCTTTTTAATCTCCTGGAGCGGGACTCTGATGCTGGCAATGTATTCAATTCCTCACCATCATAAAGTTCTGACTGCAATTTTCTGTAGCTTTTATCTTTATCCAATTTTTCAAGCAGATGCTAGTTGCATAAGCAGTATCTACAGCCATTGTTCGGCAAATTCTTCCTCAATTTTACAGCCTTGAGTACTTTCCATGTGTCTTACTTATGGTCAATTTTGCAGGAAGCATAATGTTGAATTTAGGCCAGAAGAATGTTCATCCACCTCCCCTGTACTTCTGTGCTGGAAGAAACTTGCAGCAGCGATATTACTTGTGTGTTGGAGTTTCTTCTGGCAGGAAAGATACAGATAACTCTATTGGAAATATAAAGCTTCTTTGAGTTCCCTCCCTCTGAGAGGCTAGCAGCATTCTTTTCCTGAAACAATTGGATGCACCCCACTTATAATCCTTCTTCAAATCAAAAAAAAGAGCTTAACCAAGAAAAATATTGTTAATAAGCATCAGACCTATTTATTTTTGGTTACAACTAATAGCCTCAATCTCTTGAGATATCTCATGAATCTTTAGCACATAACATAATACACCATAGATATGTCTATAAAGAAGGAACTAATGAATGGGGAGTGTTGTATTGTCTTCCATCACTCCCCTGAACTGCTAGCCCTCTCCCACAAAATGTGTAGATACTTTATTGAACGTACTCTTTGAATTGAGAGTTGAATCCAGTCTTACATCATCATCCTCTTACTATCCCAGGATCAATTTTCATAGTTATTCTCTTGTTTCTATCCTTCCCTTGTGTTTTGACCCTTTCTCTATCCTTATCTCTACCATTAAAACTCACTGATTGTATTGACTGGACTCTTTCTTCCTATTTACTCATTCTTATTGGAGAAGTTTCTCTGAAAGAGTGTGTGTGTGTGGTGCATGTGTGTGTGTGTGTGTGTTTCCTCGGGGTGGCAGGTAGGTGAGGTATAAAAATTATACAGAATTCCTTTCCAGAGACTTTCTTCTCTTTTTTTCTCCATAAGAAAACTTGAGTGATAATTCTGTCTCCATAGACACCGCCATAATTGAAGATTTTATGGACTACTCTAAGAAGAGTTATTTGCAGCATCATACTCTACCGAGAGATAAAGAAAACTTTACTCCTGACTCTTACGGAGGAAAGAGCATAGAACAAAGCAGTTTGATGACATCTAGTCAGTGTTCCTCAATGTTCTTTCACGTTCTGCCATGAAGTTTTTGTGGACACAGTTTTTATGTAACAGTGCAGTTTCCATGGGAGGCAAGAGAGTGTTGATAGAACATTTTTTTTGATCATTTCCTATTTCCTGAGTATTTAGATGTTGTTCTGGAAATTTGATGGGCCTGTACTAGCCAATATAGAGTTATCCAATATAATTCTGGACACAGTCAAATTTGAATTTCAGGTAACAAAAATGAATATTTTAAGCATCAGTATATACTATCCATATTTGCATGGGCTTTACCAAAATGTCACTTGTTACTTATCTGAAATTCAAATTTTAATGTGGCATCCTGTATTTTTGTTTGCTTAATCTGGCAACTCATAATACCTTTACTTGTTTTAATTTTTTTCTCCTCAGAATATAACCTTAGGAACTGAGGCGATTGAGACAATTTAAAAGATAATTTCAAACCCCCATTATTTTATATCTAAATAGTTCACAAAGGGCTCCCTTTTTGAATATGTGTGTTTTGTCTATAGATCATTCCATATGGTTTTTTGGTTATTGGTAACAAACAAGTGAAACAGAAATTTCTCATACGAATGAAGAGGAATTTAATGTAGAAAAACTGAAATTACTTACAAAATTATAAGTATGGCTGTAAAAGGAACTTTTAGGAAGAAAATTACCAGGACAGCATTGGGAATCTCCAAGTTCTACAGTTACTTCTTCAGTTGTTCAGCTCCAACTGTATTTAATCCCTATGAGTTTTTATTCCTGTTCTAACTTCCTGAGAATACATAATTGGCCCACCCGGGGTCACATTCCTGTCCCTGTGGACAGAGCAGTGGATCTGTCTGACAGAGAAGAAATTCAGGGAGGTTTCATGGGCAAACAAGTAGAGAAGTTACTATGACATAGATTAAATGTAGGGAAAAATACACCTGTGTCATTCTTCTCATCTGAAGGGAGCTAGTAGAAATGCATCTAAACTCTTTGCTACAGAAAAATGCAAATTAATGACAACATCCCAGTGGTTGCCTCACCGTCAGCATATTTTGAAAGGTCTAACATTTAGTGCCTAAGAATAAAGGTAGGCGTTTCATATTCTCAGCAATTAGATTTGGATAAGCAGAGGAGAAATAGCTCAGTGGAAATATGAAACTTTTATACCACCCTTATTGAGCAAAGACGATCTGAAGATTAAGAAGGGAAAAACATAAACGCAATACAGTAAAGTCATAAAAAAATACAGGACTAAATCAGGGAGCTTGCTTCTACCTTTATTTTTGTCATTGTTTCTCAATAATTTGCCCTAACTTCAGAGCAGAGCACCTTCCTGTGGAGCTTAGCTTACCCCTAAAATAGCAGAAGTCATTAAGTAATAGACTGACAGGTTATGCAATGAAGGCAGCATGATTATAGGACAACTGTCAGCCAGATCTGGATTTGAATTCTGTTTCTTCATCTTGTGTTCTATGAAACTTTGCCTAGTGTTGCCTTCTCTCTGATCTTCAGTTTCTTAATCTGTAAATTAGATTCAGTAAAACTGAACTGGTGATTGTGAGGATTAAGGAAGATGGCATTTTTAAAAGATTCTAGCACAGGGCCTCCCAAAGAGTCAAAAAAAAAAAAAAAAAGAAAAGAAAAGAAACAAAAACCTTGACTCTGTGATTCTACTCCTGGTAACACCCAAATGGCTCCCATCATACCAACCTTCCCTCAAATAAGAGTAAAAATCTGGACAAAATAAATAATGTCAATTCAGTGAAGGCACTGGAGAACAAATAAAAGCAAGAATGTAATGAAGGAGAGTTGATACCTCCAAAAGGAGAATGAGTTTTGCTGTTGTATAGTTTTTATACTGACAGCATACTTCAATCTGTAACTTGCTGGGTGGCCAAGAGTTGGATAGGAAAACTGAAAATAAATGTTTGGATGACCCCTAAAGTAAGTTTAGAAAACTAAACTAAAATTTTGACTGCCCCTCGTCCAAAAGGAATGGTATTTTGTCAGTTTGAGTTAATCTAAGTTAATAGTCTACTCAAAAACATAAAACAATGCTCTCAGAGGCCTCTACAAAATGTCATTTACAATGTCCAGTATGTAACCCCAAGCTGCTCAACACCCAAAGCAATAAGCGGAAATAAGTGGATTGTTTTCACTTTTCAAGAGAAAACAATCAATGGAGTCTGAACCTGAGATGACCCAGATGTTAGAATTAGCAGATTTTATAGAAACTGCTATAACTAAATTCAAGTATTTAAAGGAAAACATGTTTATAATGAATGAAAAGATAGAAAATCTTTGCTGAAAAATATGAATGAGTAAAAAAAGAACTAAACAAATATTCTGGAACTCTGCCCATCTGAGACTGTGATCATCAAGTAAATCTTCTTTAAGAAGGATTCCATATACTCAAATGCCAGTAGGAGCCAGGCTGGGAATGCAAATGAAGGATATACTCATAGGGCTTGCGGGGAACTAGAAAACATTGCCTCTATGTAAAGGGAATACTTGCTATTTGATTTCAACCTCTTGTTGCCTTGAGTACAGATTGGCTAACATTTTCTGTAAAGGGCTAGATAGCAAATATTATAGGTTTTGTGGGCCATATGGTCTCTTTTACAACTACTCAACTCTGCTATTGTACCATAAAAGCAGCCATAGATAATACATAAATGAATGGTTGTAGCTATGTTTCAATAAACTTTATTTACAAAACACATGATCTGATTTGGCTTGTGGGATATAGCTTATGAAATCTTACCTTACAGAAATTTGTGTTCAGGTTTGCTTGACATTTTCTATTTCAAGAAAATCTGGGCCAGCAGATCTGGACTCTTGTCCTAGAGCAAATATACTTTAAGACCTGAAAGACAAATAATTGTTTTCCAGTCCACAGAAAAGAGAATGAGAGGACAATCTATGCTAAGGAACAAGGTTGTGAGAGATTGGAATATACAGATGGTGCAAGTAATTTGGTTTAGTTGCAAAAAATACATTGTGGGGTAAAGTTAAGAAAAACAGAGAGCCGGCCCCGGGGCCGAGTGGTTAAGTTCGCCGGCTCCACTTTGGCAGCCTGGGGTTCACTGGTTAAAATGCTGGGCATGGACATGGCACCGCTCATCCAGCCATGCTGAGGCAGGTGTCTCACATAGCACAACCAGAAGGACACATAACTAGAATATACAACTATGTATTGGGAGGGTTTGGGGAGAAGAAGGGGAGGCGGGGAGGAGGAGGAAGAGAAGGAGAAGAAGAAGAAAAAAAAAAAGAAGATTGGCAACAGATGTTAGCTCAGGTGCCAATCTTTAAAAAAAAAGAAAAAAGGAAAGAAAGAAACACAGATGTGTGATACAACCTTTTCCTTTCCCCTGAATTAGACAAGAGCTAAGATGGGCAAAGATTACATTCAGATGGATCCCTACATATCAGCCTTAGGTCCAACAAGTGCTGGATTGGAAGACTTTGTTTATAAATGCAAATAACATTAGGTTCTTCCACTTTTATCACCTAGAGACCCCACCTCACACCACATACAGACACACTCACACACAAACTAATCTAGGCTTTGGAACATTTGGAATGCAGAGCAGAAACCCCAAGATCTCTGGCTCCCAGGTGGCAGGGAGGGGAAAAGCACAACTGTAAACCAAATTCTCTGCCTTAGGAATTGATCATCTCCACCCACCAGAGAAAGGTGAACAGGGACTGCACCTACCAACAGCGTGGCACCCTGTCTCCTTAGGGAGGATAACAGCTGGAACAAGAGGATGGAAATGTTTAGGGAAAATCTTTCTCTCACACTACAGGAGAGGAAATGAACATCCCTCACCCCCAGCAGCAAACAGATTCCAAATATGAAATCCCTTAAGTATACTGAAGAACTTATTCCTTGCTATGCTCAACATAAAAATAAACTTGAAGTAGAAGACCAGTTTTGTTAAAATGATTTATATTGGTAACTCCTTATAGCAAGGATTTCATATCTTTGTTTTAAATCAACTAATGCATTCCGTGTTGCTAAATATCTGTCTGAGCTGTGTGATGATTAGAAAATGCCATACAAAAATCCCTCCCTTCTAAAGCAATTTAAAGCAAGCAAAATCGTCCTAAAAGATCTAAGAGTTACTATTCTCTTAGACGTCCACTTAAAGTCCCCAAGGGAAGCTTTTAATTCAATGCTTCACATTAAAAACTAGCCTTGAATTGTGCATTTGCCTCTAAGCCACTGTAAATAAATAAAAAAGTGTGCCATACATATTAGTCAAATATTCTCCATTACCATTTGGACCCGTTATCTCAGCCTTGTTGTTTGTCTCCTGGATTCCAGAAGCATTTGTTCCATCTACTCCCAGTAGTCTGTGATTGAAATTCTGGAGCGCTGCAAGTAAGATCCATCATAAATGATTTTTCTTTTTTGCTGGGTTAAAATTTCCCTCTGCTCTTCAATAAATTCTGGTGATGGGGTTTCCTCAATCTGTAGAGCTTTCCAAATCCATACCTCCGTGTCACCTGATACAAAAATAATCAGAAAATCTAACAACTTTGCATGGCTAAAATGTAACAGAAAAATTACATCTCTGGCGTTTTGCAATAGACAATAAAGGCGTTCATTGTAAAGTGATGGTCTGTCTGGCATGTGAGAAATGTGAGCATAAACACACTGGTTCTTGTACATTTACTCGTTCATTTATTCATTCATCACATAATTTTTTGGTGCTTAAGAAGTAAAAGAAGACAAGCATCTAGATGATAAGACAGACGTGCAAACAAACAAAAATATAACACAAATGCCAAGCATCAAAATATTACCTAGAAAATAGTGATTTTTCTAATAATAATGATATTTTCTAGGTAAAATTTGAGGGGACTATTAGAAAATAATGTTACCTAAAATAATGACTTCTTCCATTTATTCATTTATTCACCAAATATCAGGCACTTAGAATGTGCCAGGCACGCTGTTAAACTCTAGACATGAAACAATGAATAAGACGTAAAAGATTTTTGCCTTCATGCAGCTTATAATCTAACACAGGAGTTCAAAATCTTTTACTTTTTAATCACACACTGAACAGCAAGATATTTAAAATGCTAACACAAAGACATGTATATTTATTTACGAATAACATATGTATATATTTACATATTATAATATACATATACATATAATATAATATACAGTGTAAAATATATTCAAGAATGCAATCAGATAAGTGATAAGATGAAATAGTCTTTAAAATATTCTTTAATTTATTACCACTGTAAAAGTTTTGGCCTCACTACAGTATTAACATAATGTGATAAATATATTTATATAGGTAATTATGTCATACCACTTTCACAGTTAACGTTTTTTGTGAGAATAAATGTGCTCGTATAGGTTCAATTATTTTTAAAAGGTTTTATTTATCAAGTAAAATCAAGCAATAATTAATTTAAAACCTAATGAATTTGGAAATATTTATTAAATGAAAATTATATTTCCTCGGTTTATTCCTTTTCGGTCTATCTCTTTTTTCTATCGTATACATATGCAAGCTTTTAGCAGACAACACATATTGTTTGCAGGAACAAAATCTCGTAACAATAAGAGTACTTTTAAACATTTGGTTTTAATCCTCTTTCTCCAACTTGAATTTCTGTTTAAAAGCAAAATATCACTTTTATTTAAAGAGACCTTGAAATCCTCTGAAGAGGCCCCAAGGGTGCCCTCTCTTGGCCTCAGCACCTCTGTAGCATTGTGTAGGTCTGTAACACACATACCCCAGGGAAAGGGGAGATGAGTCATGTGATGCAGACTAGAGGAAGAACGAGTCTTTGTGGACATCTGCAAAACTCTGGAGCAAAGTACCACCCAAAGAGTAAGGATTGTCTGTGATGATGTGGGAAAGCAAGCCTGGAGCTTCAGGGTGAAGTTTTGAAGAGGGCGTTAAACACCTCGGATGCGGAACAGAGCAATCCTTGGAACCTCAGATTCCAAGGCAGGAGAAAATTTCTCCCTTGGAGCACTCAGGGAGCTAGTGTTCTGTATGCTGAAATGATGGGGCAGGTCATAAGGCTGTACCCAAATATAAGAGTGGATTTCTGGTCCCAGAAACAGAGCTAAGGCATCAATCCCCCAGGATATCTTCAATGTTTACAGGCTTACTGACTTGTCCTACCACTTTCTTTCCTGGAATCCACCATCTTTGCGCTCTTTGCCTTGCATTACAATTTTCTGTTTATTTTCCTCTTCCGGATAAATGAAGACTTTCTTGAGTTCTAAGAATCTATGTAATTCTCACCAACTCCATTCCCTTAAGGAGGAAGGAATTCCAAAAATGTCTCTAGAATTAAGAAGTTATAGAATTATAGATTGATGATTAAATATATTTCCATTGATAATTTGCATTTTGAGTAGCTAAATATGAGATATTTTTCTTAGAGATAATCAACTTTGAGAGTACTTCATCAGTTATGACTCTCTTAGTCACTAATGAAAAAAATGCTACTACACCCACAACAATAACGACAAACTCACCCAAACAAGCTTAAAGAAAAAGAGAATTTTCATTAGCTGACGTGGAAGACAAGCCCAGGTTGAAGATGTGGCTTGGTGCAGGGGTCTTTAACACACCATCAAATCTATTTTCTCTCTCTCTCTCCCATTTACTATTTTTCAAGTTGGCTCTATTCTCCTTTCACTGTAAAAAGACAGCTAGAGAAGCTCCAATCTTAAATTCTCAAAAGCAGAAATCCAGGGAAGAAAGACTCTTTTCAGGGAGTGCCAGCAATCTGGTTTGAGGACTGTATGTCACAGATTCGCCCTGGACCAATCACTGTGGGAGGCTATAGTTACATCAACAGGAGAATGAATGCTGATGAGAAAACCAGAATAATATCCACATAGGCATAGAAAAATAGCCACATTTCCAAACTGCATATACCAGCAGAGCCCTCGAGTCTCTCTGTAATTTTCAAAATTCTTTCAACCTTCTGCAGTTGTGGGTGTTTTTCACTAATGATGTTTCACTGCCAAATTTGCCATATGTTGATCTTCTCTAACAAACACACTTAAGGAAAGGAGAGCTAAGGGGGGGCAGCAGGAGCCACTTAAATCCATTTACACTAAAACTGGGTTCTTTACTGCCACACAGCTGACACTGACATACGTTGTAGAATTCCTTTCTGAAATGATGGAATTGTTTTGACAAGTCTTAACGTTAGAGTACTTTTTACAACTCTAATGGCTATTATTCCCAGAATCCATTCTTATGCACACCTATTTGTATCTCTCTTGACAATAAAAAAAGCAAAAAATCCCAAAAATACCAAAAAAACTCCACTTTTCTTCTGATTGTATCTATCTCAAATTTTAAATACTTACACTCTGACACCTTTTATTAATTCCAATCTTAAAATACATCCCAAGCTTTAATAATTCTTCGATATAACCAGTTTTAACAAAGGTATTATAAGTACTTTCATTGTCTTTCTCCTTTCTCAGTTACATACAAATCCATGCAGTAGCTTCTCAAAGTGTTGAAAAATCTCTACTCTTCGCTTTCAGCTCACTTGGTTTTCTTTTTTTTTCACTGATATCTAGGCTGGCATGTATTCATCGTGTTCATCTCTGGATTCCTATGCTTACAATATTTGGAGAAGGCTCTTCATGGTGGGGAAAGCATTGCATCTCGTGTCAGACAGACCTGGGTTCTACTTCCCTCTCTGTGACTTATTGAACCCTCACTTTCCAAAACATGAAGTGAGAACAATAATGTGTATTGAAACAATCAGAATAGGATTAGTTTTGCTGCAGTAACAAAGACTTGCAAATCCTCAGTGGCTTAGAATAACAAACGTTAATCGCTTGTTCCCGGTACATGCCTATCATAGGCTGGGAGTCTGTTCTATGTTGTCTTCATCCTGAGAGCCAAGCTGGTGGAATAGCCTCCAGCAATATTTACTAGAGAGAAATAAGACAGGATAAATAATGTGATTGCTCTTAAAACTTCAACCCAGAAATGGCACATGGCTTTTATGCGCCTATTTGCTTGGCCAAAGCAAAGTATAGAACCAAACCTAGCATCAAGGGGGAAGTGCCTCAAGCATGCCCTTGGGAGAACTAAAAGTATGTGGTGAATAGCACTACTAAGTCTGCTATCTCTCGTAAAGGTTTCTTAAAATATAAATTTAATTTTAACTAAGAAGACTGCCAACTAATGGACACTCAGATTTATGGACCCTTAGAATGCATTTTTCTGAGGACCAATTTCCTGCTCTTTGAGATAAGATTAATAATTTTTGGTAGTGTCAGAAACACCATTTTTTGTATGTTCTGCCTCCAAAATAAATATCAAAACTTTTGCCTTCTCTCCATCCCCATGTCACAATCATCTACCAGAGGATTTTCTACAATGGCCTTCTAACTGAACACTGATGTCTGCTCTTGACCCCTCTCTTTAATATATCCTTCGTGCAGTAGCCAGAGGAACCATTTCTAAAGTGCAAATCTTATGACATAGTTTTCTTGCTTAAAAGCCATTAACGCCTTCTCATTACTTTGAGAATAAAGTTTAAAAGCGTTAATTTGGGTTATATGATTTAATAACCTGGTATCTACTTTTCCTACCAGCATTTGAAGTCACTCTACTATCTCTCACTGTATGCCAACTGTGCCGGCCTTCCCTTTGTTTCTCAAACTGGACAAACATTTCTATTTCTAGGGCATTGTATGTTCCATTCCTCCTGTGTAGGGGGCTTTAACCTACTCTTCATCTAGATTACCCCTTACCATCATTTACGTTTCACCTTCCTTAGTGTTTCATTGAACCCTGAACTTTTCTTCTGTGGCACATATATAACCGTGATGACATTTGTATTTACATAGCTATACATGTTTATCGCTTGCCACTGTCTTTATAGATACATCTATCTGGTCCATTTTGAATCCCCAGTTGCTAATAGAGTGCCCAGGCTTGATTAAGTGTTCAATAATTATTTATCATCTAAATGAATGAATAAATGAATAAAAATGAAAGAGCAAATGTAATGGTGTATTTGCAAAGGCTTTTTGAATGTAAAAGAAAATCCATAAATATAAGGAAGAACTATAATTATACAAATGGTAATTATAAGATAAAACAGGTTGTGTTTTACATAAGACTTTTTAATCTTTTTTTTTCTAAAAGTGTTTGTATCTTTCTAAAGATAAGGGGAAGATAACTAGAGAGTACAGTTTTCAATTTTTCTTGTGAATTAATATGTTGAAACATTTTTATAAAAGAAGAAATGGAAGCCCTAATTTCATGGGAAAGTCTTGAATGAAAGAAATGGCTCATGGGATGATATTTTTTCCTTTCCCAAAGAACAGATGCACAGCTAACTTATTAAAAATGTTTATTGCGTATTTACTGCTTTGTGGGTACTGCTTGTTGATATTCTGAGACCCAATTTCAACATGTGTGGTGCTGGTGGGTTTTCCCCCACACCACCAGTAATGATTGGGACACCAGCTGGATATCCTATAATGTAATTCAATTATGACACAATCTACCCAAAGATGGCATTAGATTCCATAGGTTAAGGGTTGAGTCCTACAAGATTGCCCCATCCCCAAACTTTAGACTCTAGTCACAAACCCAGGTTATTATCTGTCCTTCTGACCAACCAGATACAGATTGGAAGTTCCAGTGACCACCTTCTTGGACTTCAGATGCCAATCACAAGTCCAGGTTGTTACCTGTGCTTCTGACCAACTGGTTATAAACCAGAATTTCCCATGATCCCCTCTTTGGGTTTGATTAATTTGTTAGAGCAGCTCACAGAACTCAGGAAATTCATTTACTCCCTAGATATTTGTCAGGAACAACTGGATGGAAGAGAAGCATAGGGCGGGATATGGGGATGGGGTGTGGAGCTTCCATGCCCTCTCCAGGTGCACCATTCTCCCAGCACCTCAACGTGTTCACCAGCCTGGAAGCTCTTTGCCCCCAGTCCTTTTGGGTTTTATGGTTACACAGGTATGATTCATTAAATCATTGGTCATCGGCAACTGATTCAACCTCGAGCCCTTTTCCCTTCCCCAGAGGCTGGGGGAAAGGAGTGAAGCTTCCAACTGTCTAATCACATGGCTGATTTTCCTGATAACCAGCTGCCATCCTTAGGTGCAGTACCAAAGTCACCTCATTGACATAACAGATACCTTATTGCTCTCATCACTTAGGAAATCACAAGGGTTTTAGGAGCTCTTTGCCAGAAATAGGGAAGGAAGACCAAATATGTATTTTTTATTATAAATCACAATATCATAATGCTAGATAAGAGTCTTCCACAAGAAGAGTAAACAGCATATGACAAGGCACAGATGTGACAGAGCCTGGCAGGATAAGGATCCAGGAGTTTCCCTGTGGCAGGAGAGTAGAATATAAATCTCTAACAACAGGTCATGAACCACAAGCCTCTTAAAAACATGAAGGAGAATGGGAGTGGTTCAGAGCTTTGAGGACTGAGTCACCCTGTGTGATTAAAAATAGGCCTAAATGGGCAACCTAAATGTACTTTGCATGGTGAGTGTCATCCATACGAGACTGAAACGTCTATCCCTGGATCTGGTGGAGCCTTGACTCATTCTCTAAGCCTGCTGGTGACTGATAGCCTGGCTAGCTGGCAGCTCCTAGTAGTCTATCTGCATTCATTCATTCATTCATTCATTCAACAAATATCTGTTGAGCATCTATCGAATTCTTGATTCTACCATAGACTCGAAAGATAATCAGTGAATAAAAATGTGCTGGTTCTGCCCATTGTGCAATTTGTAGTGGAGAATGGAAGAGCACATAGAAGGAAGAGACTGTCAAGGAGGACATTCCATAAACTAAGACCTGGGGGAAGAATGGAGGGCTCCGGAAGAGAGAATCCTCACGGCTATTTTCTTAAGATCTTTCTTCATTCGTACAGGACACAGAGGATGTCCCTGCCTCAGGAGAGGGAGGACCTAGTTTGTTAGCTAAGAGTCTTGCAGCTTTGTAGCCAACAGAAGTTAGTTCCTAACAGAGGCAGTGCTCTCTCGGAAAGGTACAGACAGCAGCAGCAATGTCAAGGATGATTCTCTGATTCTTTTGTAGGCAGCCAAGGTCAACTAGGAAGGAAGAAGAAAATGTCTGGGCATGCTTTGCAGAAGACTTGTGTGGCACACTGGATATTTCCCAGAATACCAGGGGAGGTCTTTGAGAGGCCGGCTAAGCTACTGAAATGGAAATGAGTCGGGGGCGGGGGGGAGCGGTTTGGATTGCATTTATTGGCATTGTTAGAAATTTGAAGAGACAGTGAGACAAAGAGAAAGTATATGCATTTGTAGAATCACTCTAGATCTTAAAGTCAGTGTTTGCATTTACAAATATACCTTCCAATGCTTCTCAACATAAAATCATGTAATACCATAACAATTTTGCATTCTGCCTTTTGGGCTTACCATTATACAAAAAGAATTGTTCATGGTTTTCCTGATTTCATAATTACCATAGTGAATGACTAAATTGCTTTCTCTTTTGAAGATAAATAGTAACTTATTTATGGAGTCCTCTATCTTAGGCGTTTTAGCCATTTCTATTTTTCATTATTATAATTAGTCATACAAAGTAAAAATTTAATGTGTATATTATATTATTTATTTTGCAATTATTTTTAGTCTCCTTTCCCAGAATTTAATTCATTGGGTCAAGATATTTTTGATTTTGTAAGCCAAATTGCTTGCCAATAAGGTAGACTATTTTTAATGCAGCATTTTTGTCAATTAGATGTTAATTCTTTAAAGTTTGCCAATTGAATAGATGCTAAATGGAATTTGATTGTTGTTCATACTTTCCTTTTTAAATTAACTAGTGATTTATTGATTATAACCCATCTTCCTCTTAAACTTTTGGAATCTGATGAATATCAGAGAAATCTCAGTTTTTCATTTTTTCAGAATTACTGATCTGACAAAATTTAACTTTTTTTCCCCTGATGGACTGTCTGGCAAAGTTCATTTCAACTCATTATTTTACCTCTGAGATTAACACCCCCTCCCACTTCAAATAAATGGAAAGATACTCAGGGAGGATGAATCCCTTATATATTTGTCTCTAGATTGTTTTTCTCATTTCTTCAACTGGCACATTTGGTTATACTAATAAAGCATATTGTCATAGTAGAAAGAAGACATGAGTGAGAAGAAAAATAAGCTATTTCTTTTGTAGGCTCCACCCTTACATTTCTGTATCATATTTGGCAACGAATAACCTCTTTGGGTCTAACTATGCCTCAGCTACTCATCTAAGAAATTAGCTAGAGAGTCAATATGGCTATAATGTTTTATATTCTTTGAAAATTTATATCTGCCGATTTTTTTTCATTCTGATCCACACTTTTCTCAGTGTTTAATGTCTTTGAAATGAGGATAAATCTTTCCATAGATGTCAAAAGCCAAACTGAGGAGTAAAATGTTGATATTGACGGCACACGTCAAGCTTATTGTTGTACATAGCTATCTCATTATGCGATCTTCTACATGGCTAAGGCAAGATGAGGCATTTGTGTTGTCGTGTCCCATGGGGATGAATTTTAATTTGAGCTTAATTCTTTAATTGTCACTTAAAATGTATTTTAGCAGATTATATCATAATGTAAGATTGAAATGAAAATCACTTTGTGAATAGATCATTTCCAGCCACATGTCAGGCAATGTGATAGAAGAAAATAGAAACTGTCAGAGCTCTCAGAACAGGTCATAGACTTCAAAGCTAAGACAAGCTGGTTTGAGCAATCTATGTACCATCAAGATCTTACACTCATACTACCTTAAAAGCTTCTAGCTGGTCTTACAGAAAAATCCTTCAATTTTAAATGGCATATAATTCAACTAAAGGAAAGAATAAAATCATAGCTTTAGTCACAAATGAAAAACAGACAAAAGCTTTGGATTCCTCTGTATTCCTTAAAATGATACTATCAATGTAAGAGTTTCTAAAGATGTCAAAAACAAAATTTTAATTATCATGAAAAGAGGCATCAACATACACATTAGTATATAATATAAAGGAAAGTGAATCAGAAAAAGTTATAAATACTGAATTAAAGCGGGTTTAAATATGATACTTAAAAGAAGAGTCATGGGCAATTTATGAATCAATTCACTTATGGTCAGTAACAACAACAAAAGTTAGCGATCAACATAATATTCCTTTTATTTTTTTTCTGAAAACATTTATTTACTTGATGTTGCATCTTTAAAAAGAAATATTTATATGATTCTGTCTCCTCAAGTATTGTAACCACATATAAACCTTTGAAATGTAAATTCTTTCAACTTTTCAAGGATCTCAATTTAGTTTTGTTTTTATTAAATATAGCTCACTTTTATAGCACTTAAATTCTTGCATTCTATTTCCTGTGAAAAGAATGTTCATGTAGTCTCCAGAAATATTAAGAGCTTGAGAAGTTTGGAATTCACTGGCAGACATAACCATTCATAACATTGTCTGAAAGTGGTGATCAATAAGGTCGGAGGAAAAGGTAGTACAGAGAAGCTTCCTAAATAAAGATTAGTCCCTCCCAAGTGAACTTATCTATAAAAGACCAATGGTAAATCGTTTTAATAAAAGAATATCACCTACTTAATGACTTAGAAAGAAAAATTGAGAAGTGCTTGGTAAATCTTGTAGTCATTATGCTTTCCATCCCACTTCGTCTTTCTCGGAAACATAGAAAATGTTAAGATGATTCTAAAAACATCACCCACTTGTTATTGTGACAATTTTCTCAGATTCTCTGATCTTTTGACACTACGCCCAGCGCTCTCATCGTAGCTGCCTCCGAATGTGCTCAGTCTTCTGCCTGCCATAGCTTACAAATTTCTGGGTAATAGTTCACTCCTCTCCTCATTTGGCTCTTAGTGTGGGGACCCTTCTCCAAGTTTCTCTGAGAAGATTCTCTGCTATAGTAATTAGAGGAGTAACAGTGCTAAATATATTTCTGGCAGGGAAGGACTCTGCCAGATAAATAAAGCAGCCCAGGTGTCACAGAAGATGGGAAGGAGATAACTCAAGACGTGCTGCTGGCTTTGTTTCTCCCTTACCGTTTTTAAGTCTGTTCCAAAGCTTTTCATATACCTGCACAGGGACATTCACAATGGTTTGGAAAATTTAATTGGCACAATCCCATTAAACCGAGAATGGTTCAGAAGAGTCACCAAGAGAAGTGAGTTTAGATGGGAGAATTGAAAGTATGCCAGTGCAATTCAATTACTAGAGAAATATATTAAAGACTAATTTGATTTTATGTTTCCCAATAAGTATGCTGGTAAGAAATTCACATTAAATGTAACTATCCAAAATACTAAAATAGGGATTAATATTTAAAAATGTAAAATCACAAATTAATGCCATAAAGGCCTGAAAAGTTAAGATTAGATAAAATATTCTATAGGAGTTGAAAAGGTCTTTGAAAGCATCCAGAGAGAAGCACCAGATCTAACCATCCACCTTGGGTCAGGATTTGATCTTCTTCATCTTTATGAACCTCTGGAGTGGGCCCCCATGGTATGACATGCTCAGAGTTCCCTTTTTTCTGGGACCAGTGAGTTTTCCCTACCATGGTGGTACCAAGTAGCCCTAACCCCTGGTTCAGAGATCATCAAATAATCCAAGTTGAACCAATCAGATAGTTTCCTGGATATTTGGGATGGATGAAAATATCAACTAGTCTGCCTACACTATTTTGAACTGGGGAGCTGTAATCTCGGGAACTTTGTGTGCTTTGTCCTAACAGATGGAAAGAGAAATAAAGGCTTCGGTAGATCGAGTGATGGCTCACACAGAGAAAGCAGTAAGACAGGCATAGGAAGAGAGACCTGATAGTGTTTTTATCCTAGGACGCAGGTTTTCTTGAAATCAAACGGTGTTCTTTCCATTAGGCTCACTGAGACACTTGAGTACCTTTACAGAAAACTTTTAAAGTATTTATTTTTTAAATATCCTGCATGATATTTTTGGAAATTCACATCTGCTATGGTGTTTGTTGAATGAGCCAGAAGCATCGATGTGTATAAAGTAATTTCCCACTCTTCCTCATTGCAATTCAACCACATGGTCTAAATAAATACAGCTCCTAAAGGAATTGAATTTCTCTTATCTGAACCTCAAAGAGTATTAGTTAATATATACCCACACAAAGTATGTGCTTATTTTGTGTTTGAAAATCATTGAATGAATGACTAAAAACAAGTAAAGGATTAATATGATGTAACTTATGTCACATGTTCTGAGTTTTAAAGGAGAGACTGAGTACAATTTTAAGAAATAGGGATAGTTTGGGGCTGGCCCAGTGGCCAAATGGTTGAGTTTGCATGCTGTGCCTCAGCGGCCCAGGGATTCTCTGGCTTGGATCCTGGGTGCGGACCTAGTACTGCTCATCCAGCCATGAGGAGGCGGCATCCCACACAGCACAACCAGAAGGACCTACAACTAGACTATACATTTATGTACTAGGGGACTTTGGGGAGAAGAAGAAGAACCAAAAAAAAAAGATAGTTAAAAGAGTATTTCAGGTGAAAGACATCCCATTGGTCAATGTAAGGGAGAAGAAAGACAGGCTGTGTTGGAAAGACGCAGTTTAAATGGAGAGTGAGATTCAGAAGAAATATTGGGATAGAAGAATAGATCAGTTTTTTTGGCTGATGTTTAGGAGAAAAGGGAAAACAAATGATTGTTTAGGGGTTTGGGAGTGATAGGGTCAGAGCCATATTTTCTGGATTCTATATCTAACACGGTTACTTGAACAGAGAGTAAAGATTCCAAAACTAGTTAAGATACTCTTTGAATAGTTCAGTTATAACCTGTTCAGGCTCTGAGCTAGCAAAAAGAAATTGGATGAATGAATCTGTTTAGAAGAAACAATCAGAGAAATTTGTAACAGAAGGTAGAGAGTCTAATGGATGAGTTGTCAGTTGGTAGAGAAAAATCTCACAGGTCAAAATTAACACAATTTTTGAAAACATGCATGTAAGTTGTAAGATTCGTTTTAACCACATTGAGTTTGAGATGTCAGAATGGAGGAGACTAATAGGCAGCCCACAAATGATGTTTGATAAGAGGTTGTTGAAATATAGAATGACGATTAAAATTCTAGTATTGAATAAATTAGAGAGTCATTAATTATTCCATTATTTTCCAAGATAATGTAAACCTAGCACCTTTCTACAAGATGTATTCCTGAACTTCAGAAATATATACATGTTTCATTTAGGTTTATTTTTACTGGAATGTGACATATAAAATCCAAAATTTTCCTCACTGTAACAATGTTATTCATCACTGAAATGAGAAAGAGCCCTAATACATATTCTATAGGAGGTAAATTTATGCCTCTGGAGGGAGATATTTCTAGAAGTCCTCTCTACCAACATTTGTTGAATGAATGAAGAAAAGACTAGAGCTCTAGGAGAGGAGAAACAGTAACATGGAGTAACCCAGAGCTTAACACACAGCTGATGTTTAAGAAATACTTACTGTTAACTATATTCTTCCCCCAACTCAGTCCTAGGCTCACCTAGGGCCAGATTAAGACAAGTAAGTGCCCTGACTGGTTAATCATTTGACAGCTGGGTAGGAAAACACACATACACACAAGCTCATACACTTATAAATACTTACTTTCTATTTACAGAACTTTACCTGTTTCATTATGTTTGTAATTTATTCACCTTCTTCTTCCAACACCTCTTTTCAAATGCTTTTTGCCCGAGAATATTAATGAGCAAGCATCATTACAAACTAAGATTACAAACGGAAGATGAAGGAGGGAGTTCATATTCCACCGTGTATAGCATTTCACTTAAAAACCCCTTTTAGCCACATCTCTCTTCTCGGTATGCCCCTTCTTCCAAGCCTCTGTGTCTCCCCTCTATATTCTCTTCCAAGACTTAGCCTTCTTTGCTCCTGGCCCCTTGTCAGGAAATTTGCCATCTCCTCCCATCCCTCTCACATGCAGAACAAGTTCTGTTCCCATTCCGAATGCCAAACTTGCCTGCTTCCAACCACAATTTAGAAAGTCTTCAAGTGTGGCATTGACCATTACCCAGAAGATAATGATTTTCTGATCAGCAAAGCAAAGAACCTCTCTAGCTGCCAGCGTCTGTCCTTCTTAAAAAAGAATGGGAATTAAAAATGACAAAGAATCTTTTTTCTTCCTTCAGTAATCTTCAAAATAGTTCAAAGGATTTATTTTATGCACTGAAAGAGATAGAGCCAATTTATTTTTCGCCAGTTACTTTAGAGCTGTATATAAAAATCTGAATCAATTGACACTATAGTTCAGATTTATTCCAAGTGTTTTATTTGCCCACCTACCCCATCCCTCAGTCACACTCTTGGTTCTGTTAATAGGCAATACTGAATTGCAGAATGTGTGACTGAGAAACCAGTGGTGTCAAATGAAAGAAATGCTGTTCTGATGCCTGAGTTTTTAATAGCATGTGTTTATTTCAAATGTACTCAACTTATATATCACAGCCAAGCTGACTTTTTAAAATAGAACAGACTTTACCAAATAGGTAGCGACATACCTCCACCAGCTGATAAACTCTCTCTTCGAATTAGGAAAAATATCTATTCCAAAGTGTCAATGCACAACTTTATCTTATAAATTGTATCACAGAAAAGAAATAGGCAGATATGGGGGAAATGAGTGTTCCCAACCATTGACATCTTCCCTGCTTCCCTCCCTCTCTTTCTTCCTTCCTTCCCATAAAGGAATTTGTAGAAAATGCAGAAAGAAACACTTACATATACTAGTTAGATGGATAGAGGAGAAAGTGAGAAAATCATTGTGAGAATATATTAATTTTAAGATTTAAAAACAATTTAGTGATATAATCATCCTAGAACTGGGGGTACTTCATATTTGCAGATGCTGAGGAAGGAAATGAGTGTGTTTTATGTGGCACTTTATTCATTCCTTCCTTAAATTCTCATTTATTAAGAATCTACTATATGCCAGGTGTGGACTAGTCATTGGAGAATCAATTATCTCACAATCTAATGAGAGAAAATAAAAAACATAAATTAATGATGAGACAGCCTAATGGGTGCTTTAATGGGGAGGTTCCAGTGCAGCACCAGGCTCACCCCTAAAGTTTGTGGGACCCAAAGCAAGAGTCCCCATGGAGGTCTGGGTATTTTATTTTTAAATATTTAAGAGTAATAAATCTACCTAACAACCGTTTTGTATGTGATTTTTTTTTGAAGTATAGTTAGCATACTATATTATGTCAATCTTCTAATCAGTTGGGAAATCTACAGGACAAAATTCCACTGTTTTTCCTCTTTTTTCTCTGGATGAGGAGGGGAGGCTACTTTTTCCTTGTCCAGGGTGGGCTTCTGACCACCTAACAATGCTCTCTCCCTGATTCCTGCTGAGTTTATTCTCCCTGGACCCAGTCCAACCTAGGACACAACTGCACCTAAGGGGCTCACAGCCTGCATCCCTTTTAGGAACGTGAGGCATAAAAGCCAGGTTCAGATTTAAGATTCTCATAGCTTCATGGCCCAGGGAGGCGGGTCCTTGTCCCCCTCCCCTTCTCTTCCCATCTCTGGCCTCACTTCACCTTTCTAGTGTTCTCCCACACATCTATGTGCAACTAAGAGCACACTCAGAAGCTACAGCCACAAGCTCCTACTCGGGCTGCAAGAATTTCCATCCAGAGGACAGACTTGAGGAAATAGCCAACATAAGTCCCAGAAGTATATTTGGACCCATTTGGGCATGGAATTCTGGGGTCCTGGGGGAGGGATGGGCTCCAGGTGGGAATGCCCCCGAACCATCAGACTCTTCCCTTATAAGGAAAAGCACTGACCAAAGGAGATTCTCTGAGGCCAGGGCCCTGTGAATGGTCTAACACTGTGCAATCAAATACTTTAGCTGCTAAGAACTCACAGCTATTTAAATTTAATTAATTAAAATTACATAAAAACAAAAATTCAGTCTCACTAGCCAAATTTTAAGTGCTCAATAGCTACAAGTGGCCAATGGATACCATAGTGGACAGTGCAGATATACAGTCCATCTCGCATTGTAGAATGTCCTGTTGGACCGTGTTAAAGCAGGCAGATCTCCAGCAACTTGGTTTGACAGGGATGCTACTGAAACATTTCCTCTAAAATAAGTTAGAATCCCATATCCACAGATTATTGACTTAGAACAAGTTGTCACACCAAAAGAGACAAAGGTGGCAAAAGCATGTTAGGATGGAGGGGGAATTTTCCAATTCATCAGGATGTTGGAACGTGGCCCTTATAGAAAACTTTAGATTTTTTACCATATCGCCCAAAATGATCATCTAGCAGATGAACATGAAACAGCCAATGAAGCAGTTGAGCCTGAATAACGCACAGGGAAGGCACCAGGTGGCCAGAATCACATTGGCTCAGGAGAGCTAACATCAATTAGAAACTTGGTAATGTAAAGAGGAAGGCCACTAACCCAGCTAAGTGGGGCAGAGGCCAGAGGAAAATAAAAAGTTTTCATTCTGCACTTACCATGATTTCAGACTTAAAAGGAATCTTATACCTTGGGAAATGTAGATAGGTGAAAATATTGAATTTATTTATTTTAGTACAGTGAAGTCTAGTTGCATTTAAGTGCAATGGTGTTGTATATATGAATGCTCAGATTATGTCTAAAGAAGAAAATATAGAGAATATGGCCAACATAAGAAATAAAATGAAGCCAGGTTGTGATCGCTGTACACTCTAAATATGACTCTTTTCCCTGAAACTATTCAGCCACCTTTCATTGCGGTAGAGTGAACGTTAAGTCCCAAACAGCTAAGATCGAGAGGAAACTCCTCACTGTCTTAGGGGGTTCTCATTGTGAGTGTCTGTTTATCCTTTCTTCTCCAGTGACCCTTGACCTCTTTCTGGACCACAGACCGTGATGCTCTCTTGATGTCTCTGACAGTTAATTTTATGTGTCCACTTGGCTAGAGTATGGCACCCAGCGGTTTGGTCAAACACTAGTCTAGATGCTGCCGTGAAGGTACTTTTTAGATGCATTAATATTTTCAATCAGTTGACCTTCTGCAAAGCAGACTACCTTCCCTAATGTGAGCTATCTAATCAGCTGAAGGCCTTAAGAGTAAAGACAGGGGCTGCCCAGTGAAGACGGAATTCTCCTCAAGACTGACTGCAACGTAGAAACTCTGCCTGAGTTTCCAGCCAGCTGCCCTGCAGAATTTGGCTTCAAGATCACAACCCTAACTCTGCCCTGAATTTCCAGTCTGGCGGCCTGCCGTGCAGATTTCAGGCTTGTCAGCTCCCATCACCTTGACTAACACAATGTCTTTGTGTATGCTGTTCCATCTTCAGATATTTTCACCACCAGAACCCCTCCACATACTCCCAATTTGTCCAATTCCTATTCACCTTCAGATCTCTCTTTCAAAGTTATTTCCTCCGGGAAGCATCCTATGACTATCAAGACTGCAAAAAGTGCCTTTCATGAGTGTTCTCAGAGTTCACTGTCTTAACCCCTATGATGTGACAGTGTCATTACTATAGGTTTTAAACAGGCAAAGATTTCTTATGTGGTTTTCACCCACCAGTACCTCGAGCACAGCAGATCCTCATTAAATGTGTGTTGAAAAAATGAGTTAATAAATGAATAAATGAATGAGCAAATAAAGGAATGAGTAAAAAGGCAGGATAATAAAAACAAACAAAAATATCACAAGGGAAACAAAGACTTTGCCAGAATATCAGTGGGCTGAATTTGTGGAAGGAGATCAAAGACATGACTACTAGCAATAGCTGTGAGATGGGAAAATAATGATATAGGAGTTAGAAATTCTTACTATTATCATTACCTAATGCCCACTGTGTCCTTGGTACCTACAGGCTTTGTTCTAAGCACTTACACAACTATAAGGTGACAGAGGCAGGATTTAACCAGTTTCAACTGACCCCAGTGCCTGCGCTAATAATGACCTTATTGCCTCTGACCTCTTGAAAGAAACAGATTCTTAAAGAAGCCGGAGGCCCACATTCTCCATGTCTCCAGTGGTAGCACCTGAATGCTGTTTCCATGTGTTAATTTAGGCTTTAAATTGCCAGTAACTTTTCTTTTCCAACCAATTTTCCACCAGTAAAGCTTGTCCTTAATTCCATAATCATTACCATCCATTATGGTCATATACATATGAGCTTACTTAAACAAATCAAAGCACTCAGAATATAAGAAGTTGTTCTCATGTAAATTTAAAGGAAAAATGTCTGTTTACCAGAAACACTTTATCATGTGAAAGGGATTCAAAGAGGATTTTAGCGTGAAATCAAATAGAATGATCCCGAAAGATTTTAATACGTAATCGAGAACATTCCATCTGTGCCCACTGATTCATAACAGTTGTGAGTTCACCTTTCCAAACACGAAAACAAATTTTGAATTCATAATATATTTCTACGGCACATACAGTTCTAAGAGATTTGTGGCCATCAAGTAACTCAAAATGGGTAGAATTATGCCAGGTTTAAGAATTCTTCAGGTAATTAAAAGAAATTTTAAAATTACATGGCCTCTTGAGGAAATGAAAAGTGGCTTTCAAGAAATATTATACATGAGAATGATTTGATGTATGTACCAGGTATATAATAGAAAATATCTGGATTATCATTTAAATGCAATAAAAATAAATCCCATTGTTAAATATTAATCCATTTCTATCACTTCACTCATTGTACCTAAATATGCATTTTACTGATTAAATAGTTAAACGTATGCACCAAAACAAAAAAATGAGAAGGAAATAAAGGTGAATACTTATCTCAAGATATTAAGTTTGATCAAAGCATAAAAGTATTGAAAATGATCACAAAATAAATAAAACAAATGCAAATATATTAAACTATAAACAAAATTACAATGCAAAGCACTGACTTGATATATTAGTAACAAATAGTATGATAGATTAACACTTTTTAATACATAAATAAATGCTTCCATCAATAGGATAAAATATTAATACCTTACAAGAGTGGGCAAATAATATGAGTAGAAAATAGAGAAGCAAAGAAATATAAGACATGAAAATGTATGTCATTCAAAAGCAAAATCATCTTAGTGGTCAAATAAATTAATTTAAAAACAATAGCTAGATACCATATTTACTTATCAAACTAGATAAGGAAAAGAATATTTGACTTCTCAAGCTCCTGTGTCTGCAATGAGATGGCTACGTCATGCATTGATGATAGGAGTACAAATTAGAAGGTTTTAATGAATATTAATTAAACAATATGTATCAGAATCCCTAAAAATCACCACACTCTTTGACTTAATAGTTTTACTTCTCTGAATATATTCTGAGGAGGATACTAGAAGTGCTGAATAAATATATATGTATGTCCCACTGTAAAATTTTAATTATAGCTGGAAATTAAAACCAAAATAAAAATCTAACATTGGGAGAATATTTATAAAGGTACGTATTTCAATTCTAGTCCTCTTTAATGGTCTGTTCTTGATTATCTGACCTTGGCCTGGAGTAGAGGTGGGGAAAGGAACAATGAACGCAGGTGCCCATTTATTTACAAGGAATTTCCCACTAGTCGTTGCCATATTATTTTGTTTCTTTGGAAAATAAGGCCCCGATTCTTATGTAACAAACATACCTAAAACAGCAGCATCACTTCAGAGAAAGTTTTCTTCAAAAAGATAAAAAAATGCTAAGTTCCAGGTAGAATGGAGTTTTCATCAAGTAGCCGAGTAACCAAGAGAGGAAAAAGTGAACACTAAACAATTAAATTGTATTACAAAATTTAATTGCATTACAAAATATTTTCCCATTTGTTACCGGTCACACCTCTCTGAGAAAAAATGCTCAGTGTGACAGTTACTTGTCCTGTGGCTGGAGTAAGAAATGGGGGGATGAATGACTGCTGCCATGCTCCCTTTTCTTTCATGAGTCTGGTGAGAAGATGCTCTTTTAGCTTGAACCATGCGACTGAGTGAGGAATGATCTCCCACACAGTGGCCCCTAATGTTTTGCAAGATAGTTCTGCAACTAGCGTGCAAGTGAACAGCATACAATCAATAAATGATGTTTTTGAACAATACCCAATGACATGGAAAAGTTTTATTATACTTAAAAAAAACTTTTAACATCTCAGTAATGTCCCTAAGTCTTTAATATTGATTCTTTATAGAGATTTTATTCCCCACATTCACTGTCCCCTTCGAAGTTACTTTTTTCCACTTCAAAAGTTTATGAAACCAATTCTTAGTTTTCATGATACTCTTTATTGCTTCTTTTCTTCTCTTTTCTTTTTGTGGTGAGGAAGATTGGCCTTGAGCTAAGATCTATTGCCAGTCGTCCTCTATTTTGTATATGGGAGTCCACCATAGCCTGGTTTGATGAGTGGTGTGTAAGTCTGTGCCTGGAAACCAAACCTGTGAACCTTGGACTGCTGAAGCGGAGTACAGAAACTTAACCACTACACCACCAGGTCAGCCCCTATTGTTTCTTTTTAAAAAGTCATTAATATTCTTCTTTTATATTTACTGTACTCACCTTTCCTATTTGAAATTTGACTAGTGTTCTATATTACCGTCTTGAGTTGAATACTAGTCATTAAATTCTAGTCCTTTTTGTTTCCTGGTTCACATTTAAGGCTATTTATTTCCCTCTAAATACTGCATTAGCTGCAGTGTACAAATTTTAATATGTGGTATTTTATGGTGATACCAGAAATCTTAATTTTCATTTATGAATTCTTTCATATTTCCAAAATATGAAAAGTATGCTTCTTAAAAAAATTTTTCTCTTATCGATTTTAATTTGCTGTTCATTAAGATATTCTCTGAAGCATAGTATGTAGTCCATTTTAAAATTTCTCTGCATACACAAAATAAACATATTCATTATTTGTTTTATCATTCTATTAGATTGAGGTTCTTTTTCTTTGTTTCTGTTTTATTGAGGTCACATTGGTTTACAACATTGTGTAAATTTAAGGTGTAAATCATTATATTTCAGCTTTTGTATAGACTGCATCATGTTCACCAACAAAAGTCTAGCTTCCACCTGTCACCATACATATGTGCCCTTTTACCCTTTTTTCCCTCCCCCCACTCCCTTCTCCTCTGTTAACCACTAGTCTGTTCTCCTTATCTATGTGTTTGTTTGTTTATCTTCTAGCAGAACGTGCACACTTAACCTGAGTGAAATGATACGATATTCATCTTTCTCGGTCTGACTTACTTCACTTAGCATAATACCCTCAAGGTCCATTCATGATGTTGCAAATGGCATGGGTTTGTCTTTTTTATGCCTGAGTAATATTCCATTGTATACATATACCACACCTTCTTCATTCATCCACTGATGGGCACTTGAGTTGCTTCCAAGTCTTGGCTGTCGTGAATAATACTCCAATGAACATAGGGATGACAACATCTTTTCAAATTAGTATTTTCATATTCTTTGGATAAATATCCAGAAGTGGAATAGCTAGATCATATGGTAGTTCTATTCTTAATATTTTGAGAAATCTCCGTACTGTTTTCTGTAGTGGCTGCACCAGTTTGCATTCCCACCAGCAATGTATGAGGAAGCCCTTTCTCCACATGATCTCCAACACTGTTCTTTCTTGTCATTTTTTCCTTCTTTTGAGGAAGATTAGCCCTGAGCTAACATCTGCTGCCAATCCTCCTCTTTTTGCTGAAGAAGACTGGCCCTGAGCTAACATCCATGCTCATCTTCCTCTACTTTATATGTGGGATGCCTACCACAACATGGCTTGCCAAGTGGTGCCATGTCCTCACCCAGGATCCAAACCAGTGAACCCCTGGCTGCCGAAGCAGAACGTGCACACTTAACCTCTGCACCACCAGGCCGGCCCCATTTCTTGTCTTCTTAATCATAGCCACTCTGACTGGTGTGAGGTGATATCTTATTGTAGTTTTATTTTGCATTTCCCTAATGATTAGCGATGTTAAACATCTTTTCATGTGCCTGTTGGCTCATTTGGACATCTTCTTTGGAAAAATGCTGCCCATTTTTTGATTGAATTGCTTGTTTTTATGTTATTGAGTTGTATACACTCTTTATATATTTTGGAAATTAACCCTTTATCTGATATATGATTTGCAAATATTTTCTCCCAGTTGGTGGGTTGTCTTTTCATTTTGCTGATGGTTTCCTTTGCCGTGCAGAAGCTTTTTAGTTTGACATAGTACCATTTGTTTATTTTTTCTTTTGTTTCCCTTGCCTGAGGAGACACGGCCTTCTAAAAGATACTGCTAAGATCAACATCAAAGAGCATACTGCCTATGTTTTCTTCCAGGAGTTTTATGGTTTCAGGTCTTACATTCAAGTCTTTATAGATTGAGGTTCTTAACTGGTCATTTCAGGTTATGTTTATTTGATATGAGTTTATCAGCTGTGAAAGTGGATTTGTCAATTTTTCTTTGCAATTTTGAAATGTTGTCCTTAGTTATTTTGATCTGATGATATAGACATATAAGTTGGCCATAAATAATTTTTTTTCTTGCAGATTCTTCCTTTTATAACAAACAGTATCCTCAAAATTATTATTGCTATAAATATTTTATAAATAGCAAGTATTGTAATTAATAGCTATAAATATGTGGTATTTGCCACACTGTTTTCTTTTGATAATTTACTGACATATTTGGACTTAATTCTGCCATCCCATGTTGTCTTTTCTGTTAAAATGTTTATTTTACTGCCTTTGTTTTCTGTGCTAAATTCCTATAGATTATTTTAATAATCTTTACTTCTCATCTCTTCTCTTATTGTATTTTCATGTTTTAAATGGGTATCCTTGGCATTAACCTGTATACTTGACACGAAGCATGTAATTAATCAGTATCTCAATTCTCCTTTCAAAAATTCAAGTTCCTTTAGAACATTTTAACCCTAACTATCTCCTTATATCTTCCAATTAATTATTTTCCAATATTTTAGCCACTCCTTGTTTAAAAGGAAGAAAAAATCCATAATAACTACAATTAAGAAACTAAAGGTTGTTATTATTTTTATTACTACAATCACTGTTTTCTCTTTCAGTTTCTTCTATTAATTCAAGATTTTGGGGTCATAGTCAGTGGTATACCAAGGATGATACATTGAGTCCAATCAATGAAGAGTGTGTTGTCTGTAGAGAATTTAAAACAGTATAAAAACAATGATAAATTCGTCTACTTTTTATGATCACCAGTATCACCATATACTTGCAATTCTAATCAATACCAATGATAGAAATATTCCTCCATAAAAAAATCTTATGTTGGTATAATTTCTGAACAACTGTTGTAGTTGATGTTGAGTTTTAATTATTATGCACACACATACGTACATATATATGCTTTAATTTGGGCATTTTTATTCCTTATCTTTTAATGAACATTATATTCTATATGGAAGTTAATTTGGAGAATTCCAGTTTATATGGTGGACCTACACTTATGTGACCTCGCTACATGCAATTGTTTAGAAAGTGAGCTCAGTAGGTTTGGAATAATTCTTTTTCTCTCTTTCAGTGTAATTGGTTCCCCAGTCCTGTGATACTTTATACTCCTGAGTGTAAACCATAAGTTCAAAACTAAATAAGGATAGTACAGTGACTTCACATACACAGAAACAGAACTTAAGTTAATTCAATTTTACGTTCTGTGTCAAATCGTTCTGTGACTTATAGAGATTCCCGTGGGAAGTATTTCTTTCAGTACCTTTTCTGCTTTATTCAAAAAAGACATTAATGTACTTAAATACTGTCAATCCATTACTTTTTTTTATTTTGTGCATTATTAAATTTATTTTATTTTTTATGGGATGGATTCCACATAGAAATTTCAATGAAAGAAATTTCCATTGTCTGCATTTCTTTCCTAGCCAGTATCATTATCATGACATTTCATGACTGTCATTGAGAATAATTTGCGGTATAGAGGAAGGGGCTGTAAAAAAAAGAAAGACGCATTATGTGTCAAATGTGCTAGATACAAACCTGGTGCTTGTTTCCTGTTAGTTGTGCAGGCTGGCTCTCTTTCAAGGAGTATTGTTTCTTCTTCGAGTCTGTAATTATGGATTCTAAGCTTCCTTGAGGAGAGCATGGTGTCTTCTGTGGAAACCTCCAGTTCCCTGTGTTAGGGATGAGTCCATAAAGAATGAGACTTATATTTGCTTAGGTCTGGCACCACTCCTCATGTAAACATATTGTCAGGGAACATTGACACTACAAGAGTTTGGAAAACTTAGGCCTCATACCAGTATATGGTGCAAGCTTAGGGCTTTCAAATTCTCATGGTCAATTTTATTTTTTTGTAATATACATCTTACTAGAGACTTGGGCAGAAACAGTTTCCTTATCACATATCTGGATGAGTGGGGTGACATTTATAGTCTTCTATTCACAGAGGCTGTGTCCTTGTCATGTGTACCCGCTCTGCAGGGCCCCTCCCTCCATGGCCCTAACTAATAGAGAGCCCACAGCTATGTCTCTTGTCCCTCCAGGGACTCTGAATCTCCAGATCCTAGTTTCCACAGTTTTAATATGGACATTTCTCCCACTCCAACCTCATTGCTCCCTCTTCTATCTGCCTGATCACAGATTTGCCAGTCTGCTTGGCACTGACCAAGTTTTGTAACATTGAGTCCAGTGTTTCATTGTGTTTGGCATAAGTGGGTTCATATCACATCCTCTTAATATACCATGTTGTGGAACTCCCAGAAGACAATTTGTATGATAAAATATTTTAAGGCAGTGAAAAAAAGCAATTTCAAAAAGACATATGCAATGGTCTCTGTGTGTGTGCGTGTGTTGGCAAGGTAGGAAAGGACATAAAACACAGTCACAAAATCCCTGGAAGATATAATTATGTGGGATGTTTATCTTTCTACTATCTATAATTTCTATGATACAAATGTATTACTTTTCTGAGGAGGAAAAACAAATATGAAAATTATAGGAATATATTTCTGTCTTTTGCTTTTGGTCACTATTTCAACCTAAAATTGCAACGATGCTTTTGAAAGAAGAAATTTAATTTATTCAGTTTTTTCTTACTAGTACAAATTAGAAAAAGAAGGAATTATGGTTTGAGACTAGAGAACAAGTTAAATTATATACCTTGGTGGGAGTACTATAATTTTAAAATCCAGATTTTGGAACATAAAAGGACTTTATTTCTGTCTGTTACATAGGAAGCAGCTAAAATCCAGAGTGAGGGGAATGGTGGAACAGATCAGAAGGCCCCAGGAAGTTCTGACATATTCCACATGGCGGGAGTTGGGGTGTGGTCAGAGTTATATCTACTGAGGAGATGATTCTTTCATTTGTTTGCAATTAACTAAATCCCCACTCTGTATCAGGTGATCTTTTAAGTACCAAAAATTTAGCAGTAAAAACAAACAGGCAAAGTAAGTCCTGTCTCACCGAATACGTCTTCCGGTGGGATTAGAGAAATGCCCATGGGAGCAAGTGGAGGACTCCACATGGAGGACAATGGGATTTGAGGGCATTGCAAAGCAAGAAGTAAGAGGATGCTCCAGGATGTGTGGCCCCCTGGTGAAGGTGACTCTAAGTTTGGCTCTGCAATGCAGAAGGGTCTGGCTCCCCATAAATACTGGGAATGGTGAGTATAAGTAACTGTAAAAGGCTCTGATGCAGCAAGAATTTGCACTTCTCTGATTCCTTAAGACCCATCTTGAGTAGACAGAGTTGAAGGTGTTAGGGACTCTGAGGGCCAGGAGGAGAAAGACATACCTACCTCTCTCTGCTGGCTCCTGCCTTGTGCAGTGGCTTGCTTTCAAGATCATTGGTAAAATAAACTGAAACTTACCCCAACATTGAAATGGCTGTGAGCACATTACACACAAGAAAACGTTAAACACTCTTCTGGGTTCAGGAACTCACCTGCACCACCACAAATGCCACAGATAGCAGAGCATATGTTTTCTATCTAAACAGGAAGCTGTAGTCAGCTTCACTTATATGTGGTATTTATTCCTTTACTTCTTCAAGCAATAAAAAAATCTTATCCATAATGCAGATTTAAAGCCTTAGTAGATTCTTAGGAATTTTCAAAGAAAGTTTAAATAACACCTCATTTTTTTACTTTGCAAGAGGATATAATAGAAACATGATAAGGATTAGAATGAGAAAATGTAGATTTATTATTAGTGTCATCATTTCCAATATTCTTAAGGATATTCCAATCTTAAAAATATATATGCCCTTAAAAATGTAACTAAATTGTTAATTCCTTCCTATATCTCAATATAGTGTATATAATTTAGATCAAAATGACATTCATGAGGAAATATTCAGAAGACTTAAACTCATTTTGTATCATATTACAGATGTGTCACCCATGTGCTCATACTTATATTCCTTTTGCTTCACATTCCTGCAATTTAGTGATTTTTGTTAATAGATCCAAATAGACCCCCTTTAAGTTGTGCTGACATTCACATTCCAGCCATTTTTCCAACTTTTCAGTAAATCCAAAAATTCTCTGGTCTATTTCAGTTCTCCAAATGGATTCAAAATCATTCCTGTAAAGAGTGTTATGAAATATATTTGCAAGTCCCCAATGCCATTAATATAATCTAACTTACCATGAATAAAAGCTAGGCTCCTTTAATAAAAATGGAAGTACTGTGGACAATTACTTTAGCAATGATCCCAGCAAGAAAGATATTTAATTATGTTAACAAAGGATAGTCATTTTCCCTTGTTCCCCCTTTTGTCAAACAGTTTCACCATTTTGTTCACAAAAGTCATTCGTTTCCTCTTGCCCTGCCTTGGAAATCACTATTATTAACTGTTATAGGTCAGCTTGGTGGGATCCACTCAGCTATTCTTATGCTCTGATTTCTCTTTCATAGCCTAGAGAACTAACCTTTATTGAATTTTAATTTTAGCTAAAACATTTAATGCTCTCCATGGCTCAGAAACGAAATCACTAAGTGAGCAAGTCAGAGCAGGAGTTTCTGTGGCAGCTCCCTACTTTTCAAAACGATCCAAGAAAATAAACCACTGTCTGGGAGCAACATGAGGTTCATTGTGAGTCTTTAACTATGTACCCTTAACTTGAAATGGCCCATCCCTTTGTATCCACTCCGTGTCTTCTGTTAGGGCCATGAATAATCAGGATGGATCAATGAGAAATTGTGTTGCTGAGAAGTGGGGCTTTTTAATGGAGATGGATACTATCCTACATACACAAAGTCCTATTTATTTACATTTTGTAATCATGGTCATTTTCAAACAACAAATAAATGTCTAAGAGCCAGAGGCGAATGCTGTAAAATTTTTCTGATATTCTATTCCACCATTGCTGGAGAAAGAAGAAAGGCTTCTGGGGTGAGTGGCACAACAGAGGGCTTTCTTGAGGGATGTTTGCGGGCTTATCCTCGGCTTAGATTTGCCTAAATACCAAACGATCCTTGCATGAATGGAATCAATAAGCAACTGAATTAGCAGATGCCAGCAAAAACATTCACACCCCGTCACAAGCACATGCTTAGACTGGATGGATCTCAAGGCAGAGAAAAGGCTAGGTTAGATATTGCATTTTCAGTAAGGTTTAAATTTCCACTGTGAACTCAAAGACCAGGAAAGCAAAGAGCTGAGAAGTGATAAAGGTAAGATTACTTCTAAGAAAACTATTTACGGGCCTGATAGTTGGAATTGCCTACATTGATGAAGTCGAGGGGGAGAAAGTTTATAGGTGCATCTCCTTTCTAACAAAAGCATTAGTGTTGACACTTTCAAGAAGAAATGACTGTTGATTTCACTCTTTACACACACGCATCTTGCCACAAGGATTATCTGGACAAAAATCTTGTACCACGGTCAAATCTTGAGGATATATTCCTTCATATATCCCCTTTCTTGGAGAATAACTGGATGCATTATCTTACTGAAGACTGAAAGAAATCCTGTAGCTCACATCTTCTTCTCCAGGAAAACCTATAACATTCTATGAAATTTATTCTTCTCATGTTTAGATTCCAGCAATAAAATTAAGGAGATGGACTAGATGACGTGTAAGGACACACTCAGCTCTAAATTTCAGGACCTCTGCTCTCTAGGAATGTCTACTGCTCCACCCTTGCTAACCAGTTTCAGTATTTATCACATTTAAGGGCAGAAGCTCCTCTACTTAAGATCTCAATCTCTTCGCTTTAATGTCTGTCCATTACTCTTTTCTAGCTCCTCCTTGAACTTTGAGAGCCACTCCTCAAGCAGCACCTTGTCAGAAATAACCCTTTAATTAATTAGAAGACCACAAACGTCACCTGTCAGAGTTCTCTAAACATTAGCTCTTTGATTCTTCCCTCAAAGGATCTATTCTTCCACCTGGTATCCTAATTTTCTTATTGTATATGTATGGAGCCTATGGATTTGGCTATTATGATAAAAAGAATAGAGAGCTCAAGATGTAATAAACTTCTGGTTGAAAAAGTCAAGGAAATGATCAGATTCCTGAATAATCTTCTCAAATCATAACTGTTTCAGACGCAGGCTCTTCCCTATTTTGCCTTCCCTAACCTTTGACCTCACCCCACATAGTGGTGCAACTTTACTGAGCTTCCATTCACCCCTTCCCAGCGTTGCCAACCACTAAGAGAAAAATCAGCCACCAGCAACACTGTAGTCCGTAAAGCTCTACTTATAGAGATGGAGGACGATGTCAGGTGGGCCCTGATGTATAATAAAAACCTGGACCCACATTACTATTCACTAAATATTCCCAAGATTTCTGAGCTTCTTGAAGTTATTAGTTGCATGTGACTAATTTTGACCCATCCATGTGATCCAAACTGATGTGTGCCATTTGGGAGCTATAACAGCAAAGCATCATGCTTATTTATATCTGCAGTCTCTCTCCTCCTTTGCTGCAGTGACTTAAGGTACAGTTACAGGATGATGGAGCCACTATAGACCTTGATCCCTGAAGGACCGCACGGTGCAGAGCCCCCTATTCACCTATGCGGGACAGGTAGGATGAGTGAGAAATATTTGTTGAGTTAAGCCATCTTGGCTGGACTTGTTTATTGTCGCAGCCTAACCTGGTGATACATCCCTCGGACCCATTGGTTAAGAATTGTTGCCAGCCCTATAGTGAGAAGGGACAGGAAAGAGATCTCCAGACACACTAAATGCTATGGAGAAAGAGGCTGATTTTTAGATATAAAGAGAAAGCAATTTCCAATGCCCATTTCTAAATATACCCTTAGGTAATCTCAACAGACCCCTTACACATTCATAAAGTGCTCATTAAGGAATCCTCAAGATTGTATTACCAATCCCTCGAATTGAGTCCCACCCAGCCATCAAAGTGAACACTTTAGTACCCCGAGTGGCTCAAATGAGGGAAGCAACACTCCTTTTCTCTTAAATGATTCAGTCTTATCAAGCCTTATTTTAGTCATACTATCTTTGTATAGAATGACACAACTAAATGGAAATGGAATCCTAAAAATACAAGTTCAGATTTCTGAATAGGAAAATTTTCTAAAACAATTTCTAATCCCTTTATGATTTTACTTACTATATAGCCATGTTCTAATATATTCTTCCCCAAAGAAAGATAAAGAAGGCCAAAAACATATTTTTATCAAAATTATAGCTAATAATGATATAAAATATAAATTATGACTTTTATTCCATCCTCCACTATTAAGTTCTTTAAGTAAATTTGTTTGACACAGAAAATGTAAAGGAATTTAAAAATAATACAGAGCATATTAGCTTAGTTTGGCCATGCTATTACCATCACTCAGCTTTTAAGGGAAAAAAATACCTTGTGCCCTATTTTGACAAGAGCCAGTAAACTGTAGGTGAATGGAACAGGGGAGAAAAGACATATAAATAACAATCTTTCAAACTTCTGTTCATGAATATTGTTTTTTGTCATCGCAATTGTACAATGAAATATGAAAGTTCAATTTCCTCTTCATTTCCTTTTAATAAAACTTCTGTTCATTTCATTTCTGAGAGAAGATTGAATCTAAATTACTTTGACTTCTCTTGGCCTAACTTTGCTGAGTGCTACCAGACATGAAAACGGAGACCTTTTTGAGCATCACTGATGGAAATGAAGAGGTCCAGCCTCCATCACTGTGCTCTGCTCCATATCTTCCTCCCCCGCCATGTAGATCTTCTGCATGAGCAGTGAGGGCTGGCTGCACATTACATTGTAATCTTTGCTCCACCTCTTAACCAGCCATTTTCAGAAACAGAAAATCTACAAAGGGCCCCTTGTTGGTTTTTTCTCATCCATTCCACAGCAGACATATTTCCTAATGATAGGAGAAAATGGGGTCCACTTTGGTGAGATGGCATTTGAATTCTTGTGTGATGTCAACAATATTTTTTAATGAGCATCCATATTATGGGTTGAATTTGTCTCTCAAATCTCATATATTGAAGTCCTTACCCCCAGTATCTCAGTGTATGGCATTATTTGGAAATAGGATCAGATATAATTAGTTAAGGGAAGATGAGTTCATACTGGAGTAGGAAGGGCCCCTAATCCAACATGCTTGGTGTCCTTGGAGAAAGGAGAAATTTGGACACAGAAACACACACACTAGGAAAACGTCATGTGAAAATTGCAGTTATGCTGCCACAAGTTAAGTAACTACCAGAAACTAGGAGACAGTCCTTGAACGGATCCTTCTCTAGCACCTGCAGAGGGAGCATAGCCCTGCCAACACCTTGATATCAGACTTCTAGCTCCTAGAAGAGCAAGACCATAAAGGTCTGTTGTTTAAGCCACTCAGTTTGTGGTACTCTGTTATAGCAGCCCTAGCAAACTAATACAACCCAGAATGCTGCAAACAACTCATCAAATTTCAGTTGTACCTTATTGCCCAAGACAAACAAAAAAACAAAAATGTTCTTCGGCATGGCTTTAAAAGAGCTTTTATTACCTGGCCTCTGTGTACTTCTTCAGCCTAACACTTCTTCCAGTTGGTTTGACCTTTAAAATATCAATCCTATTCTCCTAAATCTGCCTCCTTCTTCTACTTCAGACCTTTAGATTTGGAATTCCCTCTAAAAATGGTGGACAATATATATGGTCTAACCACACAATTCTTACTGGATTCCAGCAAAGGTATATTCAAGGGAGTGAACTAAGGATTGGCTATGTCTTCTAAATTAATTAAGGATGATAATAAATACATGAAGGGTATGTTCAGTGAAAAAATATTATAATAAATGGATTGGAGATCTCAATAAAATCAAAGAACTTTTGGATTGGGGTAATAGAATAGTGAGATAGAAAGATGGAAAGTGGTTAGAAGCAAGTACTGTATTTGAAATCAAGATTTTGCAAATAATGCAGTTACTAGTAATGTCTCATATATGACCCTGAGAATGTGTCCCAGAGGTGGGAAATAGTAGGCTAACATAAGAATGAGTTCAGGGACTCATGAGACCATGGTGTTGAATAAATGGTTTAAGTGGATGACAAATTTTCTAAGAATAATAAGGAAGAATGGTGAATAGCAGGTAGGGATCTAATGGTTAAAATCTTTAATGGATGAGGGGAAGTGACCAGACAGGTCATGAAGTGGTCGTGAGTAGAATGATCTGATCTTATGTATTTAAAGGAACTCATGTTATAGGTGAGGAGGGAAGGTAAATAGTCTGGATCAGCAATGAAAAACAAGGAGTCTCACACCAGTTAAATGTCCTGTGGGAATCATGGAGGGGAAAAAGAAACCAAAAAATTTCAAGGTCTCCAAAGACCACATAAAAACAGGCAGAACAACTAGATTACAAAACCAAAATTAGTAGATAAGATTTACAGTAAAACTAGGTGGCAAGGTGTCACCACAAATTCTGAAACTCAAGTGAGTGACGAAAATCACCAACAGCCACAAGGCCTGAAGGTCTTGAAAAGAAAGATCAGAAGAAAGGAGGAACCGAGAAGTCAGCATTGACCAAAAGGAGTTCACTGGAGAGCAGCACCTGAAACACGGAGGTACTGGGACTTTGCAAATAATGGAGCTCCCACCTGGGAAAGTTTAAAAGGGTGAGAACAGTGTATTCCCTGTGAACTTTCAAACCTGACCTCCTAGGCCCCCTTCTTGGACAGAGCCATACACACATTTTTCATTCAGTCCACTTTGTTCAGTCCACACCCCAACCTCTCATACACTATCAGCTCTTTGACCTTGTAACAGACCACCCAGAACTTTGGAACCCAATCCTCTTGCTCTATGCGTTTTTTTCTTCCTCTTCGATCTATTTTAACTTTGACATTTTCTGTGCTTAGGCTGATTAGGAAAAGAAAGTTCTGGGCACTGGGGAATGGAATTCAAGCAACGCCTCCCAGTTTAGTTATACTTTGCTTGCTAAAAGGAAAGCAGACCCAAGCCAATGGACTCTAAGGAAAGAACAAATCACTATCAAAGGATGCATATCAGATGGAAATCAATTCAGAGCTTATTGCTGGTGTCAGCAGTATCCATATGATTTATCCTTAGGGGCCAGAGGAGAGCCGATCTACACAGGAACGACCAGCATGAAAACAATTCCCCAAAATCACACATTCTGCCTTCTGGGAAGGCTTTAAGCACAAAAGATCTTCCCCTGGATGATAGGGATCTATGAAAGCCAATCTTGGTGGATGCACTTGTACCTGCAAACATACATACATCCGTTTATCTATCTATCTATCTATCTATCTATCTATCTATCTATCTATCTACCTATCTACCTACCTACCCATCTATCTGTCTATCAGTTGGTGTCCTGGTATGGTGGGAAGGGCACAAACTATGACATAATGTACATTGGGATTTAAAACCTATCTCTGCCACTTCCTGGCTTTGGGCAAGTTACTTACTATCATGAGCCTCACTTTCCTTAACGTAAAATAACCTCAATAATACCTATGGGTTGCCATGAGCATCAAATTAGAGAATACAGCTAAAGTGCTTTCCAATGGCATAGTAATCCATATATATTAGCTATTAATAATATTATTACATAAACTGTTGTCTTATATGCATTTGTTAAAAAGACTGCATTTTTCAAACCATATTTTATCCTCATGTTCTGACTTACATGAGGATCCTCTTGGAGATGACAGAGAGAAAATATAAAGATGAAAAATATTTCAGAAAACCCAAGAGGGAAGGACACTGCAGCTTTGGTCCTTGACCTGCCATCACTGGCTTCAGGACTTGATGCCTGAGCAAAGAAATTTGCTGTAACTAGTACTAAAAGGGAACCTGGGGGCTTAAAAGGAGGCTTCTTCCCCTGAATTGACATTTCCTGTGTGGCTGGCTTCCACGAGTTCAGGCCTCTGGCCAAAGGAGGCAGATCTGAAGGGGCATGAACTTTTCTCAGGATGAAGTGAACAGATGGAAAGGAGTGAGGAAGGGAATGTCAAAGGACTTCCTAATGAGATCTTTCCTTGTTGTGAGCCCTCTGGGCTGAAGAATTAGTGTGAAGATCATTTGCTAATGAGCATGGCTATGGCCATAGAATAACTTTTAAATGCTCTAAGAATGTGGAGTAATTCTACTGGTGCCTTCCCTAATTGGATATGCTGAGAAACAAGGTGATCCGTTTCAGAATGCGAGTCCTAGGAAAGGCCATGGTACTAAGCACAAATTCTAGTAGACAACTCTAAGACACTTACTGTTAATAAACACTATGGGACTCCACCCCTTGTATAAGCCAGAGGGATTTTTGGTTTTTTTTGCTTGAGGAAGATTATCCTTGAGCTAACAGCTGTGCCAATCTTCTTCCACTTTATCTATGGGTCGCTACCACAGCATGACGGATGAGTGGTGTAGGTCTGCACCTGGGATCAAAACCCATGAACCCAGGATGCCAAAGTGGAGTGGGCCAAACTTAACCACTAGGCCATGGGGCTGGCCTTGAGCCAGTGGGTTTTAGGATGAAACCTTCTTCCCCAGAAATCATTGATGCATAGCTAAAGATTTAGCTAAGGCATTAGCTAAGGAATTAGACCTAAGGCAACTCTGATCTAATTGCCTCTTTCTTTGCCACACCCCAAGCAGTCTAAAACTGAGGAGGAGTGTTCTCCTTAATTTATGGGAGCTCAGTAAACACCTCATAGTGCTGAAGACTTGTTTTGCTTCCTTCTTTTTTTCATTTCTTCCTTCTTTTGAATTATGTACAACCAACCGGCACAAATATGCAGTGGGGTGTGATTTTCTTACTTTTAGGTTGTGCGTGGTAGGAAGAAGTAAAAAATACTGAGTAGGCCTCTAAATGCTTGTCCTGATAGTGACTAATTTCTTCTTGGAATGGGATGTCTAGGTATCTTATTTCTAATTAATTTTTATTACACACACGCACATGCCCATATAGCCTTTGACCTTTTTTCCTCAACCTCTTTGGAAAAAAAGAAGGCATTTTTCATGATTCCCCAACTGCTTACAAGTTTATCAGCAAACCATGCACATTCAATCACGCTTTCCTAATGAACTGCTGCTGTCAATTTAGTTCTCATAAACACACAAGTGAGGAAACACAGAGAGTGGGGATTCCTGAGCCTGGGTCTGTGATACCCCAGGGTGTCTCCAATTATTTCCAGGTAGGAGTTGAGGGTGTCATGAAATTCTCTGACAAAACTAATTTTAATCCACTTCAGTTTGCAAAATTGCAGGCCACGCAGCACTGTGATTAAGAAGGACATTTCAGAAAATCAAGTGAGTCTCAGTGGGGTATTGCAAATGGAAAAACAAACAAACTAAAATCTTTGGTATAGAAATTCATAACCAGTTAGATTTTTCTCACTTTTGTCCACATAGCAGGTGTCTGTTCCTATTGTGATCCCGATATCTGGGTTGGTGCAAAAGAAAAGAAAACAAGGGAATCTAATATTTACTAAGAATTTGCAATGTGTAGATCATTGTAAGAGAAGCTCTTGCATACTACATTTCAGATCACGCCTACAACATCTTTATGAGGTGGAACCAATATGGACTACTTTACAAGAAAGGAAGCTGAGAGCTTTGAGACACTAAATAATTAGCCCAAGGTCCAAAGCTGATAAAGCATGGAGCTGGAATCTGGACTTAGATCTTTCTAATTCCAAAGCCTATATTTTTCTCATTAATATGTTTTCATAAACAGAATATGAGAAACACACAAAGAAAGTATGATCTGGCTAGGAAGAAAACCACTTGACAACTAAAGGACAATTAAACAGACACAAGACAATATAGTAGTATAGAATTTTTATGGTAAAGAAATGAAATGAGGTAAGATAGTGTGCACTAAAGGAAATAAAGAAAGGTTTCATGAACTAGCCTACACAAGACTTTGAAAAATGAGTGAAATTGGAAGACACTGACAAGAGCAGAAATAGCATTTTAGGTAAAGGAATAGGTAGGAGGGGCATTTAGTTGGATGTGAGAAAGGCCACCTTTGTTGCAAGGAAATTTGATTTCCCAGAGTGGCTAGTTTGGGGAGAGCAATAGTGGAGGATCTCTTTAGTTAAGTAGCGTATGGCCAGTCTCAAGGAGAACTGATAAGCCTTGGCCAACGGCTGCTCTTTGCCTCATCTACTGTTTTGTAAAAAAGGGATAGATTAACTACCTGCTCTGAGTCAAGCAAAAGAGGAGGTCAGTCAAGAGGTCTGCACTAGTTGGACGTTCATCATCTATGGACTAGTTCAAGCTTCATCACATCTCTGTGATTGAACACATTACTGAGCCTCACTTAAACCAAAGTGTCTTCATATCTTGAGATGAAACCATAACACAATATTTGTATGATTGCTAAAATTATAATATATAGCCCTAGTCTCTTGACAGATTTCAAGACCTTTGAATTCAACTGTTTATTTATCAGCTCCACTTGGATATCTAATAAACAATTCTAACTTACTATGACTAAATAGAACTCTTGATTTCACCCCCTCCACAAAACAAAACAACATAAAATATAAAACAACACTTGATCTTTGATCTTTATTTATTTATTTTTTTTGGTTTGCACTGCTATCTGATCACATAATTTTGGTTTCTTCTTCCATCTTGACTACTTCTGAACAATCAATTCTCCAAAACACAAAGTGCCCTTTTAAAAAACCTAAGTCATCGACTTTAGAAGTCTTCAATGTCTTTCCATCATTCTTAGAATGGAATCCAAATCTCACCTCCTTGGCCTTAAGCCTTTAAATGGTTTTCTGTCTGCCTTTCTTCAATATCATTTATCAACCGTTTTCTTTTCCCTCCCCATGCTCCAGACATATGGACTTCTTTCTGTTTCTCCCCCTTGTCAAGGCCATTCTTACCACCTCAGGGCCTCTGCACCAACTGTTCACCCTGCCTAGAATGTTCTTTTCACTGATCTTTGCATTTTTTGGCACTTTTATTGCCTAGAGTGTTCTTCCCAGTGACCTTTGCATGTTTGCCACTTTCTTGGCATTCAAGTATTAACTCAAATATCACCTCTTCAGAGAAGCCTTCCCAGAACCCATTCTAAAGGGGACACCTAATTATTGTTTATCAAATCATTCCCTTCAGTTTCCTACCTTCTGTTCATCACTAAGATTTTTCTTAGATATTTCTCAGATTATTTTTATGTTTCCTTTCTCTTTGATCCTATGAGTATGAAGCTTCATGAGACCCAAGAGATTTTCCGTCCTTGTACCCCATTTTATCCTTGCACACAGCAACAGTGTATTTGGCACTTAGGATTGCTGACTATATATCTGCTGTGTTAATAAAATAGTCAATTCATCTTTGAATAGGCATTTGACATGAAGAAAGTACACTTTAGTTGGCAAGTGGAAGTGGTATGCAAGCTTATTTGTGTAGGAGACAACTTGAATCTAGATGTAATTTAGGTGGCTATCCAGGAAGAGGGAATGAAGGTGTCAGTACACTGGGGGCGGCTAAACTGGAGCAGAGAAGGAGAGACTGAAGAGAAATATCATAGGGAAATTTGAAAATATGTGGTGACTGCTATGAAAGGTTTGAAATATATAAAGTTTTCTGCTTCCTAGTCTGAGTGCTCATGTAAATTGTGGAAACTGTAATATGGAGAAGGTGCTTTGGCAGGAGTATGGAAAGTGATGCCCCTTAGCAATGGCATGGTACATCCAAGGAAAGATAGTCAGTAGGCAATTTACTGACCTAACACATTGGGAAGACCACAAAACTTCAGGCACTGATTTTGCCAAATGTGGTAGATAGGACTATTGTTGAAAAATATTCACTCCCTTTCCATGAGTCTATGCAGGGAATGAACTTCTCTACCCCTTAATTTTGAACCCAGTCGTGACATTTTTAGATAATATGAGACAGGATGCAAGCAGTTTTGGAACGTACTTCGAGGATAGGGCATTGCCTCCCATGCTTCTGTGGTGAGAAGCATAGATACTGTTCCAAGGAGGGTGATAGACATAAGAGAAAAATTGGATCCAGTGGCCTGCCCCATGGCCGAGTGGTTAAGTTTGCATGCTCCACTTGGTGACCTAGGGCTTCGCCAGTTCAGATCCTGGCTGTGGACCTAGTACCACTCATCAAGCCGTGCTGAGGCAGCGTCCCACATAGCAGAACGAGAAGGACCTACAGCTAGAATATACAACTATGTACTGGGGGGCTTTGGGGAAAAGAAAAAGAAAAAAAAGATTGGCAACAGAAGATAGCTCAGGTGCCAATATTTAGAAAAACAAAAAAGACAAAACTGGATCCAAACTGTAGCCCAAGGTCAAGCCTAGATGAGTCCAATCTAGGCCAACTGAACCCCAATCAACGTGAAGTCATGTCAGCAAAAATAAGTAATTACTGTTTTAAGACGTTGAGTTTAGGAGTGGTTTGTTAAGCAGTATCATGGCAATTTCTGACTGATACAGAGTTATCAGAAAAAAATAAGGAATTGAAACTGTTAAAAGAATTGAACTTGCTTAATGAGTGAATATAGAAAATTGCAAGCAGATAAGCAATAATAGTGTACTGAAAAATTTCTTCATTCAAAATATTTAAGTGTCTTCATTCATCCCAACAGAACTCCTTCTCACTCTAATAATATTTCGTTTCGTTCACTGATTCACTTATTCATTCATTAATTTATTCAAAACTATGTATTGAGTGATTCAGGCATTTATGTGCCAGGATTATGGCAGAAAACAAGCTATAATGTATATTACAACCTTGATGTCCATAGTTTCTACTGAACTTCTCTACAAACTTTTCCAAAATGTCTAACTATATCCTCAGATGGTCTACCATACTCCAGATCTATATTTCAAAATGTCAGCATGACCTCTTGGATGTCCCAAAGGTACCTTAAACTCAACATATCCAAATACAAGTTTATTAACTTTCTAATTTTCAACCAACAATCTACTCCTCTTCATGACTTTCTCATCTGCAAATCTGTCTTCAGTCCACTAAAGCCAGGAAATCTGGAATGCAAATTTCTTCTCTCTTCTCCTATTTTGTTCTCAATCAATCATCTCCTATCATCAAATTTATCTCCTAAATATTTCTCAGGGCAATGCTCTCTTCTCTGTCACACATTGTTACTAGTCTTAGGAAAGTCTCTCCTTCCATTAGAATAGTCATTTTTGTGAGAAATAAGTGATGGGAAAATATGAAAGAAGCTTATATAGTTTCCAATACCAGCAGAACACTAGTTTTTCTCTGGCTAGAAAATTCATATTCGTCTGCTAAAGGCCAGCAGAAATGCTATCTCCGTTCAGAATGAGAATAGCAAGACATTTGAGATGGTGAGTACTGAGGCCTAAAGAAAAAGTAGAAATACTTCTCCCAGTAGATTATCCTATGAGCCAAAAGAAAGGGGAAAATGGGAAAACTCAGACAGAATATTGCACATAGAATCAGTTCTCATTTCAAAACTTTAATGAATAACCCAGAAATTGGAGCATTAAATTTATCTTTTCTTAATTCCCACCAAATATTTTAAAAAGAATCGCCTGCCAGACTAGTTTATTTGACAAAGAAAATACCAGACCTTCAGAACCTCAATTTCCCTTATTAAAATAAATGAATTTTGGCTTTGTTTGTGCTTAATCTTGGCTGGAAATTTACATTACCCAATCAGAAATTAACAAGCCCCGCAGGGAAAATCATGTGTCGCATAAAAATTCCACAGGAAATCCACCAATAAATCAGGCCAGGCGAGGCTGTATATGTGGAGATTTCTAGCCCTTCTAAAGTCTATTAAAAACCTTTAAATCCTGCTTTAGACAAAACATAAAGGAGGGTTGGGAGCTCTGTCATTCCTGAGAGGCCTTTCAATTTCTACATACTAATATTTAATCAGTAAAAATGTCTATATATCCAAAATTAAGTCATTAGGCTTGGTCTATATAACACATTAATTTTATATAAACTCTTATTCTGACATGAAGTGGTTTACATAAGAGGGAAATAAAATCTGGAGCTGAGCACAGAACATTCCTCTTCGGCTCATCCTTTATCAAAGAGAGTTGTGTTGATGGTTGAAAATGGCATTTGGAAAGCAGCTCTTGATGGCATCTTTCCCACCTGTGTGCCAAAACACCTATGAAGACACCAACAGAGGTGAGAAATCACATCGCTGAAAACTAGACATGTGACCGTCAATTTTACTACCAGAATTTGAGAGGAATTTCTATTCACCTCCAGTGTGAAGGCAAAAAAAATGGAAAAGCACTAGAAGTAGAGTATGCTTTTTCCCCAAAAAGTAAGTAAGATGATCCCTAATTGCTTCCCCCACCCTTTGGTCCTGATTTCACAAGTTCACATTCTGTAATATGTTGAATATTGAACAAGCTGTTACCCACCTGACTCCCAACATTGAATGCTAATTTGTTGCCATTTGCTTGTGTGTGTGTATGTATATGGCTTCCCAAAGGCTGTTACTTTTAATCCTCCTCCATAGAAATTTTCCTATTTAACACCAACGAGAGTGTGAAACTCCAAGAAGACAATTGAACAGGAAGTAAAAAGAAGTGGCGGGCAATTGCCCTCCCAGAGAAAGAAACAGATCATAATAAGTACAGACTGTGCCAGCGTCTTGGTGAGAAATTGCTCTTGTAGCACTTCATCCAGCTGTAATTTTCATCTTCTCCAATCATTCCAAGCATCAGAGAACCAGGCACTGGATATGGGAAGCAATCTCTCCTTGTACAGCAAAGCAGAACCCTGCAATAGGAAGAGTCCCATAGACATGGAAAGGGAGGTTGACCAGCACGCAAGTGAACAGTGAGGCCAAAATAAATCCACATACTCCAATTATTGTCAAGTACCAAAAACAAAAGCCAAACAAACCAAAAACACTCCAGGGCGTATGCAAGAATGAAGAAAATAGAATGTTATCCTAAAGAGCCAATGAGAGAAAGAACAGGGCTTCCTTTCATAAAATAACTTAACTGAAGCAAATAGATTCTCTCTATTCTGTGGCATTTATGAGACCAGCAATGGACAGGAACAGACTCAGCCTCACTCATATGGTTTTAAAATATGATACTTCTTATCCCCTTGACTGTTTTTACCAATGACTTACAGCATATTAAATTATTCTATGTCTTGTGGCAGGGAACGGAAAATGAGACTCTCTTAATTCTCTGTGCTAAGGGAAGTTATCTGTACTGAGAATTAGAAGGTCGGAACAAATGTGACCTCTCTTCCCTTCTGAAAATTCTTAAGTTACTGCACAGTTGTGTGATTCCCATGCTTCTACTTTCTTTCCATTGAAAATGATACTTTAATTTTCATTTTCCAAGTTCTCAGATTGGAAACTAGACCACACAGGCTTGACTTGGCTGTTACACAAGTAAGTCTCTCATTTTAGGCTGGTCCATTAGCTTCTATCAGTCTCCATTTCCACACCTGAGAAGGAAGTGATGGGACTTAATCTGTGGTTTAAAACTACAGTCTGTGGAGTTGAGAGGCTTCTCTGTGGAGAAGAGAGGTAATTAGGTTGGTCTCCAGATCTCAACCTTGCTTCAACTAGGGCGGTTTAGCCTTCGTCTGTTTTGCTTGGTGGTCTTCTGCATGAGAATGTATCCTGTATTAGTCAGAGTTCTCCAGAGAAATAGAAACAATAGAGTGTATATACAATCATGTGTTGCTTCATGATGGGGATACCTTCTAAGAAATGCATTGTTAGGTGGTTTTGTCTTTGTGTGAACATCATAGAGTGTACTTGCACAAACCTGGGAGGTACAGCCTACTACACACCTAAGCCATATGGTACTAATCTTGTGTGACCACTGTTGTATATGTGGTCCATCATTGACTGAAATGTTCTTATGGGGCATAAAACTGTGTGTATATATATATAATTTATATACAAATATAAATGTATATATAGTAAAGGGTACTGATAATGTATGAAGGATACTGATAATGAGATAAACATATCTACTATATATATATAAGTGTGTGTGTATATATATATATATATCTATGAAGAGATTTATTATTTATTATAAGGGATTGGCTTATGTAATTATGGAAGCCAAGAAGTCCCACAATCTGCTATCTATAAACTGGAGACCCAGGAAAGCTGGTATGTAACTCAATCCACATCTGAAGGCCTGAGAGGCAGGAGTACCGAGGGCAGGAGAGATGGATGACCCTGCTCAGTAATCAGACAGGAAGGGGTGAATTCTTCCTTCTTCCAACTTTTGGTTCGATTCAGGTCCTCAAGGGATTGGATGATGCCCACCCACATCGGGGAGGGAACACTGCTTTACCAAGTCCATCAATTCAGATGCTAATTCATCCAGAACAAAATACCATGCCACTGAATCTTTCCAAGTGTAAAATATATTGATTCTGTGTCAACTCTTATAGTTTGTTTTCTTTCAGTATATTCTCCATATTCACAATTAAGATGGGAATAGTTTGCTCTAGCAGAGCTAATCTAGCAGTGTCGAAGCTGTAGTCCAGACCAAATTCCTAATATTAGAGCCTTGGTGCTGATAAAATAAATTCTTGTACCCTTTTCCTAATTTCAAAATTTCAAGTATACTAAAATGAGTGCGCCGAAAATGAAGGATAGTGATAAAGAGCTTTTTTGTTTGTTTATTTGTTTCCAGTGTTAGTTATGCAGGGAACTTTCCTTGCCTTAGACTTGACGGAATAAAATGTGGAAAATCCACTTCTATTTATCCGACTTACAAAAATATTGAAGTAAGACAATGGGAAAAATCAACTGTTGAACAATTTTGTCATCCAGTGTTTTATTTGAACCAATGGAATTCAAGGACTTTAGGCTTTTCTATTTTTATCGTAAATTGTACTTTAATGTCTGGATACAGCTGATTAGGAAATGTAGAGTGTAGTTCAAAAGAAATACAGCAGCAGCAAGGGTCTATCGAAAGATCTCCTTGAGATGTATTACCTAAAGCTCTATCTCGACCACTCATAAATTTTTGGAGGGAAATTGATTGTGTTTTCTCTTCACTGCAGCAGTAAATAATTTTATAGCTTGGAAACAATTCCTATGCAAACTCTTCAGGATATATTTAAAAAGAATAGAATTCGTCTCTTGCAGGGGTGTGATATGACTCACAAACTGTAATACTGTATCTTCAATTAAAATAAAAGCCTGTCTAAACCATTTTAGATGCTACATACATTATGATGGAATTTTATTCTGAATGGTGCAATATAACTAAATTATAAAGCAAAATAAGAGAATAGACAATACTGTGTGGTCAAATTGCATCCATCCATCCAACATATATTGTTCTCCCATCTACTTTGTGTCTAGCCCTTTGCTGACTGCTAAAGACAGAAATGTCAGTTCTACATGGTTCCTCAAGGCGCTCATAAGATCATAAGTGAATGGACACAAGTATCAACACCCACAGTATAATAAATGATAAATAAATGATGTGTAGAAATGTAAGTATATTGAAGTGTGGATGACTAGAGAAGTCCGAGCAGGCAAGCAGACTGCATGAAGTTGCTAGAATGAGAAGCAAAATAGTATTGAATATAAGGAAGTGGACATTGGCTTAAGAGAGATGTACATTATAAAATACCATTCTGGTCACTCACCAGTTGTGTGACTTTGGACAGATTCTTTTTTGTTAAAGATTGGCACATGAACTAACATCTGTTGCCAATCTTCTTTTCTTTTTCTTCTTCTTCTTCTTCCCGAAGCCTCCCGTACATAATTGTATATTTTAGTTGTAGGTCCCTCTGGTTGTGCTATGTGGGATGCCACCTCAGCATGGCTTGATGAGCCATGCTAGGTCTGTACCCAGCATCGGATCCGAACTGGTGAAACCCTCGGTTGCAAAAGCAGAGTTTGCGAACTTAACCACTTGGTCACGGGGCCACCCCTTGGGCAGATTCTTACCATCTCTTAATTTTAGACATCTCTGATGTGAAAATGGGAAGAAAGATCCACTCAGAAGTTTTATGAGGCTAAAAAGATACAGGAATAATTATGAGTATTGTCAGAAATACAGAATATGTCTGACAGACATTATTCATTCTTTCTTCCTCTTCTTTATAAATTTACCAGTTGAAGAGGAGGTATCATTATGGGTATAAATGTATCAAGGTGTGAGTGAAAGGATGTAGCAGGATCAAGGGTCAGCTGGATGTTCCCTGTCATGAATAACTATGCTTTCTAGGAGCCAACAGCCAACGTAGGGCTTGCGGTGCACACCAGAAGGGCGTTAGGGCTGAATTTTGATGGACCTTGTGTGCCATGCTTAAATGACGTTCATTAATCTTCTTTAAGTATAATAATAAGATTACATAAATATCGCAAATTCAAACTTACTTTTATATGCCAAAGATTTTCTGAATACCAATATCAAACATCAATATGGTTTCTTGTATAAGAACATATCAAACAATTCCAACTAGATTAAATTATTACACGTAAAATTCAAAAAGATATTTTTAAAACAAGAAGCAAATATAGGTAACTATCCAATATCATGCAGAGACATAACTTTTATACCCACTAAGCAATAAAACAACTAAGAAAGAATTGAGAGATTTGATTACAGAAAATCGAAAATTTTTCTAATACCGAAAACATAAAAATTAACTCAAAGACAAACTGAGTTGAAAAATTACAGATCTAAGTGTATTAATACATCACTAAGGAACAGTTTTCTTAACCTTTCTGGACTATGCACATACTTACCCAACATCATGTCCTTCTTCAAATTGACATTAGATATACAAAGGAAGTCATTAATGTCGTCCTGCTAATCTAAGATTATCAGGAGCTATCGGAGCAAATAGGTTTTTAGACTGAGTGATGAGAATGTCTCCATGAAAAAAGCACAGAAATAAGCAATGAGTGAATTTCTCTGATAATATTTGGTAAGGTAGAGTGAGATGTCACACATTTATCAAAATATATTGCCACAATTTCAGGGTTCTAATTAATAGCTAGTTTTTTACTTACTTTCTTCCTTGGTCAATTTGGAAGCTTATCATTGGCACTTATCAAAGAAAAGAGGTATACTGGAATTAATGATCAAGAATCAACTACCATTTACTGAGCACTGACTTTGTACCTAAAACTGTGCTGGCTGTTTTGACCTATTTTTTTATTGTTTCATCCTCACAGAAGCTTACAATACAGGTATTTTTAATTGGAATGAAAATGAAGAAACTGAAGGTTAGAGAGATGGAGTTAAATAAGTTGACCTATGTCATGTAGCTAAGAGTTCTTCTCCAAATTCTAAAATCTAATATCCCCTTAGATCCCACGTGATTTCTTCAGGAAGATTTAATTTATGTCAAAGACTATAAAACATGGGAGATGGGATAAAACCAAAGAACCCTTCTTTTCAAACAGAACAATGACCCTGGAGGAGTTGACTCATTATTAGGCAGGCCCTTACTTTCTGTCTCAAAACAGCTAACTCTACCTCCACGAAAAATATCTATCTCATCTTTGGGATTTAACCAAATTAGTGATACCAGGGATTGAGAGTCTCAATCTTTGTTGCCAATGAGAATAATCTGGAGGGCCTTAAAAAAATACTGGACTTTAGGTCCATCTCAGAGATTCGGGCCTAAATACTTTGGGATGGACCGTACGCATTGGCATGGTCCTTTTCAAGTCTCTCCAGGGTTGTAATGTGCAAGCAAAGTTGAGCATCACTGCTCTAGATCCTTGGATATTTCAACAGCAATAATTTTTGTGAGCTATTTTCCAGGTTTTAAAAAACAGCTGCTCTTAGTTAGACTGCACAGTTTAAATACAATAACAAGTTTCTCTTCCTTTTTGTTTGAAATTACACGAAATCGCTGTTGTTGGCTTGTGCTGGGTAAGGCCCTCTGATTGAGAGGTATGTCTCTATTAATAATCACCAGAAGAGAAATGAGCTGTTAATAAATTCAGTTTGTTTGGGAAGCCAACTCAGACCATGGGTTTGATAGGAAAAGGATAAAAACAGTATTTTGATAATGAAAAACTTGGAAACCACCTCACACAAAATTATAATTTATATCCCAATTACTGGATTCAAGCCAGCAAGGGAATTTTTTTTACCTTTTTTTGTTGAAGTATAATTGACATACAATAGCCTATTAGTTTCAGGTATACATCACAGTGATTAAATATTTATATACATTATGAAATGATCACCACAATAAGTCTAGTTACCATCTGTCACTGTACAAAGTTATTACAATGTTATTGACTATATTCCCTCTGCTGTGCATTAAACCCCATGCCTTACTAATTCTATAACTGGAAGTTTGTATCTCTTAATCCCCTTCACCTAATCACGCGTCCCTCCTGCCCCTGGTAACCACCAGTTATGAAGAGACCCTGCAAATTCGTAACTAGAGAGATGATAAACAGAAGAATTCTGAGAAAATTTAGAACAGATTTCCAAATACCTCTCTGCACTGCCCTTCACCCCGCTCCTGGATATTGGTCAGTATTAATTTTTTTTTTTAGTTCTATCTTCAAATACACTTGAAAATTCTGAGTTAAGGAAAGATAAATGCCTCTTGGCCTAGGACTTAGCAGAGAATTTAAGATGATTATAGCTCTTCAAAATAAAATGCAATGTTTCCTATCACATTGTAGGACAAATAATTGTAGATCCCCACATTTTCCTGTAAGCAGCCATGATATCAACAAACCCTACAAAATATACCAAGCATCTATTTTAAGCCAGGGTTGGATTTAAAGTATTTCATGGCCTGAATCCAGGTTTAATGGGACTTTATGTTCTAGATCATGCAACAGAAGAGACTGTTAAATAAGTGTAAATTGACAGAGTCGGTGATAGCAGATGATGCTAACATAACTCTTCAAAGTCTTGAAGTAGCTTAATTCAGGACATTAAGGCATTTGATCTTGAGGAACAGAAGAGGATGAATTTATCTGAGAATAACTGAAATGTGATTTAAAAAAAAAAAAAAGAGAACCATGTTTCCTGCTGGAAATATGGAAAGTGAAATCACTGTGATGGGTACCATAGCCTGGGTGCCAGTAATTCAGAGTTCTTAAAAGTTTTCTTTACACTATTTTTTAAGCATCCCTCAAGATCATTGTAGTCTCAGGTGACTATTATTTCCTCTTCCTCTTTGTACTCTTTTGTAGAAAGCAGTGGCAGGAATGAAGATGAAAAGAACAGCAGATTTCAAAACTAAGAGATCGCCAATGGGAGACCTAATTACCCTCCTCCAAATCCACATAGCAAAATCTGGGGAAAATGCTTCCACCAGAGAGACTCTCAGATGGAATTTGCCTCCATAGTATTAAGAAAACTTAAACCAGTATGTGCATAAATACTCACAGTGGACAAGGGTATACCCTTATATCTTTCCTTGACCATCATTTGATAAGCAAATTTAGAACATGGGGTTGATAGAAAAATAATAAAAATAGCAATTTTGTAATGAAAAACTGAGAAACTGCAAAATTACAATTTATTTCTCAAATGAACCTTTGATTCATTCTGTGGGAAAGTAGCACTATTATTTCCATCTGTAGATCTGAGGATCGGAGAGATGAAATCGCTTGCTCAGGCACATTCACCAAGGCTGTAAGTGAGAGTCAGGTGTTGTGACTGCAAACCCTGGGCATCTTCTTCCATGTCACATGATGCCTTGTGAGCTTTCCTTTTTCCTTATTACCCTAAGGTCTCAGGGGGCATGCCATCCATACCATTTATCTGATCCTCTCTCATGTTGCTTCAGCCTTTCCCCAAATGTCTTCCATTAAGCATGACTTCTTTAAAGTGGTCCATGAAAAAAAGATCTATGATCAAATTCATTTAGGAATGTTTCATAGTGTGTTCATTATTTTGATAACAACAATGCATATTAGCCTATTAAAAGCTCTGAGAAGTCCTGCAGAAATTCAGCAAGTCTGAGAAATAAGGAAAGCTGCTTGCATAATTTCACTCTAGCATTTTTCCAAATTTCTATGACTGCAGGGAGCTTTTCATAACTTTTCCATTGCCATCATTCAAAGCCCAGAGAACTGAGTTTCTACTTTGGGATTCTACCTATACAGTTAATCATCTTTCATTCACTCCATGAGTAACATGTAGACATTGAAAATAGTTTTCCAAGGCTGCAATTTGATATTTTCTGAACGCCTCTATTAATTAGGGTGTAGTAGGTTATCTCCAAAAAAGACTGCGGATAACACAGAAAGCTGTAAGTGCTTGCAGCTCCTCCCATCAAGTGATTCAGTCTGTTTACCCTGGCCTTATGTAACCAAGAGAATGTGGCAGAAATAGCACTGTTCCAGGTCTGTAACTAGCCCTTAAGCAGTCTGGACAGCGTCAACTTTTGCTTTCACGTAAAACAACTTGGATCCAGGCTACTGAACAAGGAGGCACCAGGAAGATGGCCACGTGGAGAATAACTGAAGCTCTCCAGCCAACAACCAGAACCAAAGACCTAGACCCAGGAGGGAGACCATCGAGAATGTTCCAGCCCTACAAGCTACTAGCTGAATAGACCATATAAGTAGCCTCAGCCAACACCACATGGAGAAGAACCACCCAAACCTCAGTATCATAAGAAATAATGAATTGTTGTTTTAAGCCACTACATTTTGGGGTCGTTTACTATGTAGCAATCGATAAACAAAATCCACAGTATCTCATACGACAGGAAGAATCCCGGGCAGGCCCTGCGTTTGTAACTTTCTACTGCCTTTCAGTTTAGACTACACGTGGATGTCAGAAAACTGGATGGCCTCAGGGTTAAAAATTGCACAACCACAAGAAGAGATTCCTCTCTCTCCTAAGTTGGCACACAACGTTTGGTAAATGCTCACTTTTCTGCTGTAGTTAAACAAACTCTTGCCTTACTCATACTCTTCCCAAATGCACACTCACCAGAATGGATGGCTCCAGCTTCCACAGGCCCTGTCCTTGTTCCCTGGTCTCTTTCCAGCCAGTCGTCATCCCTCCTATCAGATAATTCTCTTCCTTTTCTGTGAGTTACTTGCCAGTAAAGAACCCAAAGTGAGAACTATTCAGCCCATTGCAGACTTAGACATATAGAATGCAATTTTTGTTATTGTTATTCTTTATTTTGCAGTGAAGTCTGAACTGCCAAACTATCTTAGGCAAGATAGATATCCAGCTTGACAGTGATTTTGGAAAAATAATTTGTTTTAATAACTGACTGAGATGAGGGATGCCCAAATTATGAATGTCCAAAAATAGTTTCCAGAAAAATCTATTTACGAACCTTTTTTAATCTTCATTCTATCCCTAGGCCCCACTAGGATGGGCACACAACCAGTATGTGAAAAAATTCTCATTTCTTTAGCGTAGACTTGTACTTGCCTTCCCAGTCTAACCCAACTGACAAAATCAACAAATCTTCGGTCTAAGCTAGTGGTTTGTGGTCTCTGTAATTCTCCTCTTTTGCCCTTTAACATATATCCAGGGGGTTGTAAAGATAAATTTTGTTGGAATATAGAGTTATAGACACTAAGAGCTGGAAGGAATCATAAAAGCTACCTATGTCACACCAAACTATGGCAGAAATGACATATTCCATGTTCCACTCTAGAAAATGTTAAATCGTGTGTAGAATCACCTAAACCTGAGTCTTCTTGTCCCTCTCTTCCATCCCTAACAAGGTCCCAGATGCCTATGTAAATAATCCCAATTAGAAATGCATTCATCACATAAAAACTCACTGAACGAATGCCTACAGGAAATAACACTCCAATAAATCTTGCAAAATGTCTGCTCTTCACCATCTTCCAAGTTATGAGCATATGGAAATGAACATAATGTTTGCAATTAAAAGACTTACTTGACTTCAGGTACAGTAAAAACACGCCTGAACCTTTCAAACGTATTCCAAGACTATGAATAAGGTTCTATAAAAGTTGGAGTATGCTTTATTATATAGAGATTTATCATTTATTTCTTAAAAATTGTATTCTTTCAGTGACTTGCTTCCTCTGTCAATGTGCTTTGTCTGCATACATTATAGAGATGAAATCTGAAATTCTTCTACGTATTTCAAAAAGAACTAGGTAACAATATTTTGTTGATGATCATGAAAACGACTTTGCAGTAGCTATTATGAACTGTTAAACTTGGAATATTAATACCTCCCACTCATGATTCTTTTCATGAGGTAATCCATAAATTCTCCATCAAGCTATAATTCCCCTTATAGTACTTATTTATAAGGGTGTGTTTCTACAAAATATTTTTGGAAATTAAGTCATTTTCTTCTCCATTGCTTCCAAATAGAGATTTCTGTCTTCTAAAAAGTCAGCAAGACAAAGTGAGAAAATTTTACCTCTCAGGGCCTCAATTCATACACTTGAATTTCTTCTACAGCAAGGAGGTGCAATTTTTTTCTTTAAAGAGCCAGATAGCAAATAATGTAGGTTGTTTGGGCCATACAGTCTCTGTTGTAACTATGCAACACTGCTTTGCAGAGCTAAAGTGGTCATAGAGGGTATGGAAAAGATCGAATGAGTTGAGTCCCAATAAAAGTGGCAGCAGGCTGAACTTGACCAAGGCCCTTAGTTTGCTGACTCCTCTTCCACGACATCCTATTCAGATACTTTCTCAAGATTTCTTCCGACCCTCTAGTGACTAGGACCTCACTATATCCTAAAAGGCATTTTTTTGTTGTTGTTTAATTTGAGGATAAATTTGATCTTTACAAAGTAATCTGAATATATTGAAATATATATTCAAACTTTTGGAATTACTGAAAAGATAAAAAGTCCTACTTTCATAGTGTGCTTCTTCAAATACCTCAGTCCCACCCTCATGCCCTGGTACTCCATCTCTTCTCTGGGCTCCAGTTCCTCCATTTTTCCGTAAATAATATGTTTTTGGTTAATTTCCCATTCTTTCCAATTCCCACTGAGCACCAATCTTTTGTCAAAGTTTATTTAGCATGGTACTCAGAAAGAAAACCAACATTCCACACACGGGATGCCACTGTCTGAGGAGAAACTTCATCTCTCTCACCTCAGACATTATTTTTCTCTTAGCATCATTCACAAAGCCATTGACTGACCAACCATGAACTAACCATCAATTACACTTCTAAGGAAGTATTAAAAATGAGAGATTTGGCAGGTGAGAAGAGAAATGCCATGTGACATGAATAGTACAACAGAAAGACTTATGTTTTTGCAGTGCAATCTTGAGAAAGAGGATTAAATTAAGCCCTAGTGTGTTGAGGTGAAAGAAGCATCTCCTAGAGTCTCATGGGGGAAGGAGCTGAGACTAAGAGGGGCTAATGCAGCCTTGTCTGTATGCCAGCAGGATGTTTTCGCGAGCAATCTAAGGCCATAGCCTGTGCGTTAGGGTTATCGCCTTTGTGTTTCCAGGAGGAAGATGGAGAAATAGTTAGGATACACAAAGGATTTCTCCTCACACTATACTTGGCTGAGGAGATTAAGTCGAGGTCACTCTAAGAGTGATTGTTTATCTTTGTTTTTGTGAGCTCTAGCATTGGGGCTATATTCATCTCTCTCTAGGGCTAAGACAGGACCATGAGGTTGGAATTAACAAATACTTGGAATCTTTTTTTTCTGCGTGTGCGTGCTTTCCCCATCCTGACTGGGGCTCGCCTGCTCTCACTGAGAGCTTCACTGTCAAATGTAGATGCCCAGCACATGGCTGCTGCCTGGCTTCCTCAGTACCAGGCGAGTGGATTTGGAACCCTATGATTTGCCCCACAGGAGTCCTGAGAATCAGAGTTAACTGAGGTCTTGGCACAGCAAGAAGAAGAGGCAATGAATAGAGCAGAAGCTAAATGTAGAGTCTCCCACCGCCTTCAAATCAGCTCTGCAAGGTCAGAGGTTGTATGAAACGATTGCACGACATAACCTGAGAATGGTCTGTCTCTACTTTCTGACAGCTTCTGTGAGTTTTAGACTACTGTGCTTGCTTGGTCCACATCAGTTGTACTTAACCTCACTGCAGCCTTCCCCACAGCTATGCCTTTTGTTCTCAAAATATATCCTCATACCTCTCATTAAAAACCACTTGAGGAGTTATTAAAATTTTAGATATGTCATGAGTAAGCAATGAAAGTTTTCTCATTATATTTTATTTTTATTTTGAAAAACACCTAAGAATACACGAAACACTGTCAAAGTTACTATTTCTCGCTTATTCTCTCTTTATTGTTTTTGCTAGGTCAATCACTCCTCTGTTAGAACTTTGGTCTCTGACTTTGGAAAAAATGAGGAACCTTGTTGAAATAGACACAGGCATGTCATCACTCACGTTTAAGTGGCTCCAGGTCTTCTCTTGGATGTGCAAAGTGATAATTCTGTCTCGTGCCCAGGTCTGCAGTGCTGTCTTTGAAAGTTGTGGGAAAAGATGGTACTTGAGCACACCTAAACTTTGAGATACTTTGAGACATTCTCAAACTTCAATAGAAGTCCCTTCATTTGCAACAACTGGCTCTTCCTTCATCCTTTCTTTCACAAAATATTTTTGAGATCCAACTACATGTCAGGCACTGTTCCAGAAGCTAATACTTGGGACACAACAGTGTAAAACTTTACACTTAATGTGCTGCTTCTGTCACATCAATACTGGGGAAGGGTCCAGCACTCATTTTTTCCCCACACTAATATCTCTGGTGTGAGAACACCCATGGAAAGAAGACTTCAGATGTTTCAAATGCAATGTTAGTTCACATGTGGAGGTTTTTCCTTTTACTTTCCATAACACCTCTTTCTTTGAAAAAAAATGGTAGTGAAATAATTATGTTACCCAAGTCCTTTGACCTACATAGAATTTCCTAATAAAAGGATATAACTTCATTCGAACCATTGTTGCATTTATTTTGGTTTTGACTAATGTGTATTTAGTACATCTAAGTATTTGAGTATATCTGCTATACTCAATTTTTCTAAGTCAACTAACCACTGTTTCAGTTGTAAAGAAATAGATTTTCATTTTGCACATTTGAAAAGAAAAAGAGAAATTATCTAGCTACAACAAAGTCACCTCACCTCTTCGAGGAAAAGAAAAGCGCTGCTCTCTATCAATTTATTAACAGCAGAAATAGAATCAATGATAATTGAGAGTGTATCCTCCCTTGAAGTTGTCTGTGTTCACTGCAGTAAGCAAAGCATCTTTGATTATGATGAATGGGTCTTGCAACCTTCTCATGATTGGACAACATGCAATCTGTAATGATGCTGCGAGGTATTCCTTTCTTAGGGAACAATTCTGGAATTTACCCAAGCTCAGCAAGAGTAACATCAGTGTAGATCAACACACATATGTCAATGTGTTTTTATGCTTCTAACAGAAGCCTCTGATAAGCCTAACACATCATTGTCTTTTCCTTCTAAATGCAGTTTCATAGCACAAAACTTTGTCTGTGATCGCTTTCTCTTTTATGGACTATACCAACACTCATGGCTGAATGCGGTTATCAGCTGATGTTGAAGACCCACTTTCAAAGGATGAATCTTGGTATCTTCTATAACCTGTTATAAGAGATCCTGGCTCCTCTTATTAATTCTAAAACAAATCATTCTACTTGACAATGTAACAGTGTGAAGATTTTTTGTTTGCTTTTGACAGGCAAATTGTAACACTTTTTTTGCCATTTACCAGTTTAATTTTTCAACTATGATGAAACCCTCCCTAGTACTCTCTTAACTCGGGCATATATATAAAACTTGGTACTAATGCAGATTCTTACGTTTGCATGAAAGGAACCCAACTCAAACTGGAATAAACAAAAAAGTGACTTTATCGACTTATGTAATTAACAAGTATGGAGGTGAGTACGATTTCAGACTTGGCTGGATCCTGCGGCCCGTTCCATGTATTTCAAATAAGGCTTTTCTTCATCATTTTACTCTCTGTGTTTGCTTCTGTGTTGTTTTCATCCCCCCAAAAAGTTGTATTTACATATTTTCTACCTCCCTGCCTCTTAGCAGCTGAAGACATCTCCTCTGATCTTTAGATTAGATAGAAAATTGTATCTTCTCTTAAAATTAAAAGAAAAGGTTGTTAGACAGTGTCAACTCAGATTGGCCTGGTCTGGGCCATCTCACTATCCTTCAGTCAAGCTTTGAGGCCTGAGAGACATGAGACTCTGGTTGGCCAAACCTGGTTACATACTCAACTTCTGGCACTAGAAACAAAATCCTCTTCACCATACCCAGAAACACAAAAGATGATGTCTCTGGAGCCTGAGATTTCTTCCTAGAAGAAAGAAGTTTGAATGCTGAGCAGGTTTAAACAGTAAATATTCTATATAATATTAACCATATGGCTCTCAAGGACTTCCCCAGTGACCAAGTACCAAATGTCCTCAAGGTTCTGCTGTCATCATATCATGATCTGATAGATTTCCGTGTATCAAGGTCATAGCCAACTTCACTTCCATGTCACATTTCAGTCAAGGTGGCATCTATGGTTTGAGATTGACATTTAAGACTAATGTGTTGCACAGTGTACATTACAGTCACTGAGTTCTGTCCATTTTATGTCATCTAAGTATATCCACTATAAGCGAACATAGTCTTTACATTTGTATTTCTTCCACATAACACAGACAAGACTCCACACGTATTAGCAGAAATGGCATGGGGTTTTATTGTGGGAGTGCCTTCTTTCCAAGACATATATTAACGTCTAACTTAATTCAAGGGAAGAATTTTCACAGCAAATCATCATTTGGTACACATGAAGAAAATCAAAGAAATATTGAAGAACAGATTTGACTCTGACTACAAAATTTAACTCAGGCAACTTCCCCCTATCTATCCTATTATAGACCTCTCACTAGCGTCATCACGGTACTAAAAATGCCAGCACAAATTTGGGTTGATATAGCCAACATTAGTGAGTTGAAGGTCTCATGTTTGCTGTCTCAACTTAATTTGTATCTTTAATGATTTGACTTTTAAATAAATCACATGTATCTCCTATTTCAAGAAAAAACAGCTTCCACCCTTAGTTGCCAAGCTTTGTTCCATAGTCTGAAATGCAAGGATATTCATGCACCAGGGTTGTGTGTACAGGAAGCTATGGACTGGGAAGTTGAGTATTCAAGTCTCTATTAGAATTAGCCATCTATCATGGCAATGCAGCAATGTAATCAGAAAGACCAAAATGCCACTTTATGCTTCTTATGACTTTCTTATTGCTCTCCTCCATTTTATCTCTATCAAAAGCAGATATTTCTTGCATACTTTCATATCAGTTTCTCCTGGGAACTCACAAATTCAAAACATGCACCCCACTTTACTTTTTCGTAGAATCAAAACATCTCTGCATTCAATGAGACCTCTAAGGTCCCTAGCTCTATACTTAAATTATCTGTATAATATTGGCAATGAGTAATTTATCTCTAAGTCTCTGCTTTATAGAGAAGTATTTGGAGTGGTCCAAATCATGGGTGCTAAGGACTAACTCCTAGGGTTTCCAATCCAGCTCACTCATAGGAATGGGTCATCTTGGTAATTTACTTCCTCCTCTGAGGTCCAATTTCATCATGTGGAAATTATGGAAATAATTGTACGTAGCCCTTGGGGTTCTAGGGGAAATTTATGAGGTAATGCTTATATAATGAGCTTAACACAAGGCCAAGTCTGAGCTCAATAATTGATAATACCCACATATCTTTATCTATCTATGTGTCTTAATTGATAGCTCTATATTCAATGTAATTTCATTTAAATCCATAAGTAATATATGCTAAAAAAGAAAATTTGGATAATATGGAATTAAAAGAAAAATCACACAAGAATCTCTGATGAGAGCCAAAGTTTGTTAAATTTGGTGCTTTTCCCTCCAAGCTTTTTCCTCTGAATATTTTTCTTTTACGTAGTTGAGATCATATTATGTATATGCTTTGGAAACACATTTTTAAATATTGTAATGCAAGCCATTCTCCATGTTATTAAAAACATCAAAAACATTATTTTTAATGGTTGATTAGCTTTCTGTCATGCGGTCTTTCCCCAATTTACTTAACCATGCCCCTATTTTTGAACATTGAGAACAAACATATTTTTCAAGTTGTATTTGCATAAAAACACGAGAACTATCCATATTGACAGAGAGGTTGTTAGAAAGAAGACAGGGTAATATATTCCCAACATGACCAGGAGGAAAAGGATGTAGAATAAGATACCATGAATAGTTTTTCTTCTTCTAATTATTCATTATACTCATACTAATATTAATGCTATTACAAATAATAACACTTACTGAGTGCCTACTATGTGCCAGAAATGCTGCATCATTTAATTCAGTCATCTCTAAAGACTTGCGAGTTAGCTTTTATTATCCTGTTTGGAGAGAGGAAATGAAGCAGGAGAGAAGTAAACATCTTGCAGAGTTCCTGTCGCTGGTAGCTAAATGAGGATTTTAATCCAAATCTGACTGCCTAAAATAGTCTTGTTTTTTCACAAAGCCAGGTGGCCAGCCCAGTATTGGTCTACCTGAGATTCTCACCTGGTGTCGGGTAGGTTCCCTTTCCAGCTATAGGAGATCAAAGATCCTTTGTTAGGTTCCAAGAGAAAACAATACAGCTGCTATCAGAAGGAGGAAACTCTCCTTCAGGAAGGAAATACTGCTCTAGGAGTTGAAAACAAGGCAAGCCTAGATGTCATTCTAGTTTATTCCTTAACATCCTAAATTCGATGCAGAATGTTTAGTTCAAACCAGTTATGGCAATCCTCTTCTCTTTGCCAGTGATTGAGGCATGTGACCCAACTCTGGCCTATAGGCTCTGAGGGAATTTCTGCTAGAAGGGAGTGGAAGGAGGGGTGGAATTTATGCAAACGTTTTTTCAGGCAAAAGAAAGAGAACCAATGAATAATGATCCTTCTTCTCGCTCCTAACTGTTTTGTTTGAGTATGACACCTGGAACTGACACACTCTCCTTCTTAATGTACTGAGGATGAAGTTAGCATGAAGAATATTAATGGAGAGACATGACACAAAGTGGAATCATTAAAGATCTGCTATATTAACATTCCTCTGGACTTGCCATTAAGGAAGATTATGAGTGTCCTTATTGTCTAAGCCTGTTTAAAGTCAAGTGATCTGTTACTTGCTGCTGAAAGCACTCTGACTTCAAGAGGATCCATAGGGACCTAAGACCCTCAACTCAATCTATCAATATGTTACGCTTATTAAGTATATAATGACTTTGACTGCACTTCCACACCTATCATCTGAAAGCAAACTCATAACTCACCTCATATGGTTTTAGGGCAAATATCACTATTCCATATAAATAATGAAAAATACAAAACAAATAATTTAAGTAACTTGACAAGAAGTAACAGTGTTGGTGTCAGAAATTGAACAAAGATACTGCGGCAGGCTCGACACTTTCATGGTCATTATTCCATTTGATCTTTGACACAATGCTACTAGTTGAAAACACAGTTTTAAGTGGTCACTCTTGAGTATACTGTAGTCCAAGAAGGCACGTGAGCTTTACAAGGTCATGAGGCAAGGTAAGAGACATGGGCAAGATCCACTCTTGTGGATAAGAGGTCTGCTTTAGCAAAAAAGAACAGTGCATACCAGGCAGCCCCCTATTTCAGTCTCTCTCATGTCAAGTTAGGGCCATGTGGCTAGTTCTTGGCAATTGGGCTGTGAGTAGAATTGGCATGTGTTATTCTTAGTCCAAAGTAGTTAGGAAAGGATGTGAGCCTTTTACATTTTCTTATCTCTTAAATCCTTTATTTGCGTGGACATGAAAAGCACCAAGATGTCAAAGTTGCCGGAGAAAAGTAGCCAAGATCCAGCCTGGATCTCCAAGATGATGTGGGTGTGAGGTACAACCCTGCACAGGACTTAACATGAGTATGAAGTTAAATCTGATGGGTTAAGCTCTGAAACGCTGAGAGTGTGTGTTACTGCACCACATATATCCTATTCTAACTAATTCGGCGGCTATAAAGTTGTCAGTGGCTAGTTGGCTTACCCAGTACCTAAGAAGAGGTTTGGTTGACTTTGTGAGTGCCTAGTAGACCTTTCAGTACATAACATCTTTCTAGGTTTTCGGCTTCTACTTTAAAGCTCTCGGATACAAAGTGCTGGTGCTTTTTAAAGCTCCTTCTTTCCTTTGTTTTACATGGGTGAATAGTTGCTTTATTTATTATGCAGTTGGTGGTGGTTATGGAGAATTTTTCTTCACTATACTTGAGATTTATAGAGCTGGGCTGCTCTTTTATTAGGCAATATATTCAGAATGGCGTTCTTAGGTGCCTAGAGAATTTGGCATAGATATACTTTTATCATAAAAAAAATCCTCATAATGATTATTATTAGCATACACTATTGTTTATCAAGCCATGATGCAAGAAAAAAAATTGCACATGTAGTTTTGAGAGGCTAAGTCTTTTGGTCTTTGAATAGAACAAAGAATGGCATAAATATTTCTGAGGCTTGGTGAACATACTTGCCAAGAAATGCATGAGCTATGAAAGTTACATATAGGGCCTTGCTGCTGGCATCCTTGAAACTAAGGTTTCCCCACTGTACAATGGATTTAACACACCTGAATTCTCCCCATTATACCTCCAGGGCATGGCTACAATTTATCTAAATTTTGAAACCACCAAATCCCTACTGACTACTCCAGGGAAAAAGCGAAAAGCTCGGTTTCTCACCTGTAACATTGGAAAGCTCAAAGCAGCATTGATAATTACCTGATGGAAACCCCTTGAATTATAGGCAAGAAAAAGAGAACCCAAGAGAATGGGAAATGATTTTCAAAAAGTCACAAAAGGCTCAGCCAACTGGGTTTCTATGTTGATTGTTTGTCTTCCTCAGACCTCAGAATGAGGAACAAGTGGGCCACACCATGTGTCCTCCAACACGCTTCTTGTATCAACAATCGTCTTGTTCTTCCACCTAGGACTTAAAAACCAAAAATATAGACCTTTAGGCTGGACGTGATCCCAAGGCATTAACTACCACAACTCCCATTTGTTGAGTGTTAAGTGTCAGAAACTAAGCCACAGCTGTTTAATTCTCACAGCAATCCTGTACGGTAAGTATCATCGTAAGGAGGTTCAGAAAAGTTAAGTGGTTTGTCTAGTAAGTTAAGTGATTTATCACTACAGGTTAAGGGATTTATCATTACTGCTAGTAAGTGATAAAGACAGGATTCCAAGTCAAGTCCTGGTCACCTAGTGTTCCTATGTGACAACGTTCTCAGAAACAAAGTGAAGCACTATTATTTCCATTTTCCATAAAGACAGATGTGGCAAAGGAATGTTATTTAACAGATTATTTAAAATATCACATTAGGTCAGTGGCGGAGCTAGAACCAACTGTAATAAAAGTCCCAACAATCAGAGATCATTTTTCTCCTAGCTAAGCCTTTGTTTTCTTTGTTGAAGTTAGTGTCATATGAAGTTAAGAATGGAACGAATGTAGCCTGAAATCATTTTTCTCTCCTTCCAAACTTTTCTTGTCCATAGAAAGTAAAGTGTCTACATAGCCAGTGCATTTCACGCCTTAAAATGTATCTGAGAGTATGGTTTCACTTTTCAGAAGGAAAGAGAAGAGGTGATTTGGCACACAGCAGTACTCAGCTGACGCTATGTTGTCATCTGTGGAAAGAGGACTGTTGCCACAAGAGCTAGGCCAGATCAGACAGAGGGACAGATTCAGAAAGAGGCCCTGCACCCTCATGCCAGGTGATTATCCTCATAAGGATTCACAAGCATTGCCTGTTCACAAGAAAACTTTCCACTGGACAATTTGTTTCAAAGCTTACTTACTTCTGGAACAAGGGCGGCTGCCCAAAGTCATGGAATTTAGATAATTAAGGGTCGTAGAAATCACCAAGCCTGCTACTGCATTTTGCAGATGGAAAAGCTGTGGTCCAGAGAGGGCAGTGGCTTGTCCAAGGCCGGGCAGCTAGCTTGGTAACAAAGTCTAAACCAAAAGGAAGGTTATAATGAATCTCACATCATGGGCACTGAATGCTTGGAAACCTGGATGTGTGATTTATACACAAAGTCATGATGACCTGGAGGCAAAGACAGCTGGAAAGCAGAAACCAGTGTTTGTGATTGTGACTCTAAGCCAAAGGCAGAGAAGAGAAAGAAAAGTGGGAAAAGAAGAAATCACTCCATCTTCAGTTAGCCAGCGTTTACTAGCTACCTGCTCCACATAAAAGTGTAACCCTGGTGTTAAGGGCAGCGAGGACAGAAAACAATTACATTTACCCTGTCTTTAAGGACTCACATTTATTATGGAAGGGGAGACTCTTGTCACAAAGATAGGGAGAGATACAGTGTGGAAGAGGAGTGCAGATAAATGGCATTGAGAGAGAGCGAACAGATTTCAGAGATGATCAATCATTTTCAGCCTACTTAACTTGAAGGAAATTTGCTCATTTGCTCATAATTTGGGGGGTGTCTTACAGTGTTAGAGCTCAGACAGTGTTTTCAGCTTAAGAAGCCTTTTTTTTTTTTTTTCGCATCTGTGCCAATCTTCCTCTATTTCATATGTGGGTCATGGCCATAGCATGGCCGCCAATGAGCAGTATAGGTCCATGCCCTGGGACGGAACTTGGGCCAGCCGATGCAGAACATGTCAAACTTAACCACTAGGCCACAAGGTAGGCCCTCTTAAGAAGTCTTTTGAAAAAGTACAGAGCAGTTGGTTAAAATAAAAAAGAAAGAAATACATCATTCCTTCTCTCCTCCACCTCTCCATCCACACATCTACCTCAGATGGCCCTTGAATGATCTCTTTTCTTTCAAGCCTGCTGTACATGTTCACCAGGACTTAATTTCTCATTTATTCATGCTGATCACTGAGGATGCCACTTGATATACATTCCATCAACAATCAGCCTACGTGATAGACACATGATGTAATTAACTCCATTTCAGTAGGGAAGGTGTGGTGGAGAGATGTTAATATGCTTTGCCAAAAGTTCACACAGCTAGAAAGCTTTGGAGCCTGCATTCCAATCCTGGAACCAAAGCTCTAACCATAAAGGAAAAAACAAATCACCTTGATTCTAATAAAATTAAAAATGTATATTCATAGAAGATGTCATTAAATCTATGTATAGATCTATCCAAATGATAAATATAAATATATCTACACTGAATACCCATTTGTCTATCATCCCTATATCTACTTACCTAGAAGAGACAGAGAAAGAGAGAGAATTTGCATTTTAAATTGCTTTTTTCTTCCCCATTCTGGATACTGGTAATATAAGGACACTATTCTCATGAAGTTCTGCTATATTAGGCAAGTCAATTTCCCTTTCTTGGGTTTCAGGAAAAAGCAAAAGCTGATTAAAGTGAAGAGGCATGTAATGAATGAAATTAAATATGCAGATGTCAGCTTCAAAACTTTCTGTGTGCAAATTCCAGGTTCAATATATCACTAGTTTGTGGACAAACTACTTCATGTCTCTGTAACTTAGCTCTATCATCTGTAAAATGAGAAAGCAATAGTACATATCTTACATGGTTATGCAAACCAAGTAAGATAAAAGGTGCTCGTGTATTTAAAATGCTCAATACACTGCCCAGCATCAGACAGTCAAAAATTGACCATTGTGGATCTTTTGATGCTGTGCCCAAATGAACATTTCCAGTTATATGAAGTGAGAATATTATTAGCTTCCTTTTGGCCATGAATTTAAGAAAGGACAGAGCTTGTAAGAGTTTAGTAGAAGTAAAAGCCTCAACCATTACCTACAAGAGGAGGGAACGGGGGATTTAAAATGTATCAGGAATAATATCTAGTTGCATATGTGCTGGCTACACAAATAAACACACACAGGTGAATGAGAAAATAAAAGTAAAAGGCAACTGGTTTAAATTTTGTCTCTGATTTCAACTAACTCAGAGACCTGATTCTGACACTTACTCAGTGGGTCTCCCTTTCAACGCTGCTTCTTCAGAGAAGCCTTCCTGGCCTCCTTGAAAACATTAGTCTTCTTGTTGTATGAATTTCTAAAACCTCATAGTTCTCTTTTATTTTGTAGGTTTTTCCAAGACTCCGTATTCTCTCACATCATCTATCATGTTAGTTATTACGTGATCATTTCTAGTAACCTCTTTGCTTCCTGTCGCCACCACTAAAAGAGTTAAGTCCTATGGGGGCACGAACTTGTTGCTCTTATTACCACCTGCCCTCACTTTGACTGTGGTGGTACCTGTCTTAAGTCACAGATACAGTGATAGGAGAATAATTATGAACATGTGAGTGAGGGAAATGAAAGGAAGGAGGGAAGAGATAGAAATGTGGGAGAAAGAGTGATGCTGCGATTTGATGCAAAATTTCCTAAGCCAAGTTCAGAGATTTTTCCTTTATTCCACCAAACTGCTTCCTTCCCTCCCCTTTTCCTCTATCTTTTTTACTTTCTTTAAAAACAGAATTCAGATTCTTATGTGGCTGAATGCCGGACTCACATCTCAGATGTCTGGAGGAAGCTTTTCTTACTGGTGGCTTGATGCTTTCCTTAACACTATTAAACATGGGCAGTGGAGATGCTGCCCTTGGGGACTGCAGTCACCAGCTGACTTTTAGCAGAACTCAGATAAGAGACAACTTGGGGGTGAGGAGGATAAGCTTGCCAACAGCTGATGTCAGTCCCCTTGATGAGGTTGGTCGGTCTAGAGCACTGCATCAAGAGTGGGAACGGGAGCCTCTAACCGACAGCACTCTCCGGCTCTGAATCCGCTTCAGTCCTGGGGCATCGTGAACCCTCCCCTAGGTTCAGATGTCAGTCTTCTAATTTTTCGTTTCTGGACCAGCCACGTCTTTATAAGTTATTGACATTAAAACTCACTCCAGCAGGTACTAAAATTTTTCTTTTTTCTTTCTTTCTTTCCTTTTCTTTTTTTGAATGCATTGTAGGTACTGGAACAAGGCAAAGTAGCAAGACTATTTCCATGACCAAATATCCAGTCCCTTATTCTGTATGCCACTGACCCTCCTCATACCTCTTGCTCTCCCATTAAGTCAACAAGAAAGGGAAGAAGCTTCTCCTCCAATATTCCTCTTTTCACCACCACATGTAAGCTCAGGCTCAGGAGAATATTCCCCCAACATATACACATATACGTCTTGATTTAGACTAAGTCTCAAGATCTGCTGAATGACCCACTAAATACAGGCACACATGGGATGGAGACTCTTTAAATCTTTTTCGTGTTTTTTTAATATTTTATTTCCTTCTTCTCCCCAAAGACCACCAGTACATAGTTGTATATTCTAGTTGTAGGTCCTTCTAGTTGTGGATCTGGGACGCCGCCTCAGCGTGGCTTGAGGAGCGGTGCTAGCTCCGCACCTAGGATCCGAATGGGTGAAACCCTGGGCTGCAGAAGCGGAGTGCACAAACTTAACCACTTGGCCACTGGGCCGGCCCCTGTTTAAATCTTATTCTAGTTCATTTTAACGTAAATTTAGTGATCACTAAGCGGGGGCCCAAAGCTGATGACTCTACTCCCCTTGTGCAACTCCCCTCCCCAAACTTCTAGGAAAAATAAACAGAAAGAAACAAGATCCACGTTTTTCATGTCTGTTAACTTTTCAACATATGGTAACCAAGTAGGTTACTGTAATAGGAAACTGTCATAATTAAGCCTTTCCTCCCTGTGCCACGCTGGAGCTGAGAGTCTGCCGGGAGCGATAAGAAAGTTCTATTCTGCTGAATGTTTGACATTGGCTTTTGAAATTTACAGCTATAGAATATAAAACCCTTTTTATTTGAGTTGTGGGAGACTGAAAACCGTATACACAATTACATGTGAATTTGAAATGCAATATTACATGCTGAACAAAGAGTATATTTTCTCCTAATTCCAATGAAGCTATATTTTTCTAATAGAATCCCATGATTCAAACATATTTAAATTGAAAAAAAAAAAAGCCCTCCAATCCTCCAGTCTGTTATAAGACCCTGGTGTATAGAGAAACCCTATAACAGCATGGCAGTCCATAATCCCTCAGCAGGAGGATCAGAAATTTGCAATGAGAGACGTCCTTAATCTTGCACTTATGTAACTGCACATTTTTCAGATTTAAATTGCACAAATCAAAAAAATGAAGATCATTTTGTTCTTTTCTAAAGGGTACTCACAGATAAATGATGACTGGTTAGAGCCTATTGAACATCTGAAACATTTGTAGAATGTAATTTATTCATCCCAAATACATCAGAAAAGTAACTCTAGTGTTAAATTACAGCACGAAGAAATTAAAAGACAGAAGTGAGCAGTTGGGTTTAAATGGATGCTCTGAGGTTGGTAGAAAATGTCAAAAGAGTTCAAATGTTCGTAATGTGAAAGTAAATATTTGGGCATACTGTAGGAAGGCTTTCTCCCAGTGTAAGAGAATACACTTCTTCATGGGTTGTGTTATAAAGAGAAGACTGTTTAGTCTAGCTCCTTTAATTTCTATATGTTTTATTAATAAACAATTATGCCAAAAAGGTATTGTTCTTGCTCCCCCTCTTTCTCATTCAACTCTATCCAATTTCCCCATAAAGTTCATTCTGAGTGAAACAAACCAATCATGATTTCCCTTTTGCTTACTGATTTTTCTTTATCTGAAAATTCACCAGATCAATAAGATGTATATCTATATGGACTTAAGGATGGAGGCTAGTTGCGTACTTGGTCCACAGGATTTAGAAATACCTACACACTGCAGTCATCTGGCCAGAATTCCTCCCACTGAGGAGAGGAAATATAGACATAAAGAAGGCAAGGCAGGCAAAAACCAAAATCTTACTTTACACGTGGCTGGCTTTGGCATTAAACTTAGTAAGCTGAGCTGGGATATATGGAGAACGGTTTTGCTATGGTTTGAAATTTTAAATGGCAATGTTCTTTAAAACAATATTCAATATTAAAATACAACAATACCAAAAAATATATACAGAATAAAACAAAAATATCGAGCCAAAGAATAGACTCAAAGAAAGATGTTTAACTCTTAAGGAAATAATGAAAATGCCCATAATTCTATCCACATATTTACCTAATACTCACATTACCACCTAAAAAATGCCCAGGAATCTAAATAGTAAGGTCAGTACACTTCTTCCTTTAAACTCAAGCAGAAGAAAGATAAACAGAATGTATCCAGGGCTTTGAGTGTAAAGTTTTCTTAAACAGGACACCAAAAGCCCTAACTCTGTAGACTAAAAATAAGATAAAGTGAACTACAATAAAATTAAAACTGCATGGTTGTAAAAAAAAAATCCCTATATCTACCTAGATGAGAGGGAGGGGAGGAAGAATAACCATATGTAGTAAAAGATTAATATTTGAGGAATCTGAGTGAAGGGTAACCAGTAAGATGTTTTTTTCTTCAGTGCTTTGAAGTGCACCTATCTAACAAAGGACTCTTATTCATAATATATAAAGAACTCTTACAAATCAATAGGACAAAAAGCAAGGAATATTTTTTAAATGGCAAAAAATATAAACCGATACTCAAATTCACTAGGAATTAGGGAAACAAAAGTTAAAACAACAATGTAATACACACCCAAAACAGTAGGGGAAAAAAAGAGGAGAGAGAGGGGAACAGGAGGGAGGGAGGAAGGAAAGATGGAAGGAAAAAAGAAGGAAGGGAGGGAGGGAGAGAAAAAGGAAATGGAGGGAGGAATAGACAACACCAAGTATTGACAAGGATTTGGAGTCACCAGAAACGGTATACTTTCCTGGTAGAAATGTAATGTGATACAACTACTTTGAAAAGTTGCCTGACAATTCTTCTCGAGCTGAACTTCTCATACATTATTACCCAGAAATTCTAACCTGAGCTCAAAAGTATGTACTCATACGAACATGTAGATGTTCACCAAAAGATATGTACAAAATTGCATTCGCAAAAATTCTTCACAACAACAGCATTTTCAATAGTAAAAAGCTGAAAACAATCTAAATGCCCATCTACAATGCAGTAGATAAACAAACGATGGTACATCCACACAACGGATTACAATATATTAATGCGAATGAAGGAACTCTTGCTACACAGCACAAGGTGAATGAATCTTACAACGATTAAGCAAAAGCAGTTCAACACCAGAGAGCAGATACAGTGTGATGCCATTTGTATGAAATCCAAAAGTGAGCACAATGAATGTACAGTGTTAGAAGCCCCGATAGGGGTTCATCTTGACCATGGGCAGGGAAGACGTTGGTTGATTGGAATGGGGTAAAAGACAGACTTTGGGTGAAAGAGATGCTGATAACTCTGCTTCTTGATCTTAATGATAATGACTTAGTTGTGCTCATTTCATAAAAATTCATTGACCTTTATGATTTGTGCAATTTTCTGCATATATGTCTTTCATTAAAATTTACCTCAAAAATGAAATTAAAGACTGTCAAAGAGACCCTTTATGCCTAGAAGAGTATTTCTTGAAGTTAGGTATTAGATGGATCATTTCACAAAAGGAATAATATTTCTATTTAAATAAAGTTCCAAGGACTCATTTTCTCCAGAAAAAACAGTGTAAATATTTAAGAAAATAAAATCTTCGACATTAAATCCATTTTCAATTGCTGTAACCACAGCAAATGAGAAATTTTATCATCCTAACTCATAAAGTATATTTTTTTAGATTGTTACTGGAGGCTGGCCCCGTGGCTGAGTGTTTAAGTTCGCGCACTCCACTTCGGTGGCCCAGGGTTCGGATCCTGGGTGTGGACATGGCACCGCTCATTGGGCCATGCTGAGGCAGCATCCCACATGCCACAACTAGAACCACCCACAACTAAAAAAATATATAAAACTATGTACTTGGGGGATTTGGGGAGAAAAAAGCAGGAGAAAAAATAAAAAGATTGGCAATAGTTGTTTGCTCAGGTGCCAATCTTTAAAAAATGAAAAAAAAAAAATTGGTACTAATTAAAAAAAATCTTATGAGCCTTTTGGCCTCCAGTTTTAGAAGTCTTAAATGTAGCAGTCAAGATAGATAGAATATACCGTGGAAAACTAAAAATCTCAAGACATTAAAATAGCCAGTTTTAATTGTTGTTCAGAGCTCATGTCCATCATGGGGCACCTGACTCTGCTCTCTGTCATCTTATACTAGGACCTAGGTCTTTACAGGAGCCACCAGTGCTGCTGGTCACTTTGGCATAGGGAAAGAGAGAGTGTGATGAATTATTCACCACTTTTTAATGTTTTCACCTGAAAAAGACATACCCATCAGTATCACTCACATTTCACTCCCCGAGACAAGTCAAATGGCCATACTTAACACCAGTGAGGGACAGACCTACAATCCTACCTTACACCTGATAGAAGAGTGCAGTTATCGGGAGAACCACACTGATTTTTCATTTAGTTCTCGTATTACATCAATTAGTTCTCACATCTGTAAGCCTACTCAGAGTACTTTAACAGGACATGATCAAACGATACCTGGAACACATCCCAGATATATGAGGGTCAATTGCAATCAACTACCACTAAAGCGCCAATGCTTGGCAGAGTGCCTGACATATGACCTATGCTCCCTGAATGTTTTTTGAATGAATGAAGACAGTTGAGGGAATAATCACTTCTGTGCAAAGGTCATAAGTATCAGAAAAAGATACAAAAGAAGAGGTAGCCTTTGAAAAAGGCTGAGAAAGCATCTGTCAGAGAGGAGAAGAGCAAAGCAGAAAGAAGGATCAAAGAGGTCCTTTAAGTAAAGACAAGAACGTGGAAAAGTGCATGATGGGCAAATTCAAATGTCTATCATGGCAAAGCATATATTGCAAATGAGCAAAAAAGCCCAAAGATAAGACTATAGAGAGGGGTAGGGACTGTGGCAAATAGGAGAATCCCTTCCTCGTCTACAATGTTCAGCCATTACTTAATTCTAGCTAATTTTTGCCATGGAGGAATATGAACCCACTGTTCCCAGACTTTTCCATGGTTTTAGAGTATTGTTCAAGTTCTAACTTTTTAGGTAAAACATCCCAATTTTCAAATACCCAATAGGTCAACAAAACACTTCTGCTCATCAGATTTGGAGTGTGGTCTGTTGATATGTAGCTACCTCACTCCTATCACAAGTGAAACTTAGGGAATATTGATTGCTTGCGCAGAACAGTGATGACACTGCTGCTGAAGGTGGAAATCTGCTTGTGGAGACTTCATTAAGTATTTTCCTCTGCAATTTACAAAGAGGTTAATAAAATATTGATGCAACGTGAAAACTGATGTAAAAATTGATTTTAATTGTTCCAAAATTTATCTTGATTTCAAAAGTTTCCAAGAAGTCGTTGTTTCCTGTTCATAAGACAAAGAAAAAGGTTGTTTTCTCAATTAGCATTGCTGATTTTGTAGGACAATAGTTCAAGGGTGTGGACAATAAAAAATGTAATGTGCACCACAAGTTTTTATTGTTGTTGTTAAAATATGCAAAACTATTTCACTTTCATCATGCTCAAACATTTATTGAGCAAATATAAAGCAAAAAGTTTCAGTCCAAGTTAAGCAGATAGAGTAAGGTCAAAATGTTCTCGTAACCTAAACATTTCAGAACCAAGTAAAAAAAAGAATGCTCTCATTAAGTATTTAATTTAATTATTTTCAGTGCTTGGGGCTAATAGTGCCTGAGCACATAGTTCTCCTTAATTTCATTAGCAGGCATTTATGAGTCCCTGCTGTGGGTAGATATGGAAGACATATAAACTTTAGGGTATTTTTCTTTCTTATTAAGGTAAAATGCAAAACAATTCATTGTAATTTTCAGGGTCAAAATAGAGAAATCTTTCGTGGCTGCTTCTGGGGAGCATTTTTCACATTCCCCATTCAACAGAAGAAGGCATTAATCCAAATTTCTAGAACTAAAATTCATCCAGGGGACGTATTTTAATTTGAACACATACTCAAAATTTTCTGGGATATTAACTCCTCAATTCTAAAGAGAGCTCAAAAGTGACCACTTAAGCCTAAATTTAGAATTCATTTCCATTGGTTCCACGTTCTCCTCTATCTCCACTAACAGCTAAAGGCGTTAAAAATGCCAGGATAAAGTCAGCAAGGAAAGAAATGTTCTGGTCTTCTGTGTAGGATTCAGAGTCTTTATCAATTGTACAGTCCTGTCCAACTGCACACATCTAGGGTTTCATTTGATTGGAAATGTACATCATGACTATGAATGGAGGGTCCAACCCAAGTCTTGTCCCCAACTTATAATGCCCTCAATAGCCTGAGAGACACTTAGCCAGGCAGACAGATTCCATTTCCAGTGAGAAATCTGTGGAAAGTCCACCATGGGTTATGCAGCTAACCTCACTCTGAGAAACAAGGAGAGAGGAGGGATGCTAATCACAAATGACGTGGTAGTACCCTGAAGTGATAAACGTTTACGTAATTCAACAGTCCACTCTCATCTGGATGTGCTATACACAGTGTGGTTGAATGAGCATGGATAGATGTACCCCACAGTTAAGAAGTTGAAGAGAGAATAAACCACTGAGGGGCAGAATTTACCTTAAAAAAATCCAGTCTCTTCTGTCCTTGCATGGAGTAGAGAAATCAGAGGAACGCTTCTGATATCCATCTTAGGATATCCCTAGTTCATCTGGGCTCTGGGATCTCACTGAAGGGGATGAAAATCCAGCTTCATCGTGTATTAGGTTAAGTGGCATTGTGTGAATCACCTAACTGCAGCTTAATTTCATCATCCATAAAAAAGGATTATAATGGTACCTGCCCTGAAGTACTGTTGGGTCAACTGAGATATGGTCTGTTGAGTGCATCACACAGTACTTGATGCAAAATAAGAACTCAGTACCTGCTGTTACTATCATTGCTTTAATTGTTGTTGGTGGTGGTATTATTATCATTATTATTATTATTTCCTCTGTTTCCAGAATAGAGAGCAGTTGACCACAACTGTGAATTAATTTAAACTTGTGGATTTCCTTGAATATTTATATTTTCCCCTCTTTTTCTTCAAGAAATGTAGGCTTGTTTATCCCAAACTTCAGATATTCACACGACTAAAGAAGGCCATTCCAGGTCCTTCTGGTTTCTACAGGTTTTAGCACATTGCTTCAGTAAGGTGCAAATGCACACCCACACACATACACACACAGCTGTAGACTCATGGATCTTTTTGTCCCAGTCATTTATACATTCATCCCTCAAAAGCTTATTTGTATACAGTAGCTCTCTCCTATGTCTCAAGATTGTGTTGGCTGCAATCCATAGGATCTATAGGAAGAAAACTTCCATATATCTTAGATGCATGTTGTGGTGGGGGAAGCATCGAGGGGACATTAAGGGGATATCATTTCTATAAGATGCTTTATCCTTTAGCTGGGGGAACTGCTAGAAAGCAAAGTGAAGCGATTGTGGGAAGGTTTTTGAAAGTTTGCCCTCAGGGCAGAACCTCAGGCTTTCAGCGGGAGCCCTCTGCAAACAACCACCTTCCCCAAACAGCACTCAATAAGCAGGCAGAAACCCTGGCTGCCAGTTCACTCCTCTTGCTTTTTGCCTCTAGCCTGGTCCAGGTTTAGCCGGACATCGCGGTGTGTGTTAATGATGGGCACTGCCACTTCCTTGGGCTGCCCTCTTGCCACACTGATTGGATTCTGGTCTTCTTCCTGAGATTTTGACTGACAACCCATTCCTGAGTTTGGCTTCAACTGCTTCTCTGGGCAGCATAAGAGCTCACCCGGCCCCACTTATCTTCACGGGCTGTTTTCTCTTCGCACAATTAATTGCAAATCAGGGACCACTTTGCAGCTATAGTCTCTAGATCTATGTGTTGAAAACCCTTCACTGGACACACAGGACAGCTCTGGTTCTTCCTTTTTCTTTGCCTTTCCCTCCCCGTATCAATTTCCCTAGAACAATTGGGTCTCTGATTAAAGGAATCATATTATTCCTTATTTGCTGGCCTACTGGATGCACTGGCCTCCCCTGGAGCTCATGCCCAGACAGCAGCTGGCTGAGGTTAGTTAGAACCTCAACAGTTAATTGACCAAATTCCACCAATTTTCATTTGCCCTAACCCACTTTTATTCAGGGTTGATACATTTTAGAAACTGTGATTATCATTTAGCAGCTGTTGTGCAAACCATTTACAAAGAACTGTTTTCATTTTCTCTACCAAAGCACGACTCCCCTACGTGATCTCCTCCCATCGTCTCTCTGAACTTTGACAGGTCAACAGTTCCTGGTGTTGACTACCCCATTCACACGCAATGAGCAGGCAGGGTAGTGAAAAAAACATGGGTAGAAGGCAAACATGTCAGGGATCAGATTCCAGTTTAGCTCCTTATATGTAGTGGGAACTGAGGCAAGTCTCAAAAGTTCTGGGAGTCTCCCATCCATCACTCACCCACAAATTAGGGATACTGTCTATATTGCAGGGCTTCATTGAATATTAAATTTTATCACACATAAAAAATATGTCATTAGATTATATTGTGTACGTGTGGAATCTGGTCCCCAGTAAATACCTCATGAAAAGAACAGCTCTTCTCATTATTCTTCACCATGGAAAAGGAAAAGGTGAAATTTCCTCGGGCCAAAAGGTAACGTGACCTTAGGTTTAAGGCGGCTCCTCCAGCTGATGTTAAAAAATGCAAAACTAGATAGATAGAGAGATGAAATTAATTTTTAGAATTCTTGAGACTGATATATACAAGCTAAATCCATGAAATGCCGACCAACTCCCAGACTGCCTGGGCCCATCATCTGGGATCTTTGTGCCTGTGAAATTGACTTCAAGCCCATGCTGTCCCTTAACCTGCACATCCGAATCAGAAAAGATCCAGCCCTCCAGTTTGGCTTCCTCCCTTCCATTTATATGGAATCTACTAGCTGCAGCACTTGAAATTACAGTCCCTGAGGATTTTGGTCAGATCTTGTTTGTCGCCATAATGTTGCTGCCAATCTCCTGCCCCTAGCCAGCTCTAGGGGCTATACCTTCCAGGCTCCCACTTAAGTTTACCTCCAGCCCCGCCAATGCACTAATGTCCTCTATCACTCACCCTCAGCCAGGGGACCAAAAATAGCCTCTGGCTTCAATTGCTTGTTTGAAAAGGAAAAACAAAATTGAGAGAGACAGAAGAGAAATGATGACAGTCCTCCCTTCCATCCAGCTGTACCAAAAACCTTCTCCAAGGAAAATGTGGTCCTCTCAATTAGGCTCAGCTTATTGCATCACCCAGGCTCGCCTGAGAGTTTGCCCCTGCTGGTGGGTAGTCTGGCATCTGCCAAGCTTCTGCTCTCTCCTTCTTGATGTCTTTCTATGACCCAGAATCCTTTCCTGTCAGATGCGAAAGTCTAATTCTCTGCCTTCCATGGAAGTGGTAAGAGATGCTTTCTGACAAGTGCTTATTAAGGGGAGCTCTGGTGAGACCATGCAGTTCAGAGAACCACAGTGACTGACAGATTGAGTTTCAAGTTAGACACTCTCTACACATGTTCCAGAGCATCTATTTGATACCAGCTCAATACCAGGTTGACATAAGGGAAGCCATATTATAGAAAAGAAACCATTTTGTAACTTTGGATGACCTCTGATTAACTAGCCCAGACATGCTCTGTAGATTTTGTGGCCCCTCCCAGTGCCATAAGATGATAAGTTTGTTCTTTTGAGTTCCTTAGGAATGTGATGACCCCCGGGCAGAGAGCCTATGCTGCTCGCCATCATCAATGATGACTGAAAGATCAGGCTATAGGGCATTGCTCCATTCTCTGATGTATATCCAGTAAAACAAAAGACTATCGGGAACTGGGACCAGATGTCTGCTCCACGCAGAGATCAGGTGTCTGCCCCACCCAGGGACCAGCGACCTCCCTAGGCTGGAGAGCAGCCCCATATATAACTGGTCCGTAGTCTTTGTTCTGGGAGATGATTCTTTTGGACATGAGTCAGCCATCTTCCTTCTTGCTAGCAAGCTGTAATAAAGCCCTTTCTTTCCTACCATATTGCCTCCTGACTATTGGCACGTCTTGCAGGGAGCAGACAACCCCCCTTGGGCAGTAACGTTTATATTTCAGACTGTGTACCATTCACAGGGGCCATCATATGAAAGCCTCTATGTATGCTGACATTCAAATACGTAAGTAACTGTGTCCAAAACCACGCTGACACCTTTTTGCCCCACCCCTACCTCTAGTCCCCAGTTCCTTGTGCAATGCTGTGTTTTGGCAATACCAAATTTTCTTGTCTGTCTCCTCCCATACATTGCTACCTCTCCAGATAAATTCTTTTTTTCCTTTTTAAGTTCCTTAGGTGCCCAAATGTCTTTCCTCCTTTCATTTTTGCACATATGTAATATATGAACATCATTCTAAAGTACAGTTTACTTCAAAAGCTTTTCCCTGAACTTTGTATCCCACACAACACTAAACTTAAAAAACAAAATCTGAAGCCTGTATCTGTTCATTTTCTGTAGGACAGCACACATTAATACATATTATTACTATGGTGATGATGATGATGATGATTTACAGATAATAATAATGATAATTTAGGTGCATTCCTGTTTCCAACATTAAAAGGTGAAGCTCTTGGAGAATATCTTAATGTTCTTGCCTTTTGAGCTTGTTGAATGGTGTGTAACTGGTCCTGAACAATTTTGGTCGAGCCGGGTTGAGTAATGCGTATAGAAAACTCAGACAAAGCGGTCGTTCTTGGTATATTTGGTGTTTGAAACTTTAGAGTTGTTTTCATTGCAATGACTTTTCTATAGGCCTTTTCTCTATCTTTCAAAAATAGATTGTATCTTTGGAAACTACCAGGCTAAGGGTAATTGAAGGCTTGCAAATGCAAAAGATATAGGCTTTACATTTTGAACAATTTCTTTACATCAATTTTCTCATGCTATTTTATGGCTGGGATCTCTTATCTAAGCCAAAGCTAAGAGCATATTAAGCCGAGATTATTCATAGGTATTTTGAATCCCATTTGGCATTCAGAAGTCTGATTATTTCTATCCAGTCTGGCACACTATTTCTTTCTTTTATAAAAGTAAAATAAATGTAGCAAGAAGCACTCTTGTAGGAAAAAAAAGATAGTGGATGTCTAATGATAATAATTGTGGCCGTGAAGATGTCCATTGTGCTACATCATTTGGAACTTCCTTGAATTTTGATCCCTAGAAAATTAGAATACAAGGGAGTGACAAAGGTGGGTTATTATTCCTCTGTGCACCAGAGCATCCCATTTCCAAATGTGGGTGGAATGAACCAGAAGACAGCTGTGACGTCACAGGGAGGGAGAGACGGAAGAGTAGCTAAGGAAACAGTCATGATGTGATTCACAAGGTACACAATTTCAGTGGGAGGAGAAATGTGCATGGGTAAGTCTTCCTCAGACCGCAAAACAGAGTAGTGGTTTATTTTGTTTTTGTTTTTTTTAATCTACAAAATTTTACTAAATATACTAAAAATTACTTTCTGGGGTCTTATGCTCTGAAAACTTAAAGAGATGGTGTGTCAAGCTAGGCACATAAAAGAGGCATTTTGTATTTTTGGAATAGACATAGATTTTTTTTTTTTTTGGTGGCGGTGGGGAGTGTCTGCTTGTTTTGAAATGTTTGTGAAGGAATGGTTATCCTTGTCCTTACCTCTCTTCCATCACCATGCTCCTCAAGTGTACTTACTATGCATGAGGCCCAAATGGAGAAGTACCCACAGACCAGGTGCCATATTTTGTCATCTTACTCAGAGGAAATAGATTAATATCTAATCAGCTCAACCAATCCAGTTGTGGCACACTCAATTTAGCTTTTCCAATCAAGATTATGATATATTCATAACAATGAAATATTATACAATATTTTTATAATATTTGATCTAATCAACTATTTACTATTGCAACTTTGGATCCACCATGGTCTTCTTCTGTGTTTCTCAGCCATTTGGAGCTGTGTCCGACAAGTTTAGACAAGTGATTCTCAACCAAGATTGATTCCCCTCACCAAGTGACTTTTGGCAAGGCCTGGAATATTTTTGATTGTCACAACTTGGGGGATGCAATTAGCATCTAGTTGGTAGATGCTGGTAAACATCTTACAATGCATAGGACAGCCCCTCATGACAAAGAATTATCTGACCCAAAATGTCAGTAGTGTCCAGATGGAGAAATCTGGTCTAGAGCCCTTCTACTCAAATGGTGGTCTATGGACCAGCAGCATCAGCAGCACCTGGAAGCTAAATAGAAGTACAGTGTCTCACTTTGTCCCCAAAATTGAATCAGAGTCTTCATTTGGACAAGACTCCACATGATTCATATGCTTGTAGTTTGAGAAGTGCCAGGCTAGAGTGGTGGTCCTTCATATTTGCTGGGTCACAGAGTCACCTGGGAACTCTCAAACAAAAACTGAAATCACCCCCACCTTGCCATACCCTTGGAAATCCTGATTTGCCTGAGGTGGTGCCCCTGGCCACAATAGTTTTAAAAGCTTCTTAGGTAACTTAATATGTGACCAGGTTTGAGGCTCACTGGTCTGGGCTAATTCAGAGTGGGGAGAACATGCATAGAATCTTGAAGAGATGTCTTGGTATGCTTGGGATAGTCCAGTTTATGCCTTTTGTCTTGGAATACTATAGCACCACTTTTCACTCTCAAATGTGTCCTGAGCTTGGAGTAAGTAACACTTTCTTAAAAGCAAACAGAAAAGTGGAAATCATAAAGAATAAAACCAGATAAATTGGATCTTATTAAAATTAAGAACTTCTTTTTATCAAAAGCTATCACTAAAATTGCAAAAAGGCCATCCACAGAGTGGGAAAAAGATATTTTCAATGCATATATCCAACAAATAATCTGTACATACTGAATATGTAAAGAACTCCAACAAATCAATGAGTAAAAAGACAATAAAACCCACTAGGGGCAAAATACTTGAATATGCAAATGAATAATCAACCATGAAAACATGCTCAACTTCATTCATCATCACGGAAGTGCAAATTTTAACCACAACAAGCTATCAATACAAACCAGTCACAATGGCTAAAATGATAAAGGCAGATGATACCAAGTATTGGTGGGATGTGGAGCAAGCAGGACCCTCTTATTTGCTAACAGAAGAATAAATTGGTACAACCACTTCAAAAAATGTTTTGGGAGTTATCTACCAAAGCCCAGCATATTTATATGTACACCCATGATGAATACTTCCACTCCCAGATATAGCCCCCAAAAATACATACACATCCTCACCAAAATACATGCGCTAAATTTCTCATAGTAAAATAGAGCAATAATCCAAGACAGGAAGCTATCCAAATACCCAGTAGTAGAATGAACAAATTTGTCATAATACATTCACAACCACGAAATATTATACGGCACCAAGAATGGGTGATCAACTAAACACAGTGATATGGACGAACCTCTCAGACGGCATACTGAGTGAAAACAACCAGACAAAAAAAAGCACATACTCTATGATTTAATTTATAGAAATATAAATAGGCAAAACCAATCCAAACAGCAGTTACCCTTGATAGAGACAGAGCCTGGGAGGGAGTGTGAGAGAGATTCTGGTTTACTGTACGCTTTCTTTCTGCCTTTGGGTTGGTGTTGTCATGAACGTATTTGTTTTGTGACATTCATTGAACTGGATGCTCAGGAGCATTCTTGAATTGTATACAGCACTTGAATTACTTTTTAAAGTGTCCCATATTGGATGATAACATTCATAGCGAGCCTAGCCTGATGGAATGGCTTCAGGTCAATAGGGTTGGGGCCTGAAGAACAGTTATTCAAAGTCTACCCACAGGAGCCCTTCCTCTATTAGCCTCTGAAGGAGCCCAGAGAGAACGGAGGCGATTTCCTACTGACCCTCTCTAGCACAGCCATTCTCAATTCAGGCTGCACATAAGAATTATCTGGTGAGTTTTTTAAACTCCTGGCAATTAAATCAGTAACTTTTTAAGCTCCCCAGGTCATGCCAATGTGCCCAGGGCTGGGAACCACTACCTTAGACTCACCATAATGGACCTACTGATTTGGCACGGTTATTGTGATGGTGCTGATTGGTATTACCTGGACACCCTCAGTTCCCTCCTGACATTCATTCATTCATTTGCCATCTCGATAATATACATTATTTACTAGGTCTGTGTTAGGTGCTAGGTATTAGCCCAAGGTTATAAAAATAGATTGTAAGCCTCTGGGAGCGAAGACCATATCTTTTTAGTTCTATGCTATAATCTTAATGTCAAGCACTTGTACACATAATGGATCTCAGAAGAACTGTGGAGAAATTTTAGGGAAAGCAAAGGTGGAAAAAATATTTTAGACAAAAGAAGCAACATCGTGACAGTGTGGAGCCATTTCTTGTCATCAGAGTGAAATGACCATCTTCTACTCCCAGGGCACGAGGAGCCTCAACAGTTCCAGATTTGGAAACTGCAACTCCAAAATGAATAATAATAGTAGTTCTGTCATAAGCAACTAGATTTTGTCTTTTTTTCTCTCTTGTCATTTTATACTTAGTGCTTCGCACAGTACCTGACATCCTAGAATTGGTCAGTAAATATTTGTTGAATAAATTAATAATTGAACAAGTGAAAGAAAATACTCTCTCAGGAAAGGAAGGATAAATTAACATTTATTAAATAACAAATATACTCTGTCTGCATGCCAGGTTCCTCATGTTCTTGCACTGTTTAATAGTGACGGCACATTGTAAATGGAAGGCATGATTATCTTCATCTCAAAGCTTAAATAAAATATGAGGCCCAGAGAGTGTAAGGAATGTCCCAAGGTCACAGGGCTATTTGGCAGAGCCCAGATCCAAACCCTGATCTTTTGCAATTTGACGCCCCTGCTCTGGGCATCGCTCTCCACAGAGCAGCAGGACAGTGATGAGCCTGGGACATAATCCGTCTAGGCCCATCTGGCCCCCTGCTCTCCTCTGAGGCTGAGTGTCATCCCCGCATACCTCCCACGACCAAGCCTTGCTTCCTCTCATCACTCATACTTATAATTCAGCATCAAATTATCTTATTAACAACATGCTGATTAAGATATGATAGAAGTGCCACTATGGAATCAGAGGCATTTCCATGGAAACTAAGTGGCAACCCCCTCTCCCTAACCCTGCAGTTTTATTTGAGTCTCCTGAGGAGGCAAAAAATACAGCATTTTGAGAATAGCCAGTTCTTGTTGAAACATAAGCTCAGAAGTTGCCAGGAGTAAAGTGAAAAGAAAACCCCTTGGCACTTGCTGGATCTTCCCTTCCTCTCCCTTTTCCTCCCCCTCTTCATTCTCCTCCACTTCTTCTCCCTCTTCCTTCCCACTTCCTGGGCCCTCCCCTCTCTCATAAGCCTGTCTCCTCTGACCGTGAATCCAGAGCATATTATTGAAATCACAGCCCTCAGAAGTCACTTCCATCTGGCCAGAGGAGTGATGGGCTCCAAAGTTTTTACGGGAATTTTCAGCTTCTTACTTGTTAGATATCTACATGAAGTTCTTACTTGGAACTGTGGATTCAATCCATTGTCTGTGTTCTTTTGTGCTATATTCTCGCCTTACCTTTTGTATTTGTCTAGGTTCTCTAGAGGAAAACCGATAGAATAGATAAATTAGATAGACAATAGATAGGTAGATAGACAGATATCTCTATCACTGTCTCTCTCTCTATCACTGTCTATCTACCTATCTATCAAGAGAGAAACTTACTGTAAGGAATTGGCTCATGCGATAATGGAGGCTAAGAAGTTAGAGCTGAAGTTAGCAAGCTGGAGACCCAGGAGAGACAATGGTGTAAGTTCAAATCCATGTTCAAAAGTAGAAGACTGATGTCCCAGCTCAAAGACAGTCAGGTAGAGAAAAGAATTCTTGCTTACTCAGCCTTTTATTCTAGTCAGCCTTTCAAGAAATTAGATGAGTCCCATCCACACTGTGGAAGGTAATCTGCTTTACTCAGTCTACTGGTTCAAACATCAATCTCATCCAGAAACACTATCACAGACACACCCAGAAGTCATATTTAATCAAAGATCTGGGCATCCCATGGTCCAACCAAGTTGACACATAAAATTAACCATCCCAAGTTCCATTTTAGAAATTTAACCATTGTTCCCTTTAATAATCTTCTCACCTGTCTTCTGAGAGTGTGTTCATTGGCTTAAACCAGATTTTCTGATCTCTCTCTCTCTCTTGATCTCAGAGCCCAGACTCCCTGCAACTCCCCAGTTCTAGATTGTCACTAAGTCAAATCTGCAGACCATTTTCATTCCCTTTCTATCTGACTCACTGCAGGCCCCCAAGTAGGGATAGTTCTCCTCCCTCGGTATGTTAGAACAATGATTCTCAAAGTGTGTTCAGAACATAAGAGGTTCCGTAGAAATTGGTAGGAACGTGATAGGTACATAGTTTGGAAGAGGTGGATAAATGTGAGATAATCTGCAATATAGCTCCATGTCCTAATTGTTGATGGATAAATGTGAGATATTCTGCAAAATAGCTTCACGTCCAAAGTGTTGAGAAGCACCAAGTATCATATCCCTCTCTTGGATTTTTATGATTTATTTTATTTTAAATAATGCATATCACAGGGTAAGGGCTCTAAAAGGCATTTGTTTATTTCCTCAGTTAGTATCTATTGAGTGTCTAACACATATAAGGCACTGTTCTAAGCACAGGAAACATAGTTATGTGTGAAATATCCCCTGCTCTTGTGAAGCTTGAATTTTAACTAGGATAACAGGCAGTAAATAAATAAGTGCTATAAAAACAAATGAAACAGGCAAGGAGTTAAAACACTGGGGAGCATGCTATTCCATAAAGGGCAACCAGACAAAACATCTCTGAAAAACTGATCTTTGAACAAAGGTCTAAATGAAGACGGGGGCAACACATGGATATATTGTAAAGGAGCAACGCAGCAGCCCTGAAATGGGAGCTTGGTTCATATGTTTAAAAAGGAACAAAGGCTGTGGGTCTAGAGCTGGGTGGGAAGACAGGTGGAAGAGGTGACCAGTGAGGTAGCAAGAGGCCAGGTTATCTACTGTTTGAGAGGCCAGTGTAAGGATCATTGGAATTTATTCTGCGTGAGACAGGAAGTAGTTGAAGAGCCCTGAGAAGAGTGGCTAACATTTGAGAAGGATCACACAGTGTGGTTTACCACATTGCAGAGAGGCAAGAATGTGAGCAGGAGATGACTTTGGAGGTCACCATACTTGTCCAGAGGTGACATGATTGGGGGTAGAGATAAATGTGCAATAATGGAGGTGAGGAGAAGTGAGAAGATTCTTTTCTTTTTTTTCCCCACAATCCCAGTACATAGTTGTATATCCTAGGTGTAGGTCATTCTATTTCTTCTATATGGGATACTGCCACAGCATGGCTTGATGAGCAGGGCCATGTCCACCCTAGGATCCAAACCAGCAAACCCCAGGCCACTGAAGCAGAGCATGCGAACTTAATCACTCGGCCACGGGACTGGCCTCAAGAAAATTCTGAAAGTACTTCCTTCTCCTGTGAGAAGTTTGTTTAATTCCATACAATCCAGAGGCTCTTAAATTTATTTGACCGTTGGCCTTCTCCCCAACTGGCTCTCTACTCAATATTTTTTTGAGATAATAGTTCAAATTTAAATTAGTATTAAATTATTAGCCTCTGATTAGTAAATGTTATACAGTTTATCCTTATGTCTATTTCTATTTGAACTTTTCCTTTTGTGTTTCCTGTGTGTATGCAAGTGCCCCTAAGAGAGGTAACATACAAATCTAACACTAATAGCTTCTGTGGATTTATCTCCTTTCCATCTGTGAAAACCTATAAACGTGTGTTCCTCCTAACATGGATTTGAGGCCTCTGTATGAGTGGCTATGCTATTACTTCTGCCCAGTGTAAACATCTATCCATGTTCAACTTTCAGATTCCTTCATTGTCACTTCCTCTGTGAAACTCTTCCGTGTGAACACACACGAAGATGCAAGTGTTCCCTCCTGGATTGCAGACAGGCCCGAGCATGTCTCTATTCTAGCGTTGTTACCTTCCATCAGTATGCTCTGAATGTGTGGACAAACCTTCCCCATGCCCTATGGGCTTCTTGAGGCAGGGATTGTGTGCCTGACTGCATCTGCAGAACCTCTCACCGTACATCCACAAAGCGATGAGGAACAAATGCCTGATGAGTGACTGGATCTGGTGCTAAATACAAACACACGCATATATATATATATATATTCACCTATTGGAAGAAATGATCAAATCAACAGAGTTTTACAAGGCATGATGCATACTGTAAGAATTATAGTGTCGGCTGAGCATAGAAGGGCTTTTAGGCCATAGTAATTCATGCAATGGAAATCCTAGCAGGAGGAAGATCTAGAATGCAGGAAATGCCACAAGTTTTCAAAAGACAAGTGATTCAGAATGATTGGAAGTGCTATGGGGGGGGCGGTAATAAATAAAAGCAGAGGGTTAGATTAGAGTTTGAACTCTATCTAATGGGTACAATGGGTGCAGACTGAGGTACATTAACAAAAAGGTTATTTTGTCAAATGGTTGAATTCAGTTTATTTGGGCTTTCTCCCCAGTGTTGCCTACATTTGCCAGTGAGTCTGAAGTCAACGTTTTCTACAAGCAGCCCATGGAAAAGCATCAGAAGATAAATACATCAAAATAAAGGAGCAGAGCATGAGAGCCATGTGGTTAGGGAACATGAGATCTGTCTTGTAAAGATAATACAAACAAAGGGATTGATGAATTGGTGTGGCGATGTCGTTCAGTTGGTGGATGGGGTTGGACTGAATTCATGCTGGGAAATGTTATTTACATTCCCAAATTCCTCTCAGTTGGTTTACCTGAAGTTCTTGTGTTATTGTGGGGAAAAATTGATCCTGGATGCAAGTGACAAAAAGGGCAGCTACAATTTGTAGGAAGATAAATCATAATTATCTTTATCATAATTATCATCAGCATTCCTTTGCTCAGGCAATTAAACGTTTCACTTTTTTTTCTCTCTAGACCTAAAATTCAATACAACGATAGGAGTGAGCCTATGCATTGAGAGAACATTAAATATAATAAAAATGATTTCTATTCAAGTTAATATCTAATAGTTATAGCTAAGCTTCTTCTGTCTTACAAAAAATGCCTTTTGTGAATGGTATTTTCAGGTTATATTTCTCTCTTTTTTTAAGCAGCCTTATAAAGAAAATCTCTGCTTTATGTGGTCAATAATTTTTGAGGACATGGTGTATTCTATTGTTAATGTCTACCTGAAACATTCATTAAATAATTGAGCATCGGAAAAAAGCTTTATCTCCATATTGAACTAATGTGTTTTCTCTTTCTATAGGCTATGCATTAATCAAAACATTGACTGCTCTTTTGGTCTTGATATGTAGGAAACCCAGAACTAGATTTACTGCTAAAGTCACAATATTAATTTTTTAAGGATATTTTTTCCTTCCATTTCAATGCTATCTTTCCTTATGCCTGCTATTTTATCATATGCCACTTCAAATCAGCCTTGGAAATGGATGGAATATAAATGAATATATTAGCAAGCAACAGCATAAATAAATGGAAGACGAGAGAGTAATATGGAAATTGTAAGATCCGAAAGGGTAATTCTTCCTGTGTAAATTACAATCAGCAAATATAACCAGTGCCCCAGAAGTAATGCATTGTCCTAAAACAATGATTTGAAAACAGAAACAGAGATATTCGACAATTATTAAGAGGTGAGGGAAATGGGAGATGCATTAATAATTTATGTGAAGAAACACTGGAAATTATTAAGATGCCACAATTTCCTAATATCACTGGCTCCATACAAAAAAGTTGATAATGCTGCATTTTGACCAATGAGGAAACAGACACTGCTCTACATGAAATGAAATTTGCAACCATTTTGCAAAGCAATTTAGCAATATCTGTCAACATTTCACATGCATATATTTCTGACTCAGCCACTTTTAGAAATCTGTACACTGCATTCACTTACTTAAGTGTACAAAGATATCATACAAGCATGTTTACGGAAGTATCTGCTGTAATAGTAAAGTTCTAGGAAAAATCTTTTAAAGTATTCATCAATAGTGGACCAAATAAATAATGGAATTGTATGCAGCCAGCAGAAAGAATGGAGCAGGTCTTGGTGCAAAAGTATGGGAATTTGTTTAAAATATATAATTTAAATGTTGCAGAATATATGTTTACTTTTTTTGATTTTTGGTTTTTTTGAGGAAGATTAGCCCTGAGCTAACATCTGCTGCCAATCCTCCTCTTTTTGCTGAGGATCCCACCTAGAATGGCTCTTGTCCGTTTCTTACACAAGTTATACAATTATTACAATAACTATAACAAAAACTAGTTTTAGAAAAGAGCTTATAAAAAGTAAATGCACTCTAAAATACCGAAAGGAACTGCATCATACTGCTTCTTCAATAAAGTCCAGAGTAGAAAGAGTTGATTCATCATGAGATTCACCAACCCGTAGATTTATATGAGCTAAGAATGTTATTGCAAAACAGGAGAAAGGAGTTTACTCTGGTCCCGATACCAGGCACAAGAACATCAGGAAGAAACAACTTTTTAAAAAGACGGACTATATTTTCTGTTGTTCAGAGTGAAGGCAGTCTTGTCAATGAAAGACTGATGCTAGCAATGGTGCTAAAAATGCCTGAGACTAGATATTTTGTCTGAACGAAAGCACAGAGCACAAACCTGGGAGAAACCTCAAATCTCCCTCATTAAGTCTCTTTCTCTTTCTTTTGCATTCTCTCTCTCTCTCCCCTGCCCCAACCTCTTCCTCCTCCTTTTTTCTTTCCTCCCCTAACCCCGTGGCCCCAATTTATATTTCAAACTCTTGCAGTTTTACCACTGTACAGGGCTTGAAATATTTAACACCCTCTTTTTTTATAGATGAGAAAAACAAAATCTATAGAAAAAAGAAATAATTTAGCCTGTACAAACAAGTAATTGATAGATTATCGTTGCCTACCAAGTGCCTACTGACAACTTATGTATGTATCAAGATAGGGATGTGTGTGTGTGTGTGTGTGTGTGTGTGTGTGTGTGTATTTCACTGATTGAAACATGTGGCAATTTTCCAGTATCTGGGAATTAGCTGAGGGTGCATTACCCATCCTCATCCTTTCTTCAGTCTCAATAAAGGTAAAGGTTTAGAATTCCTATATAGCAGTTATTCAAAGGAAGTTGCCTACCTCAAATTAATCAATATATTCCACAGACGAAGGGCTTTGAAAGCAGATAAACATGACATCCAAACTCAATTCCTTCACTTATTTACCCCTAAAGACTCAATTCTCCCAACACTCAAATGAGGACAGTGACCTCCAACATGTAGAGTGGTTGAGTTGATTAATGAAATAGACTGTTTTAAAGCCCCAGCTGAGTTTATGCACTTATCCTGAGATTCTTAACCTAGAAACCAAAAAGCCCCTGGGAGAGCCTTTGAGGGTCCTTAGATGAACTTCAGGCATGCTGAAACCCTCTCATAGTGTGAATGTTTTTCTACATGTAAGCATTCTTTTATTTGGGAAAAAGTCCCTAAGTTTTATTAGATTGTCTCAAAGTTGTCTGTGTTCCCTCTTATTTTAAGAAACCTGACTTAAATAGAGGCTGTAATTGTTGGTGTTAATAACAATAACTGCAACCATAATAATGTTACTAATATTTCATACAAACAAATGATATTATTGTGATTACCAATACCATGTTACTAATGTTTAATTCCTTGAACATGAGCCCAAATTGGTGGATGCATCACATTTAAATCATTGAGCCTTCACCTTTACCAGGTAGAATGTTCCAATTTCTTCTTATTACATGAGCCCTTGAGGGCTTATTTCACTCTTATCCACAAAGAGGAACTTATTTCCCCCAGAAAGGCAGGCTAATGAGGTCTGCTTAGCTTGCAGCTGAAGCAATTTATGTGGTCTCTTCATTCACGGGGATGTCTGTTTAATTCAATAGAATCCTGCCCATGGTACACACAGAAGACACCATGACCCACATCCACTCCACATCCATTTATTACCCTAGTGCCTCTGACATACACAAACAAACCATGTTTTACAAACTGCTTAGAGATTTGATTAAGTCGCATCATGCATTTTGTTGTAACGAGAACGGTGATTTAAAATCATTAGGCCTAAAATTTAGGCCTCCGTGTGCTTTGAAGTCAAGGGGAACAATTTGTCAGCTTGTTGCTCTTTTGCTTTGAAAGCTAGTTAACTGATCAATCTAATGTCAAAAGAGCAGAGACAAATAGGAGACATTTTGCTATGTGGAAAACGGTCCACGAAGATAAATCCAACATTCTGCTTCACTTCGTCTGCAGTTATCTTTGCAGTAATTGCTTTGGAGCACTCAAGGTGCTCTTTGCATAAAGGAAGTGTTGGAAGTTTTAAATCATCCCCATAGACTAGGAGTTTCTTTCTTTGTTCCAGTTTTGGGTGGGGAGGGCCTTCATTGCTCACTTGAAATGCACACTTGGCAATGAACAAAGGTTGTCATTCTTGACTAGTTGTTTACGGCATAATCAATTCACACGTTTCTGGAATTTCCTGACATGTTTGCAAAGTAAATCTATTCCGTAGTGAATTTATTTGATTTTTGCGATGAACATAATGTTGAAACTGGATCTGGAGGCAAAGCTTCCCCATGAATAGATTTGGTTGTACCAGCTGTTCTAGTTATCTACTGCGGCATAAAAAACGACTCCCAAACTAATTGGCTTCAAACAGCAGCTATATGATGATATTTCGTAAGTTTGTGGACTGGGAATTGACACTGAGTAGCAACAGCAAAGGTCACTTGTTGGTATTCAGGGGGCAGATGGACTGTAGGATCCAATAGATCTTCACTCTTGTGTCTGGTGCTTGGGGGAGGTGGGTGGCAGGGGTGACAGGAAGGCTGAGCTCAGCTGGGACTGTCAACCAGAGCATCTACATGTGGCCTCTCCAGCAGGCAGTATAAGGAAGTCAAACTTCTTAGGTGGGAGCTCCGGGCTCTTAGAGTTCCCAACGCCCTGCTGGAAGCTTCAACTCTTCTTAGAACCTAGTGTCGAAGTTCCAGAACATCCCTCGCTACTGGTTAAGCAAGCAGCTAACGTCCCCTCAGACTTAAAGTGAGGGAACCTAGAGTTCACCTCATAAAGGGAGGAGAAACGAGGTGTCTACATCCATCTTTAATTGACCACACCTGCACTTCTTGATTCTTTACAAGCTCCGTTAACAAATCATTTCACAGCCATCACCCCAGCTTCTATGATAGGTGCTAGAATTTTCAGCAGGGCGGGTGGTCAGGAGAGAAGAGAGATGATTGATTAGACAGCCGTTATCCTGATGGCCCACGTAGGAACTTGCTTTTGCTAACTCCGAGCAATGCTGAGAGGAAAATCAGCACGGAAATGTCTTGCCTAAAAAATAGACTCGAAACTTTTTTGAGGTAAATTTAGCTTTTTTTCTCCCCCCTTTGACATCCCCTCCTCCATTTTTAGACCGAGATATTGCCTTGGAAAATGAAGATTTTTTTTCCACGGCTCTGTAAACAGAAAATGCTGGTGATTTTTACTGATTTTGAAGGCAATCTTTTTTCAAACTGTTCATCTAACTTTGATTTTAGATTTCAAGTCGTCTGTCTGTCCATCATCCTAAGAGACAGGGGGTATATTTGACAGAGCAGTGGACACAGAACAGGTACTCTACAAAGAAACTCTAAATCCATCAACACTTTATTGAGAAACTGTTAGGCACTCTATGCAAATAGGAAGAGAAAATGAGAACAAACAACACACAATCTCGACTCTTTTGTTGTTTGTTTTAGTTTGTTGATAAATATAAAGTATGTGTAAATATATTGCAAAGTGAAAAAATTTATTTTTGTTTTAAGAGGAATTTGAATGATTTAAATTGAAATTGCATTTCTACTTATTTTTATTTTTGTTTTTAGAGGAATTTCAGTGATTTATCTTGTAATTGCATTTCTACAACAGGACATCAGGACAACGTTGGATAGTTCTTACAGCTTCTATTTCCTGTCTCTGACATGAGAGTAACAACCGGTAGAATTATTGTCAGTCTTAAGTGACAAAAGTGGTGCTAAGCTTTGCTTCTCAACCCATCTTTCATGTGCTTAAAAATCACCTGGAATCTTATGCAAAGGCACTGTGGTCCAAAGGAGGGCATGTGATTCCACATTTCTAAAACGCTCCCTATTGTGGCAGCTTGAATAACCAGGCTGCAGAGTATCTAATATTAATACACACTCAAAAAGGTTGGTTCCTAAGGGGCTGGCCTGGTGGTGCAGCAGTTAAGTTCGCACGTTCTGCTTCGGCAGCCTGGGGTTCACCCATTCAGATCCCATGTGCGGACATGGCACTGCTTGGAAAGCCATGCTGTGGCAGGCGTCCCACATATAAAGTAGAGGAAGATGGGCACAGATGTTAGCTCAGGGCCAGTCTTCCTCAGCAAAAAGAGGAGGATTGGCAGCAGATGTTGGCTCAGGGCTAATCTTCCTTAAAAAAAAAAAATGTTGGTTCCTGGTCTCTGCTCCTTCCATCTTCCCATTAGAAATTTCCAGGAGACATAAATGCATTTTTGTATTTGTTCCCAGTCTCCAGTTTGATGGTTTCTCAGTTGTGCTCCTTATTTAAAATATTGAGGCTCCTGCACTTTGTTTAACTCTGCTTGACAATCAGTGATTTGTGATTCTCCTGTTTCCTGAGCATGTTTATAAAATAATGACCTTGGGACGCAGACAGCAGACTTTCTGTGGAAGTAGAATGAACGGCCATTTTATCCTCAGGGTTTTTTTTTTTTTTCTTTTTTTTTTCTTTGTCTTCATATGCTAATAGAATCCGCATCCCCGTTTGCCATTTTAATGTTTCTTAGGAAGCTTTATCTCAGAATTTCCTATGGTTTTTATGCTCATTAGTCTTCTAGGTGAACCAGATTCCTTGCTACAATACCAAGAGGTTTCTCAACAGACTTTCTTGGCTCCTTGTTGAGTCTTTTGAAAGACTTTATTATAACAAAGTTGACTTGGAGCCGGAGGAGGCAGAACTCCAGTGCTGGGCTTTCTCTTGAGTTTTATGGATTTTTCTCAGAAGTCTGATGCCAGTTTAATGAAGTTTTATAGCTATTAATACTCCACCACTCTAGCTGCTCTAAGAAATAGATAACTAAACAATAACTTGAAATAGGTAAATTCATGATGAAGTCACACTAAAAACTAATGCCTCTTGGTCATAGTTCATAATTTCTAAACGCACATCATTCAGAGTGATTGCTAGCTTCAGCCTTGTAACTCTTTCAAGGAGAAAGGCTATGAACTTAAATCACTACATTAAGCTGACAGTGAACTCATATTTTCTGAGCTAAAGATATATTTTTATGGCCACACAGTGGACCCTGTTTATCACTCATCATAAACCATAGGAAACCATTTTTGTTTTAAATTAGGTACTCAGGCTTTTGTCCTGTAATCTGTTTCTTTATTTCCTCTTTTCCCTTTTGTTGGTCCATTTTCAACAGCTCCCAATTGTCTTTCATTTCCTGAAAATGACTCATATTTTCTATCTTAGCTTCTTTAAAGGTATTTCATCCTAGTTGAGGTCACCTTAATTTACACCTTAAATTACAGTTCCAAAGCCAACTTCAATGCTGCTGATATTGAATAACCCTGCTAAAGAGTCCAATTTTAAAATAAGGAACAGTCTTATCCTAAAATGCCAGACATAAGAAACGCATGAATTTTGCATATCTCCTTAGTACTTTTACTTATTGAATTACAGTTTCTCCCCTTTCTTTGAGCCACTTAGTCAATTACAATTCATTTTACTGCCTGGTCTGCTTCTAGAGGCTGTCCCTTCTTAAAGACCATAAGTAAGTCACTTTTTCCCAGACCAGGCAATAGCCCCAAATCATTTGAAAGTTAAAGGACTGTGGAATTCGGGGCTTAATGGTTTTAAAGCCATCTTAATTATATTTATTAAAATGGAAGGTCTTATCAAAGTAGATGTCTTCCTTCCTCTCTCTCTCTCTTACTCTCTCTCTCTCAACCCCCTTCTCTGCTGGCCCATCCATCTTCCTCCTACTCACCAAGGCCCCTATTTTTGTTGGCTGAGTTTGCACAGCTGGATCAGGGATATGCACCAGGCAGGGCAGCTGCCACAGCCCCATCAACAGAGAACGGAGAGGAAAGATATGGGCCCAGAGTTCTCCTTGATGAAAAACGTTGCACCTTTAATTCACGTGGAATTTTTAAAATGCACTTGCCTGGCTATAAACAGCAAAAATTAAAAAAGAGCAAATACATTATACTTAAAATGATGTTTTTCTCATAATTTCCAGGGCAAATAAAAGAACTTTTTGGCTCCACACCTTCTTACATAAATGAATAAGGAAAGTGGGCCTATTCCTGGGCATCACAGGAGATAGAAATCTGCGTAGTTTGCTTCTGTGTGCTCTTGAAAGGTGGATTTTTCTCTTTTCTCCTTTGTTTCCTCCCTCGGGTGTATTTGCCTTTCTGTTGCTCTTATCTGTTTACATTCTAGTCTCATCTTTCTAGACTTGAACTGTTTAACACAGTGGCTATTAGCCAAGTGTTGCAACTGAGCATTAGAACTGTGGCTGGTCCAAATTGAGATGCGGGTACTGGATCCACATCTGGATAAAAGACAGTACAGAAAAACAGGATGCAAAATATCTTAATGACTCATATTAATTATAAGTTGAGATACCATTTTGGATATATTGGGTTAATTCAAATACATTGGAATTATTATCTGTTTCCTTTTACCTTCCTAGAAATTTTTAAATTACGTATGTGGCTCTCGTTTAAAGCTTACATTTCATCTCTATCAGAGCTATTCTAGGTCAGAAGTCCCTCAAACGTAGGAATTGAGTTTTATTCCTTTCCATATAACCGGTGAGTAGATCAGAAGGCACTTATGGTTATTAAATGACTCAATGGAAAAGTGAATATATTATTTATTCCAATTTATACTTCGTTCCTAAATATAGCTGCATGCTTCAGATTCCATACATGTGTGAAAACCATTTTCTATGTCCTAGCTCAGGTTCCAAACTTCTGGACTCTGGTATTGCTGAATGGGTTGCAAATAAGCCAAAAGATTGATTCTGTCAGCCCTAGGGGTTGCCAGATGGGATATGGAGCTGTCTGGGCCCCCTAGTCCATTGCTTTCCACTGCAAGCAACCTCATCCATGTAAGCCAGAGTATCCGTGTAAGCCATTGTGCAAACATGATTGTGTTCTCTGTTTATTATAATACAAAAATGAATAGGAAATGCTGCCTAAAGTGTATATGATGAACTTCTATATTTAGAAGAAACAAGTCAAAATTAATTTAATTACGAAGACTACTACAAGCTTTTTTTTCTTCTTTTTTTCTTTAAACCATTAGAATTTGTGAATATCAGTCTGGGGGTTAATCTCACTTTAGAGTGCTATATAGGAACTTGAGGATTATTTCAAATTGGTGTAAAGTTTCCTTTCAAACCTTTCTAAATATGGCAGGTGTAAATAGTATTATTTCCTTGGACTGTATCATCCCTCTGGTTTAAGTGAACACGTCCTAGGCAATGGAGATCCAGTTTATTGGGTGTTATGAGACAGCACAGTGTTAGAACTTTGGATATAATCCTCATGCCAACCTGATGGGGCTAGTATTGTTAGACTAATTTGGCAGTAGAGGAAATTAAGTTTTGCCCATATTCACACGTCTATTCTGTTATATTTTGGGGCATTGAATCTCAGTCTGTGTGTGTCTAATGCCTTTACCACATTTCCTCAGCGTGCTTTTTAGGGGAACACAAGCAAACTACAAGAATACAAATTTGAGTATGTCCTCCCTGTAGTTTCTCTTCTCTTTTGATTTCCTTGCCTTGGAGATTTGGTAAGACAGAAAACAGTTGCTCAAATCCAGTGTCTATTCCTAAACACTGAAAAGAAAGTGCTATGTGTTTTAAAGGGAAAGCAAGGAAGAAAGGGAGCAGAGATTACCAAAGTCAGGAGACAGGACTGACCGCCAAGGGTCCTGGGCTTCTGTGGGCTACTCCTGCCTCACGGTGGATAAGGAGGAAGCAGAATGCCAGACCTGAAAGAAACACACTGTTCTCTCAGGCAGAGAAAAGAGCGTGGCATAGATGCCATTGCCCATGGGGTTCTCTCCAATGCTGTGTATGATATTGTGATCTATAATAGAAAATATATCTTTGGTCTTTGTCCCATTACTAGTGCACAGAGCTCCTCAAACCCTGGGACTTTCCTAAGAGATAAGAGCAACAAAGGTGTCTTCTGTCATGTTGCTGAGGTTTAATTAAACATTTTGGACCCCATCTAAGGATGGGGGCTGGTTGCCAAGAGAACCAACCATGTGTTTGGAGGGGTGGAACTTTCAGTCCCACTCCCCTGACCTCTGGGGAGGAGAGAGTGGCTGGAGGTTGAACCAATCCCTAATGCCAATGATTTCATCAATCATGCCTGGGTAATGAAGCCTCCTTAAGAGACAAAGGACTGGGTTCAGAGAGCTTCCGGGTTGGTGAACACGTGGACATGGGAGGATTTTGGAAAGGACATAGAAGCTCTGCGCCCTTCCCCATACCTTGCTCTATGCATCTCTCCCATCTGGCTCTTCCTGAGTTATATCCTTTTGTAATGAACCAGTACTCTAGTAAGTAAAATGTTCTCTGAGTTCTCTGAGCTGCTCTAGCAAATTGATTGAACCCAAGGAGGGGATCTTTGGAACCTCCGATCTACAGCTCGTCACTCAGAAGCACAGGCAACAACCTGAGCTTGTGATTGGCATCTGAAGTGGGGGCCAAGAGGAACACAGTCTTGTAGAACAGATCCTTTACCTTCGAGATCTGGCTCTACCTCCAGGTAGATAGTGTCAGAATTGTGTTGAATTGTAGCACACCCAGCTGATGCCCGAGATGGTGGGGGAAAACCCACACACATTGGAATTGGTGTCAGAATTATACTAGGATATGACAGGGCACTGGTGGGAATAGAGAAGAGACAGGGCTTACAAAAACACGTCCTTTATCTCACAAAAGCTTTCATGCCTCCCAGTCGCCTTTTGCACTAACTTCAAAGCCCATCTAGGACCAGTCTGAGAGAGTGGATTAAGGATAGTAATGGGATCCAGATGACTCGAGCATCTAGTCTTCCACCGTGTAGGCTCCACAGCTTGGTTAACGGGCCCCACGGTTGACATTCTAGCAGAACTCTGTGGGATGCTTGCTCTATCTCTGAGAGAACAATATTTCCTCTTTGGAAGCAAAGATATACAAGGAGGATGAGTTTTTCCATTTTCAGGAAATTCAGTCCTTTTCACCTACGTCTCTCTTTGTGCCCTCTAGCCTACCTGCAGGGCTTTCTACTGTTTATCAACCTTAATCAACATGAGTGACAGAAAACCTGATAATAGACAAGAGCTGATACTGCTGGTGGGGGTGACCTCTTTTGAAATGTCAGGCCTGAAGAAGCTGTATTTACATTTCTTTGGATCTGGCTTTTACAAGATTTTCATCTTGCACATAGGAGGGATGAAAGTTAAAGTTATTTTAGCATCCATCCAAAACTGCATCTTTGGACAGCATCGCGAACTCTCCCTGCGTCTCCTCCCAGCTGAGAACTCCTGTGTCAGGAGCAGTAGCCACCAGTACAGCAGCTGCTATAAGCATCTTGTGTCTTCCATCTTGGAAATATTAAAATCCATTAAAAAACAAACGAGGACACAAAGGTGCGTTTTAATTAGTTACTGTGCTGTAATACAAACCACAGGTAGGATTCTAGGTCAGAAGAGCTAGGTCCGAGCCCTGCTCTGTTATTTTTCTGGGTTACCTTGGGAAAGCCCCCTAATCTTGCTAAGGATATTTCATGGTGGCTATAAAAGAAAAAAAACTCATTGTTTCAGTGAGAACTGAATGATTACCAGATGAATGGATGTCAGCCATGGTGCTCGCACAAAACTTGGCACTTATTGAGTCCTTCAGAAACCTTACGGGGGCCGGCCCAGTGGCACAGTGGTTAAGTTCACGCATTCCGCTTTTGCAGCTGGGGGTTCGCCCGTTCGGATCTCGGGTGCAGGCATGGCACCACTCATCAACCCATGCTGAGGCAGGCATCTCATATAAAGTAGAGGAAGATGGGCACAGATGTTAGCTCAGGGCCAGTCTTCCTCAGCAAAAAAGAGGAAGATTGGTGGCAGATGTTAGCTCAGGGCTAATCTTCCTCAAAAAAAAAATTAAAAAAAGAAAAAAGAAACCTTAAATTTCCCCCACTCCCTCATTTTCTCCTTACCTTAATTGGGACCCTTTGATCAGAAGAAAGAAAAATTATCCTGGAAGAAACTAGATCACTTAAGCATGTTCAGGCCAAAGTATGATGAAGTAATGTGCTCGAGCTGGCTACTGAGATTTAATACCTAGCTTCTCAAAGTGTGGTGCTTGGCCACAGCAGCATTGAAACTTGTTAGAAATAACAGAATCTCAGGATTCACTCTAGACCTGCTTAATCAGAATCAACATTTAAACAAGACCACTTGTGATTCCTACGCACAGTAATGTTTGAGGAGTCCTGTTTAGGGGCTGGCCTGGTGGCACAGCCGTTAAGTGCGCACGTTCCTCTTCAGCAGCCTGGGGTCCGCAGGTTGGGATCCTGGGTGTGGACATGGCACCGCTTGGCAAGCCATGCTATCATAGGCGTCCCACGTATAAAATAGAGGAAGATGGGCGTGGATGTTAGCTCAGGGCCAGTCTTCCTCAGCAAAAAGAGGAGGATTGGCAGCAGATGTTAGCTCAGGGCTAATCTTCCTCAAAAAAAAAAAGCTCTGTTTAATGGAAAGAGCACTAATTTATTTAGGAGTCAGGAGATTTTCTAGACTGTTCTTACAAACAAGTAGACTCTAAATTCTTGGTTTTCTTTCCTCTTCTTTAAAGCCGGTATGTTTTCATCTGCTGTCTCTGGAAAGGTCAGATATGATCCGGAAGAGCAAAAGCAAACTCTCGCTTTCACTGCGCATTAAAACAAGATGCATATAATGCTTTTTGGATGCAAATACGTTTAGACGCAACTGTGAAAACTAAACCAAACACACACACACACACACACACACTTCTAATGGTCCCTTGCTGTGTCACACAAGCAAAATGAGAAAGCAGCAAACCTCACTCCCTCGGACACTTCCTGTAACATTTATCACTTTGCAGATGTGTTTCTCCAATTTCTTGCCCAAGAGAAAAGTACTTGTAATTCTGTGAAGCTGTCCTTTATGCAACACAGCAAGGGCAAAGAGGGAGAAGAAAGGGCATTGGGCTTAGCTGGTGTATGAGACACTGGGTTGAATCGGTACTCAAGTCATGTAATTGGGACCTATTTGCAAACGCCACTGCTATTTGGGGATGGGTGTTATTGTAGAGGACACTTTTGAAAACGGGTCCCCAGAGGCCAGGCTTTTATCATCTTAGGATTTGAGACGTTATTTTGCTTCTCATCTTTTCTTATTCAATTCACTTTCATTCTTCTTTCTTTCAGGGTCTACATAATATATTTCCCTCTGTGGTCAAAATAGCCGCACTCCTCCTAATTTAAAGATGTTTCATCATTAAAAATTATATTAAACAGTTGACTAGCCTCACGGAAGACGTATTTTCCACTTTCTGCTGCAGTCAGCATGGTTGACTTGGAATCTATTTAAAGCTATTTCCATAAACCTGGAGTCATTTGATACCTTTTCATAGTCTTGCTAACCAACTAACTACCTATTTTTAAGAGCTAATAAAATTGACCTGATTTTGGCTAAAAGAGAGAAACACAGTTTAAATTCTGCAGAACCGAGAAATTATAGAAACAGAGTTTATTGGGTGAAAGCAATAAAATTGCAAATGCAAATATTTAGGAATGTTAGACTATTGATGTGGGATTTTGAAAGGAAATTGGGGCCACAAGATGGGAGCAGCCACTCCCCCTACCCAAGGCAATCTTCACAGTTGCATTTCAGCCAAACCCGCTTGTGACTCACATTGGCATTTTTTTTCTGAAGTAAAACATATTATTATTAATGTTATTTTGCTCTTTGTTAAAGTAACCTGTTCTCAGTAGAGAAAACTGAGAAAACACCTAAAATCTATGAAGAAGGAAAAAAAAGTTTTTCTTTAATTAGAGGCAACATTGATGTCTCTAACATGTTCCTCTTATGTACCTGTCACTTGAATACATTATATGTTTCCACTGGTTACAAATGCTAATTTATGGAATTAAATGTAACAAATTGGTGGGAAATGCAGTGTCACACCAACATCTTCCTCCCTGGGTTACCTCAGGGTCTCTTAGGCAGTTTAAGAGGGTGGCCTGATTTATCTTGGGAAGGATGAGTCCTGATGTTTTCTCTCCCTATTGACTCCACTGCTATCGTTGGTCCGCCTTACAAAATGGCATTGGGTACACAGCAAAGGGGATGCTGTGACAGAGAGAAATGAGGCTCAACTTTAGACGAAGCGGTAGGGTCATTTATCTTACAGGTAGTAAATGTTAACCGAGGCCTGGAAGATGATACAGCCCCCAAAATGCAGACTCTTGACAACAATACTGGGAACATGCTTCTTCAATACTTGAGTGTTTAAACCAAGAAAATGGAGACCTGCACATACCCCAGACCCCCTTGAGAAGTGTGCAGGGATGGTTGTGGCTCAGAAGAGGATCCTTCTGTCCAGGAAGGTAGATCTCAACCCTGACTTCCAGGGACCTTTAAAATATTGACACCTGGTCCCACCGCATAGCCAATTATGTCAGAAAACCTAGGGGTAGAGAAAGACTGGGCGCCAGCGTTTTTCAAAGTTCTCCAGATGAAGCTCATATGCAATGAGGGCGGAGAAGCACTTCTGCAGGGTTTCACCAGCCAGTGGAATGCTCAAGACAGTAAGCAAATCAGTGAGTAAAGAGTCATATGGAATAACAGATATGTTTATCAGATTCTGTGAGGAGAAAAAGAAAAATAATTTTCTTGTCCAGCTTTCTGTATTTTATGGAAGATGAAAATGAGGACATGCTAGAGTAAATAAACTTGGGCAAGATCCTCCAAAATTAAGACCATATGGAATTTATTTTTTTTGCTGAGGAAGATTAGCCCTGAGCTAACATCTGTGCCAATCTGCCTCTACTTTGTATGTGGGATGCCGCCACAGTGTGGCTTGATGAGCAGTGTGTAGGTCTGCACCTGGGATCCAAACCTGCGAATCCAGGGCCGCCAAAGTGGAGTGCACGAACTTAACCACTACACCACCGGGCCAGCCGTATTTGTATACTTTTCTCTCACAAATAATAATAATAACAATAATCTTAAAGCAAAGCCAAAAACAGGCATTTCCACTCATCATAGCCAGAAACCATAGAAGACGTACTATTTGTATCTTGATGAAACTCAAATTGGTGAGTTCCTCATCTCATGAGGATTTTGCCCCAAAATGTTTCCAATATACAAATTAAATATGAACAACACTCAAAAAAATAGGAAAAAAAAAAAACCCCCGCAATATCACATCCCTAATTTCCTCACTTTGACAGGTTCTATGACAGTTTCTATCTTTCCATATTTCATTTGAGCCTTTCTCTCATTCCATGCACATTTTGCATAGTTGTATTCATAATCTGGGTATAATTTTGATTTCTTTTTTGCCTAAAATACTAAAATATGTTATAAATATTTTCAGCCTTGCCACATAATTTGTCACGGCAGCACTGGGAAACTAATAAACCTGTTAAAAGTTTTGTGCTTTCTCATGCAACCATTGACATGCATTAAATAAGACACAATATGTTCATATTGCAAAGATAACTCTGGATGGAATACCAGTGTGGAAGTAGAAAGATGAGAGGTCTGAGGGCAGAGAAATTGCCTTCATTCATTAATTCATGTATTCTTTCCTTTATTCATTCTCCAAATAGTTGTCATGTGCTAATTAACTATGCACATGGCACTGTGCCTAGGTCTAAGAGTACAGAACAAAATCGACTCTGTGCTCATGAAACTTGGAATTTAGTGAGGAGATTGACAAGAAAAAAGAGTGAATGAATAATGACAAAACATGTGCACTGCCAAGAAGAAAATGAAGAGTGAGGGATGGGAATGGGGAAGCAGGTGGTTTGGTGTGGGCATGGTGTTAGAGAAGTCCCTGCTGAAGTGAGGACCCGTATGCCAAGATCTCAAGGATGAGGAATGGCCAATGTGGGAAGGAAAGCTCCCTCCTGTCAGAGGGAAGAGGGGGCTCAATGGAGGTCTTGAAGCTGGAAAGAGAATAGAAATAGGGCAGAGTGGCCCAGGCCTCGCGAGGGAAGAAGAGTGGCAGCACATGAGCCTGAAGACCAGTGAGGGCCAGACTCTGTTGCAGCTTGTGGGCCACAATTAAGAGCATAGGATTTATTCCAGATAAAATAAGAAGCTAGTGGAGGCCTTTATGCAGAAGAATAACAGTGCGGTTTGCATTTTGTAATGATCCCGCTGTCTTCAGGGTGCAGAAAAAGAAAGAGTCCAAATGAGGTGATTGGCGAGGATGCTAGGATAGTCTTCCAATGAGACTTGTTGTGGCTTAAAACTAAGTCGATGGAAGTGGAAACGGAGAGAGTTGATAAGACCCAAGATATATTTTGGAAGCAGAACTAACAGTGTCTTAAGAATGTAAGCCATAGGTCAGGTGCAAGAGGGTCATGGTTAATGGGTCCTGTCAAATGGCTTTTCAATTACACTGAAACCACCACATTTTAAGTGTAGATGTTTCACAGTAACATTGCCCTTGTTTCTACTAATATATATAGATTATGCATTTAATGGCTTTATTATACATTTCTATGATTACCTGAACAGAATATAGCTGTTAAATCTAAATGGATTTCCCTTCATGTGAATTTTACCTTTCCTTTCTATTTCTATTGGAGATTTGATTTTTTTCCTCATCAAGTTTTATAAGTTAGTTCCTCATCAGATATAAAACTCATCATGTCAGTTGTATTTGGTGTCAATGTTTTTTCTTGCTTTTCATTTTTAACTTTTTGTCATATTATTGTCCCATACATGAATGCTTAAAATTTGTACAGTATTGACTTCATCTCTTTCTTTTTGATTTTACCTATGGGTTTAAAGTTTAGGAAGTTGTTACACATCACGAGATCTGACTAGTTCTATTTTATTCATTTATTGTTTGTTTTGACTTATTCTGTAAGATGTGGCTAAAAATTGTTTTATTCTTCAATAGCTACCCAGTTTTCCCACATCATTTGTTAAATGGTTATTCTCTTCCCCATTACTATGAAAAACTATTCCATCATACATTAAATTTCATATATGTCATCAGATATTTTTCTTGGACTTCTGTTCTGTTCCTTTGGTCTAGATTCCTATGTCTATTGAAGAGGGAAGCAGACCCCTAATCTTTATTGCTATCAGCAAAGTCTTTCTGCTGCATATTTCTTCATCAAAATAATATTTGATAGACATATTTGTTGATTCTTCTAGGAGAGTAGCCTCTTATATTTTTGGTTATTATTTAGTTAAATGTATAAGTATTTGAATATTATGTGTATGCATTTAATAAATTTTATATTAAAGATTGCAGATTTTAAACTCCTTGGGGACCCACCTGCATTTCTCTCACTGAATCCCTAGCATTCAGCATAGAATATGGTACCTCTTAAGGGCACAAAAATATTTTATGAATGAATAAATGAATCAATACATTTTGGTAAGCCACACCTATATCTCAAACTTAACCTGGAAAAGTAATCTTTATATTGTTTAGTTTTCCCATGCAGAAACATAGAGCATTTCCCTTTTATGCAACCCTACTTTTATATACCTTATTTGCAAATATAGGTCACAAATATTTTGTGTTAGTTTGACTGTAAAATGATTTTGTTTTCAGTATTGAGAATGGGATTTAACTTTTTGTTTTTATCGTCTAATAGATTGCTGCTCTTTATAGAAAAGCAATTGATTTTATTTATATTGTAGTCAGACAATATAATAAACATTTACTGATTCAAGTGATATTTTACTAAAACCTAAGACAGCTTTTATCATAAGACATACCATTGATTTAATAACAACTTAAAATACAACCATGTTAAATAGACACATGATAGTAAGACATTTCAATTTCAGATTTTTTTAAAATGAGGCCTAATATTAACGTCATTTAGTAGTTTTTATTTAACCGTTAGCATTGTGAGTAAACAATCTTCAAGACGTGACATCTGTAATGCATGATATTTTCTTTCTTTTTCACTATATTTTTGTGTTGTATTTTATGAGATCGACCAACATTTCAAAAAGTGATACACTGTTTCCCTTATTAGGAAAGCCAAAAATGCTACTTTTCTTGTTCAGCACATGTCCACTGAGTCCCCACCATGGAGACACAGCAGGCAAAAAGTGCTCACAACTGAGCATGGGGTGGCGGGACACCTGAAGACCTGGCACTGAGAGCAGAGCCGTCCAGGTCGTTACTTCTGGGTTAATTTAACTGGGGTAATCCCAGTGCCCGACTCCATTAAAACTGAGAAGTGGTTTTTCACTTTGGCTGTTGGTGAGAATCAGCTGGACTCTTCTCTCAGAGATTCTGGTTTATTCGTTCCAAGAGGGGCCCCCTCATAGGCATGTTCTCCACGCCGATCAGGTGTTAGAAAACAACGTCAGAGCTGGGTTCCATGTTGCTGCTGGATGTGCCGTGCTGGTGGAGATGTGTAAGGAGTATCAGCAAGCCGGGGATTCTCAGAGCCTTTATGGGCTAGAGTACATTTTAAATGCCCAGGAGAGATGCAGAATTACTAGACCACATCTGTTTATACATTTTCATAGCTTCACTGTTGTAACTTCATATTTAATATTAATTTATTGCAATTGAAGTTTTCTTTTGTAAGAATAATAGACTAATTTTGTCTTCCCCACTAGATTCTAAGCACCGTGCAAGGAAGAATCATGTCTGATTCTACTCCACATCACACCCAGAAGCTACCGTTTCCCAAAAAGAATAGATTACGGTCTTTTTTCAGTATCTCACATAACTCTTGTTCCAAAAACCATATTTTTGGAAAATTCTGCTGTAAAATGAATTATTTCCAGAGTTGCCATCCTTTTGTATTTCGCAGGTTCCTCTCATTTGATGGAGTGGCCCAGCTCCTCAAAGAGGCTTATAAACAGGAAGAAGAGGAACCACACTCAGATTTGATATTCAGATTTCTCAATGGGCTGATGAACGCATAATTGTCAGTGTACAATTTCCAATTCCTAAAATAATTGTCTACTTCTTCATTTCATGAACAACAATGAAAAAAGCCTCTATGATGTGCTAAGCACTATGCTGGATGCTAGGTATCAAACAGAAATAAATAAACGTTTATTAAGGGCTTGTCACTGGTAAGAAATTGTGCTAGATTAAGAAAAGCATTGATAAGTAAACAATGCATGGGTTGGTCATGACCATCTAGAGCTTGCACACCTGTGGGGGACCTCACATTTTTTTAATGGGATGTTTTTTCTTTTTTTCTTTTTTTTTAAGATTGGCATCTGAGCTAACATCTGTTGCCAATCTTTTCTTTCTTCTTCTTCTTCTCCCCAAAGCCCCCAGTACATAGTTGTATATTCTAGTTATGAGTGCCTCTGGTTCTGCCACTTGGGAAGCCGCCTCAGCATGGCCTAATGAGCAGTGCCACGTCCATGCCCAGGATCTGAACCGGCGAAACCCTGGGCCACCAAAGCGGAGCCCGCAAACTTAACCACTAGGCCACAGGGCCTGCCCCAGGAACTCACATTTTAAGGAAAAAGACTCAATACAGCTTGTGACACTATTAACCATCCCCTGTCCCTTCAATCTCTTCTCCTGTCTTTCTTTTGCTTCTTTTAAATCTCTGGCCACTTTGCTGTATTTTTCTAAGATATTATCCCTTAAAATGGCATCCCCCGGGGCCCAATTTTCTTGCTTTCTTTCACTTTCTGGCCTTACCCCTTCCTTTATTTTCTCTCCCTAGATAATTGTATCCATTCTTCTGACTAAGCACATATATGCTAATGATACTAAAATCCTTTTATTATGTTTAATGAATCTTTACAGTTCACACTCATGTCAAACATTTATGGAGCCATCCTATTGCCTCCCAATAGGCCTGACACATAGAAGATTCTGAATGTTTTGTAAGAAGTGGATTTATTAAATGTTCATTTACTGAAATATGCTTAATGTCAGAATTATGCTCTAGATTTATGAAGGATGAACCTTTGCCCCAAAAAGTTCACATTCTGGTATTCTGATGGGGAGGGCTGAGGGGACTCAGCACAGAATTGGGACAAATAAGGCAGCTTGAAAGCATAGGTTATGTGGGAAAGTAGATAGAGATGAGACTAAAATGCAAGGTTGAGCATAGATTGTGGAAACTCATCCACTTCAATATCCACCCCAACCTCCACCCAGGAAAAAGTTGAGAAAATCATTGATCTTTCACTGTAATTTGGTTTCATTTGGCTAGTTGCTTCTAGAAGCGGGGAGAGCAGAGCCCTTGGAATATCCAGACCCTCCTTGTCCCTGCTCTAAGGCCCCATAAGGTAGAACATTTTCTAGAGTCAGAGGAGAGGAGGCTGTCTGCCCAGCAACGATGAAGCTTGGAGTCAGGTCCATGAGACATTTTTTATTTCCAGAGTCTATTTCCTGTTAACAGGTCTTGATGGAAGCTCTTTTTTTCATGGTAAATATATGCTCTTGCTAATTACTGTCACTTGTAATGACGATGAATAGTAAGTGGATCTGCTCTGCTGCCAGTACCCCAAATTCTCAAGCCTGTAGCTCCTATTAACTCATTGATGCAGACATGGACTTTTCCCCCTTGAGACTGCATATGCTGCTGCCCAATTACCTCCCAAACTTCTCCTTACACACCCCCTTAAAGTGGAGTGAGCAGATTGTGAATGTCTTCCCTTCTGTTAGAGTTTTCATCACGTACACATGGCTTTCTTATCATTATATCATTAGCGAAGTGGAGGAGGGTGGCTGTGGCCTGGGAAACCAGGAGGGGTGCAGTTCTGCTGGGTTTTTGCTCAGAACTCAGTGCCGCATGGATAGACACCAACCATGTTTTTGTCTCAGCTCTTGCTCCTAATGGCAGGAATGCAAATACTGGTAAGTTCTCTTTCTTTTTTCTTCTTCTTTCCTCCTCCCTTCCTCTCTCCCTCCACCTCTTCTTCTTCAGAAATCATCTCCTTTTTTTGGTTATTACTTCCCAAGCTCTCTTTGAACTCTAAACTTAATAACTTAACTCTTTTTTATATCTAACCAGCATCAATTCCTTCGTCTCTTTCAATACATAGATAACATTTCAGGTCAACACAATTTGGATTAACCACCCAACAGCTTTAATAATTTTATTCCAATCAACTCTTATTCTTACTTTAATGGCTTTAGCCTTGTTCTAAACAATAATTCCCATAAAATTGCAGAGTTTGTGCTGCTTTATACTGTTTTAATATACATTTAAATAAAGATGTTAAAATTAAAACCTGCTATCTAATTGATTGCATACACACTCCCCTTAAATTCATCTTTTAAACCCTCAGTGATACCCATGGATGGCCTGCTTTAAATGTATTTTTTTCTTTCTCACTTTTAGGAGCTTTCCTTAAATAAAAATTCCTTTTCTTGTGTTATCTTTTCTTTCACACACTGATGAAGTTGAGGAAATGCCCTTTATATATTTAGGGGATAGAAATTCTAGACCTCGTGCAATTTACTCCAGTCAGATTGAACTTCCTATGGGTCCCTGAACACAAAGGCTATTCCACTGGATAAGTTCCTTATTTATTCTGTTCCCTTTTCCTGTAATACCCTTGTCAATTTTTTACTTTATTTGTAATCTCTCAAAACGTATCTCAGATAACATCAGGAGCCATCCAGAAGCCTCTAGTTTGATTTAGGGACCCACTCTGTCTTCTCAGAGCACCTTGACACATGTCCATGATAGTAATTATAAAATTACATTCCTATAGGCATCAATACAACTTCATACGAATTGATCAAAGAGTGTCTTAGGAATCCAGAACTTGCCTAAATTCCTCCTGTGCCCCCAGGGCCTATTATAGCATCTGGCAGAAAGAAGTCACCCAACGATGTCTGTAAACTGAATTCAGCTGCATTTTCTTTCTTGTCCTTACAGTGTTTTCCCAGATGTAAATTGAATGTATCGAGGAAAGGGATGGAAACCCAAAGAATGGTTTCTTTTGTTGTTGTTTTTCAAACATATGGCAAATTGGGAAGATTCACATTCAATATAATAAGAAACATTTTCTCCTCACCAAGGGCTTAGGTTTTGTGATATTCACTATATGTGTTAGTACTTTCAAGAAGAATGAAATAGATTCTCGGTCCCTCATGAATTTGCTGACAGAGTCAAAGCAAGCGGGAGGCCATGGGGACCAGCCATGAGGACAAGCATGCCGCAGCGGTGGGACCCCCGTGGCACCTCCTGCTGCGATTTCCTGGCATCAGCTGTTTGAGTCACTGGAGGTCTACACTGGCTGTGCTCTTCTTAATTACCTGCCAAAAGGTCCAGCCTAAAGAATCTCTCTTCCCTTCTCCTGCTTGCAACCATGTCCATACAGTATAGCTCAGCAGAGCAATGCCTAGTGCCAAACACTGTGATGTGTCACGATTTATGAGACACACACAGGCAATGCAGGCACTGCTGTCTGACCTGCTTTTCCATGCCCCATGTCCACTTTCCCCCTTGGTCCCAAACTCCTCGCTCAACCGAAGAGCAGGAGTATAACTGTGCGATTATGTACACCAGCTGCAGAGTGCACATAAAAACCCCAACCTGGTCACTTTTAGCTATTATTTAACTCCTCCATGCCTCAATTTCTGCACATGTCAAATAGGATAATAATACCTAATTCGGAATACTTATTTGAAAATAAAAATATGTTCTTTTATGGACCACGCTCAGTTAATATTAGTATTTTTTTCTATTTTCCTGGTTAAAAATGAAAAGAGGGGCCAGCCCCGTCGTGCAGTGGTTAACTTCATGCACTCCGCTTTGGTGGCCCAGGGTTTGCAGGTTCAGATCCCAGGCGCGGATCTAGCCTCGCTTGTCAAGTCACGCTACGGCAGAATCACACATAAAATAGAGGAAGATTGGCACAAATGTTAGCTCAGGCGACAGTCTTTCTCAAGCTAAAAGAGGAAGATTGGCAACAGATGTCAGCTCAGGGCTGATCTTCCTCACGCACACACAGAAAAAAAAGAAAAGAAAAAATAGCATTTATTCTGTCAACGACTTTCAGCTTTATTGAGGCCTCATTATTTTGCTATGAGGTAAGTTTATTATTTTCGATCTACAAAAGAAGAAACTGAGGCTCAGAGGAGTTAAGAATTTTGCCTAAGTCAACACTGTTAGTAAAAGCCATGTCCTGATTAAAATCTGGGTGTTTCTGAATCCAAAGCTGTGTTAGATTTCTTTTCTCTACAGCGGTTTGCACGTGTCTCTGCCAGCATCCTTTACGCGGCTCTCGAGTTGTTTGTCTGTTTCTGTAGCAAAGCCTTGAGTGTGTGAGGGGAGGGATCTGTGATCACCTTCACCTGCCAGGCCTCCTCAGTGCCTGAAACAGGAGGGCAACCGTTCACATTGGTTCAATAAGTCGGCCAATAAACTCCTCTCCTCACGCACTCCTCCACAAAGCGCCCTGGCACTTTCTGTTTTCAGGAATGTTCCCCTAGACTATTTCCAGAGCCTTCGTTGGGGCATGCTGATTTCCCAGTGAGAAATTCAGAAACAAATAGAATGAAAATTAAACACGAATTAAGCATGCTCATCTTTGCTCTGGCTTTAATGTGGCCTGCCCTCTTCCAAAGGGAAGAGCCTAGGGGCCTATGGCTCTCACGAGGAGCAGAAAGATGGCAGGAACGTCTGTATCAGAACTCTGCCTCTGCCACGTTCGGCCTGTGCAGTCTTGGGTGAGTCACTGGTCTCCTGGGAGCCACAGTTTCCTCATCTGTAAAATGGGCTATTAATCTCCATTCCAGATTTGTTATGAACATAAGAGAGATTCCAGCCCCCAACAGGCACTCCATAAATATCTATTCCCTTACTGATGCCTTCTCTACCACTTTATCCCCACTCCCATAAAGAGGTTCAAGCTGGGGCTGTCCTCACAACTGAATGGGTGCTCCAAGAATCAAATTGTTCCTCTATCTAATAGCCCCTGGAACACCCCCCCCCCCCCATTTCCCCAGAGTGCACATCACTGTCACAGGCATCCCCTCCCACCCCAAATTGGTGGGGTCCAGTGATCATAACCTAAAAAGACAGATTCAAGGTTATATAACCAATCAGTATCTTTCTTAAAAGAAAATTTGCCTGTTGATAAGATTAAACAAATACTTACACACCATCTATTATGTGCCTGGGCCTCCAGTAGTTGTCTTCAGGTACATGAACTCATTTAATGCTCATAATGACCCAATCGTTTTGGTTATTATTTCCATTTTATAAATGAGCCCATCGAGACTCAGAGAAGTTCTGGATTTACACAGTAATTTTACACATATTTACTGAAGACCTTCCATACTACCAGGGATCATGGGACATAAAGACAAGACAAAGATGGGCTGGTCAAGAAGCATACCACCTGAGTTCATATCCTGGTCATGTGCCCCTGAGCAATGCGCTTAAGCTCACTGTGCCTCTGTTTTGTCTTCTCTAAAATGTGGATAGAGATTTTGTGAGATTTAAATGCATGAGATGCAGAAGAAAAAACCTTTAGCAAGTTCTGCCATATAGTAAGTGCTCAGAATGTGCTTGCTATGATTAATAAATAGTTCATTTCAGTTTCACAGTGGAGGAATTAACAAGAGTCAGTTCATGCATGAAGAAGGATATATAAACCGCCAAAGGAAGGGAAGGCTCCAGACTGAATAGACTCCTTGGTTAGCAGGCATGCAGATTAACTGGACTCCTTGTCCAGTGCTCAGGGATGCAAGTCACCTTCAAGAGAGACGTCTCTCATCACGCCTCAGCTGTTAAGTAGAGCTCAGTAAATGCCCCCAGCAACTCTACGTGGAATCAAGTAAAAATACAGTCTGTGTCCAAAATTATCTCCAGTAGAAATGTAAAAAAGCATCACCGGGGCCAGCCCAGTGGTGCAGCAGTTAAGTTCATGCTCTCTGCTTCGGCGCCCCGGGGTTTGCTGATCTGGACCCCAGGTGTGGACCTACGCGCTGCTCATCAGGCCATGCTGTAGCAGCATCCCATATATAAAGTAGAGGAAGATGGGCTCAGATCTTAGCTCAGGGCCAATCTTCCTCAACAAAAAGAGGAGGATTGGTGGTGGATGTTAGCTCAGGGCTACTCTTCCTCAAACAAAAAAAGCATCAAATACACATGCAATGTTTTCATAAAAGATCAGAAGTTGTCTTCCTAAAGACAAAAATTAAAAGTGTGTGGAACTTAGCGCACCGCAGATGATCAGGGAACGGGCTCCTCCCCACAGGTCCAGGAACTCCTTGGCTGTCTGTGCAGCTCACCTAAGGTGATATAAAGAGAGGGAAGACGAGTCTAATCGTTGGAAATATCACCTCAGGACTCTGAATTCATCCTTCAGTTTCTTTTCCTCCCAAATAATGTTCTTTGGGGGGTATTTGGAAGAATCGTTTCTCCTGAGAAAATATCACTGACTGACATTTAGAAATAATACAATTTCCAGTTATGAGCCATCCTTTGCATTGCCTCTGTTTCAACAGGAGGAGAGGTGCTAGGGAAGGGAGCGGCGGGAGTGTTCAGTCACAGGGGAGAGAGGAGACAGAAAGACTTTACTTCTGAAAAATAAAATGGGCCCGCTCAACTACTGTTGATAAGAAAGAAATACCAAGTGTGGGATGCTTATGACGTACCAGCTCTATGCTGAGTGTCTTATGTGTTTTTTTCTTTGAATCCTTACCCCGGGTGAGATGGGCATAATTTTCGCTATTTTTGAGATACGGAAACTTGGGCACATATTCGGGAAGTGAGTTACTCAAGATCACACAAAGAGTAAAAAGCAAAGCCAGAATTCATATTCAGGTCCCTGGACTCTGTAAGTCGCACATTAAATCATTATGGTATTTCCAAGAGACCTAAATTCACCTGGAAGGTGTCAGGCTTCAGAGCTGAGAAGCACCTCCTTGAAAACCCCAGTGTGGAAGGTGTGAAGATCCCCTGCTCTTCCTGTGAGGTAACCTCACTTCTTTTACGTCCGCCGGAGTCGCAGCTTCTAGTTTGCCTTCCTCACACTTAAAGAAAAAGATGGGAGAAGGGGGGGGGGGGACCTTTAATTTAGTTTGGATAGAATTTTCTTCTGTCAGCGTTGAACAGACGATTGTCCGTGTCCTGGCGTGCAAAGTGTGACTCTGTTATGGTCAGATGTGTTAAATGTGATGAAGTTGTCTTTTCTCTGTCAAATTATCTTCAGAGAGGTAGCACGGCATGGTCATCCCTGTGGTGAACTGGACATAGAAATATAATAAATAAAAGGGATGATGATATTTACATCCCAGCTCTGTTGTAGGAATAATACAATAATGTTTCCAAACACCCTGGTAGAACGCCTGGCACATAGTAGGAGCTTTGTAAATGTTCTCCTTTTTTTTTGTTAAAGCAGGATTATGATTATTATAGGCATTAGTGAAGAGTAGAAATGAAATAGACTGTGCTGTTGAACACTATATTTAATTTTAAAAAGTCTCATTAGGAAATGAGCGGAAAACGTTTCCGCATTTGCAATAGAGCAGAAAACAAGGCAATTATGGATATCAAGAATTGAATGTAGTCACCAGTCAGAGATGAAGAATTACAACACAGTCTCCTCTAAGGAAGAGTGAAGAAGTTTGGATTGGAGTTCAAATACATTTGAGGAGATGAGAGAGAATATGAAAACTGTTCTGTGGTTACTTCTGTAGGAAAATTGAATATGGGAAAGAGGAAAGAGAAGCTACGTTAAGTTTCCTGAAACAGACTGTGGAAAAGTTAGCAGATAATTTCAGAGAATATTTTATCATCAATGCTGTCATCATCATTGTCAACATCAGCATAAATCATCAATTGACTTTTTTCAAATGTATAAAACCACTCAGATAACAATTAGCAAGTATTTACTGTGTGTTATTTACTGCTAATGTGCTATCCTACTTAATCTTCCCAGGAACCGTCGAAGGTAAATATTATTCACATGCTATAGATAAATAAGATGAATCTCAGAAATGAGTGCTCATCTTCAAGTGCTTGCAATTTAAACGTGGAAGGCATGGAGATTACCTGATATAGATCGAAAAGTTATGTGGTGGTTATTTTTCATGCATTGTCTCATATGATCATCAAAACAACTCATGACTTAATTGTCATCACATCCATTTTACACATTAGGAAATTCCATTTCACAGAGTTTGAAAAACTTGCTTAAAATTACAGTTATAAATGGCAGAGGAATAGAATCCTGGTTTGTCTGATTCTGCCAAGGCACTATACAGGAAACCAGGCAAAAACCCCATTATCATAGATAGATATGCTTAGTTTAAGACTATCACTCCCAGGGGAAAATCAATGAGCAAAGTCATGCCTAATGGCCCAGTCCTTTTCTTTCAACAAAGCCCGAATTTACTCATTTATGGTCATTACGTACATAATCATGGCCAACCCGCCAGGTAAACAGCTAATTATTTTGGTTGTGTTATAAGCAAATAAACTTGCCTGTCTGCAAAATGACAAATGGGACCTGATCAGGAGAGAAATCATTGTTCCAGGATTGCAAATTCCCAGGAGTCTAATGAACAATGGTTTACTGAATGAACAATTGCAAAACAAAGAGAGTACATTAGTGTGGTTTCTTTAGAAACATTGGCTTTCATGCCTTTTCAATAAAGAACTTTGGCAATTGTGGGTTGGGCCTCTGATAAAGCACACCGGGATTGCTTTTGCCTTTAGCACAAGTGTCCAGCACACTGCAGCACTCCCTGGGCACAGCCCACCATCATGCACCACCTCCAGGACTGCGCGAATCTCTGAACTTTCACCCTGAACCTGGTGGCCTAGCCAAGGGTAATACTGCATGTACCAGGCCAAACGCTTTCTTTGCAAGCACATAACACAGGCCTGTGTCTTGTGAATCTGGAGCAATCAGGCCATGCACAAGCTTGTTAAAGCAAGAGGCAGTGTGCCTACTAGCCAAAACGATGAACTTTGGACTCAGTCAGATCTGGTTTTGAATCCATCTTCTTTCACTTACTGGCTCTGTGCTTTTGGACAAGTGGCTTAACTCTTTTGCAGCTAAAGCATCGTATCTATAAAATGGGTGCAATGAGTTCTCACTTTCTCTCTGCATCCTTGCAAGTATTAAGTAAAGGGTTGACAAGGCACCAAGCCGGAGCACCAGACTGTGGACTGCCTGTGAGCGTGTGTGTTTGACTCTGACACTCAGAGAAGATCAGTCAAGCGGAGCAGCAGGGAGAAGGATGTCCCTGCAAATCATGCCCCCATCAGGACCATGTTTTTGGACTTTGTAATTTCTCTGAAATTTTTACAGGAGGAGGAACTGAGGAAGCAGGATCAACCAAAGAGCGGAGTAAATACGGTTAAACGGCTTTGCACAGATTCGGCTTATGCTCTCGTAAGTAGCTTATTCACTCCAGTTTTAGGAAAACAGGAAGTAATAAGATTAAGGATCCAAAGCTCAAATGAAAACATAATGTCAAACCTAGTCCAAGTGGGATTTGGGTTCAGGAAAGAGATTGAAATACTCCATAAAATTAAAGGAAGATGAACAGGTTTATAATAAGCCTGATGCACGCACTCTCCCTGTATTTTGTAAATTCCTAATGGAACACTACATGGAAAATAATAAATTGAGGAAGTTTATTAAGAAAGTCCAGTGCAGAGCAGGAAATACAGGCCAGGAATTCTCAGGATATGTGTACTAAAGTGTTGTATGCAGCATTTGCTCTTAGGGACCCAGCAAGGCATGCAGAAGTGGCCTGCAAGCTTTTGGACCACAGTGCACTTAGTAGGGCAAAAACCTCTAGCCCTCCTTACCCAACTCACCCCGAATTGGAAGATCTTAGTTACAACAAAGAGTTGGAGAGAAATGGCCCTACATTTCTTATCATTTCTGCCATAGGGTATATATAGTTGCATATATGATTTTAAACTACTACAAATCAAAGTAATTCATCTTTAAAAGAATCAATTCGCTGTATTGATCATATGACACATTATTCAAATAACAAAATTTCAGATGTCTATTAATAATCAAAAATTACTTTGGGGCTAACCCTGTGGTCGAGTGGTTAAGTTCACGTGTTCTGCTTCGGCAGCACAGGGTTTCACTGGTTCGGACCCTGGGTGTGGACCTAGCGCTGCTCGTCAGGCCATGCTGAGGCAGCATCCCACGTAGCAGAAGCAGAAGGATCTACAAGTAGAATATACAACTATGTACTGCAGGGCTTTGGGGAGAAGAAGAAAAATAAAGAAGATTGGCAACAGATGTTAGCTCAGGTACCAATCTTTAAAAAGAAATTTTAAAAATCACTTTAGAAGCATATTTATAGTAATTATAGGCATCAGTTTTAGAAACGGATATAGATAATAATACCTTTAAACCATAGTTCATACAAACTCTAAAGTCCAGTTAAAAGAGTGTCATAAGAATGTTTTATAAATATGCATTACTCTCTCTCTAAGGATAACTAAACACAAGAGACTAAATTGCTAATGAGGAAATTAAACTCACAGCAATTTGCAACAAACAGCAGAAACAGCATAAATTTCATCACCAATTCAAGGCAAAACGGACATTCCACTGGTGATAAAGCTTTTTTGATCAACTTGTGAAATTCTCAAAATCTAAGTGTGCCCAATAGGAGATTTCGTAGTTGCAAAGAACTGCATGTTAGTTAAACTTTTAAAAAAATTACTGAATAGTCCTCAGGAAATTCTAACTTTTATGAGGCATTCTTACTTCTGGTAACTGTTATTAATACATTGAGTGGTTTACTAGCAAATTTGAAAAAATAAATCAAGATCAATTTTCAGCACATTAGGTGAATGCACTCAGACCCAGGACTATCATAAGAAAAAAAATAAATAAACAGCTTCTACATATTTATCATTGATTATTTGCAAACCCTGTTCTAAGTGTTTTGCGTGTATTTATTACCTATCACTCAATCCTTCAAACTCCTCAAGAGTATCAACGGAGTAGATACTAGTATCAACTCATAGAAAGATAAGAAAATTAAGAGATTGCATAATCTAACCTGGATTGAGAAGTTCCTGGTTTCAAATCCCATCTCTTCCACTCATTTTCTGATTTTCACTAGTCAAACAATTTCTCTGGCCTCTGCTGCCATCTCTGTGAAGTATCTGGGTTTTAAACAAGTAACACACGTACAATTGTTTCCCTTAGCGCCAAGTGTAAATGTTAATCTGAATCTGAAATTTAGTTTGGCAAGAAAAAAAAAGAGCTATTCAGATCCTTTAGTCTGTATCTTTTATACCTAAGTACATTTTTCTCATATGCATTTCTTGAGACACTTTACATTATGTTTTGCAATATCTTTATTTTACCAGCAAGTGCTTAATATATAGACATATATCTACTAAAGTATATACTTTAAATGTAGGGAAAGTGTTTCTCCTTGTTGGATCATATAAGGAAACTAGATAGAATTCTGTATTGATTCACTTAAAGTGGAAAGTATTGAAAGTATTGTATATTTAGTTTTACATTCACCATGGGAAATCCAAGGGAAATGTTTATAGATGTCTGCATGTTTTCTGAATAGTATTAACTGTCATTCTGAAAGGTGGATTGTATTCCTGACATTGCCTTGAAAGGAAGGGATAATACAAAAACCATCTGGGTCAGGTTGGCTTCTAAGACAGAACCAGAGATAGGGATATTGGTGAAGTCAATGTAAGGCCAATGTCAGCTTCCCATCTTGAAGTTGGCAAAACCCCATCTTAGCAGTGCACTCAAATACAGACTCAGAGGGACTGGCTCTCATGAACCAAGTCCCTAAAACACTGATAGATAAAAATATTCCATTGTATTAACTAAAAGTAAGCATTACCACCAAGGAGTCTTAAATGCAAGCCTTTGAGGCTGTAAATTCTCTGATTATGATCATTCTTCCAAGGAGTAAACAGTAAGTATATTCATTCATTCATTCATTCAAGACACTTAGCTATGGACTTGGGATGCAATTTTAGCAAAAAATAGCTATTACCCTTGGTCTTGGTCCTCCTAAGTTTTACATCCTAGTAGAATAGATAGATGGACATAAAAAAATGACACAAAT